>NC_092825.1:49534429-49873357 GCF_039878825.1 Excalfactoria chinensis | reverse complement strand
GAATCTGAACATGCTGCGTATCATGAATCCAACTGAACAGGACTCAGAGAAGAAATTACAAGTGTGTTTTAGCAGTCACTGCAAATTATCTCATGGGTTCTTTATGTATACGTGTTTTTGTGGTGTCAAGCTGCAGGAACTTAGGAGTTTTGTAGAGCTTGTTGCAAGTGCTGTGGCTCAGTAAATGTCTGAGCCTCTTTTCAACAAGACTGAAGATCTCACCTTTGACCACAGTGAGTTACCATAGACCATACCATATGACCGTACCTTAGACCAGCGCTATAGGGGTGCTGAGACCACAACTCTGAAAAAGTTATGCAAACATATTCAACCCTGCACGCTGCAAGTTGGCCAAAAATAAAAACAAGAAGGCTTTTATGGCAATATGAGGACTTTTGCAAAAGACCAGCCCCAGGTGTGGGAAAAGCAGGACACAGTCGGGAGCAGCAGAATGACTGTGGTCCAATAGACTAATTTGTCTGTGCCTGATCTGTAGTAAAACTATTTGCCTCCTCCTACTGCTGTCACCAGAGTACAGACAGGATGTCTGGTATGATGTCTGTCCACTGCTGTGACTGAGGGTCCACTCCAGCAGTGCTGTATATGGCAACATGCTACCTACCCTCATAGAAGCACTGGAGTTGACCACTACTTCACTGTATGGTCTCCAGCCTGTTTCTATCTTGTTCCTTTCCCTTGGCAACATCAACATCATCCCCATCCTGAGTCCCTCAGCTTTGAGGCAGAAACATTGCATTTTGCGTGTGTTGAGATCATTGAGCTGGCTGTGCTTTGCAGGAGCAGGTCTTGAATATATACCAGAATTTCACGCAGATTAAATTCTACTGTCATGTTCAGTTCCTTGGTAAGTTTTGTCAAACAAACAAAGATAGCTTTTAAAG
Organism: Excalfactoria chinensis; assembly: GCF_039878825.1. Taxonomy (NCBI): domain Eukaryota; kingdom Metazoa; phylum Chordata; class Aves; order Galliformes; family Phasianidae; genus Excalfactoria; species Excalfactoria chinensis. Next base: position 49,872,455 of record NC_092825.1, on the reverse strand, counting down.
AGAATAGGAATGGTGGAAGGCAACCAAATCCAGGAGAACGCAGTAGCAAAATATGAGTGGAAAACAGATGTGCACGCACCATTTATTATAATTAGTGATTATTTGATGGTATCACTGCACTTGTAGACTAACATGCCTTTTTTTCTTAAATAAAAATAAAAAACTCTAAGAAAAATTGTGCTAAGTTCTTTTACCAAAAATAGTACCTAAAGGTGTTACTCTGAGGTAGTTATGAACAAGAGAGAAGTGATGTCGTACAGTGCTATTCATATACCACACAACTAAACTCACCAGCTTTCTAAGAGCAACAATCAAAACAACATTCTCCCCCCTTCCCAGAGCAGACAGATCCATACATTCTATAAACCTCACATTTCCACAAAATATCGGTCTCATTGTGTTCAAAATCGTTAGACTTGGTGAATGAGTGATGCAGAACCTCCTTACAGAACTGCAGTATGACACTAAAAGTGTACCAAAAGAGGTAAATCTCATCAAGCTCTGAATCTCTCCACTGATTTTTTAGCAGAAATGTGCTCTATTCCCTTTATACTTACTAGATCCTTTGTTCAAAAAGAGAACTAAACAGTTGGAATTGATTATCACATAATTGTTTCAAAGGAAACCAAAAGATGCTGTAGTTAAGAAGTAATTAGGAAAAATCTACTACTTTCTGAAAACATTGCTCTGGGGAATAAGTTCTGAAGTAGTAATTCATGTGAAATAGCTAACCAGTGTTAAAGCAAACTGAGTTCTTTGCTTCTATAGCTGTAAGAGTCTCTTCTAAATTTGTGATCTTTTCGTATGTTTCTGGATTCCCCCGTTTTGTTAAAGCAGAAATTCACAGATGCAAGTGGAAATATCTGGACAGTAGGAGGGAGTAAAAGGTAACCAGCATGAAGAGCAGCTGTGGAACGCAGGCAAGACACTGGTTTCACTGGTTTCTTTTTGTGTGTTGTTTTTTTTCTTCCCTAAATGATTTGTGTTGGTGAGGTTTGCATTCTGAAAGCTTTAGCTCCCTGTTAATGCAGATTCTCATCTAGGATTATATACATTTAAATCCTCGTACTGTTGTAAGCGGTGAACATTAGCAACCTTTATTTACACTGCTGTTCTATAAAAAGCAGAGGGAATGCCCGAAAGAGGATATTTTCCTTTAGCAAAAGGACACAACCCGATTAGAACGTTATATAATATTAATACTCATTTGGCATCTCTATTGAGGCAGATCCAGAAATTCAACACCTGTGATGGTGGTGGAAACTGCATGCTAGAAAAAAAAAAATTGAAATTGCCTGTCTGAGAACTTTTTACTGAGTTGTTCAGAACTGACTGGTAAAGGTAGCTGAGAAGGAGCACATGGGAGGGAAAGAAGAGAGGCTGCCAACACTGCAGGAGTCCCTGTTCCTGCTTGTACAGTTATGACAATAAGGGAATGTTGCAGACATAAGTAGGTATAGGTTAGAGGAGGACCAGGAATACTGACAGATATTCCTAACCTCTGCCAGAGGCCAAGTACCCGAGCTTCATGCAAGCACTCAGCAGAAAAGGAATTAGGCACTGAAGAAGTGGCCAATTCAAAACATTTCTGTGATGGAGGTTAAGTCAGGAACCAAGGCCAGCCTCCATGTTGGCAGGGCAGTGAATCCACTGACCCAAGTGCAGTCCCCATAACTTGGTAACATGAGCAAAGGCAGGTTCAGTGACAATCCCAGATAAGGCACAGTGAAGCACCAGCTCCACAGTTCAGCCAGGCAGTCTAGTCAGGAGCAGAGAGAGCTGCAGCTTGGGGCTGAAATACAAAACTGTTTGAGCCAAAGACTGAAGCAAGCACAGGAGATACAACATCCACATAATTCAGAGCAAAAGTAGGTTCCCAGACCTGAAGTTGAACAGCTCTGGAACATGTGAGAGAGTGGGCAGGGTCCCAGATAGGGCAGGTGTGGAACCCTCAAAATACCTCTAGTTACATTTGTGACCTCTCCTACGTAAGTGTGTTTCACTTGTACCACTCAAGAGCATCACAACTAGAAATGATAATTATTGTGCCTAACTGTCTCATCAGTAACAAAACCTGAATAGATTGCCCAGTGAATGTGACAACAGGCAGTGAAACGTTAATGAGTAAAATAATGATAATCCTATGGATATTAAATGGGAATGATAAAACAGCCAGCTCTTGCTCACTCTAAGCTTGTGCATCAAAGAGGTACAGTCAGTGAGTTTCCAAATGTTACAAAGTGAAGCAAAAGCTGAGATAAAAGGGCCGAAGCTGTCTGTGATCTGATCTTTTCTGTAAAAAGGGGAGGATATCTTATGAACTATCACTCTGAGTACAAATAAATGTAGAGTTTAAGAAAGAACTGATGTACATGATTTATAAATAAAGTATAGAGAACAATCCCTGATGCGTAAGAATTCTTTACAGCCTGCAAGGACTCCTGTCCACTTTTACAACCCAGTACAGATCGTGTTGCAGAGTAAATTATTACATGTTATCTTCTGTCGCAGATCCATTAACATCCAAACAGATTGTAAAGAGATTATAAAATGGTCAGTGCACTTGTTGCATAGCAAAGCTCTTTAGAGGTGACTGTTTATCCTGCTTTCCTGTTAATTTGGCAGAGACTGAAGTTCTAGGCTTCATCACAGGCCAAGACATGTCAAACAGGATGATCTGATGAACACTGACCAATGAGACTAATGACACCTGATTATGGGAAGTGTTTCTGCCACATTGGCACTCCCAGTTCTTCATACAATACACACTGAGAATGTTCTCAGCTGCTTTTGGCCCTCCCTGTAAATGGTTGAAGACTCCACCAGAATTCATATGAAAATGTCTTTATCACAACATTGGGGTCCCATCTGTTTTTGGTCACAGCTTTATTAACAAAAACATTTTTTTCTAAACAAAACGACACAAACAGCAAAGTACCTCAGGGTGAGACTTTAGACTCAGCAGCTGCTGGCTTTCTTTCTCAGAACTTTCCCCCATCTAACAACCCACACCTACCTCTAACAGGCAGGAGATTCTGGCAGATTCCAACCTCTACTGTGAGTCTGGGGCAGTCTGGCTTGAAGTTCAGATAAAGATTCTTATGTTATGAAGGTTTCATAGCTCTTTCTGTAGAATGGGGTGCAGAGGAAACATCCAAATTAGATAAATGATATCACAGAGGTTGTAAAGCAAAATCAGACTAGTTAAAATTGCAGAGGGAGCATTTTTCAGCAAAAGATAGATATGATATAGATAGAGATAGATAGATATGCCACACTGGGTTTAGAGTCCTCAATGAGAGAAAAGTAGCACTGGAACTCTGTGACTTCAAGAGCCTATGGGAAAAAAACAACTTCTTTCTTGGAGAAAGCAAACCAAACCAGCTGGTAGGGAGGGGTGATGACAGATGCTGCAACTTCTGCTTTGAGGTAGGAGGGAGAATAGATGAAATGAAGGGAACATGTTCCAATATAATAAATGGCTAGAGGAATAAGGGTTCAGGAGATAAAAGCAAAGGCTCAGCATATTGGAAGCTGGAGCTTAATGTAGAGCTACACTGTCTTTTCACAGGCAGATACAATTTTCTCTTAATGAGAATTTTATTATTTTTCCCATCTCTGTGGTACAGGAGGAGCAAGGCTCTGGTGTCTCACAGAGGTAAAGTTATAGCCAGACTACCCCACAGAGTGTCAGAGAAGAGAGGTTTGTAATGGTGGCGGCAAAGTTTCCATAGAGGATGCAGACTTGAAAGAAAACTACTGGTCTGAAAATGCAATATGTCATAATTTAAGTTTCAAGCTGAGATGGATGGAAATGTCACACTGAGAAGGAAGGATGATGGGGTTGCTACAGGACTAGAAGCCAGTAATGGATCACCACATGGAGACAGTTTTTCATTTGAGCATTAACTTCACTGTATTTCAGTCCTGTTGATCTCACCTCTGAGATCCTTTACATCCTTATGCCCCTAGCATCCGCCTATGCATAGTATGTATTATGTTAGAAGAAAAAAGAATTGGAGAATACTTTCTCATGAGACCAAGCTAAGCAAGATGCGTGTCTGGCAGCAGCCACCATCTTTAGTAATATACTTACCTTTACCTCTCCTTTATCCTAGGACTGGCTCCAACACTTGGTCAGTCTCTGCCTTACAGACAAGCTGACAGATATCCTATTCTAGGCTATATCTTTCCCCAAAGAAGCAAATCTGAGCTTAAAACACAAACCACTGTAGTCACAGAAGTAACAATAACTGACCCCCCTTTCTGAGAATGAAGACTGGAGGGACAGCTGAGAACACAGTTTACTGGGGTAGAAGCAGTAATGCAGAAATTATTCATTCCCTTAGCAACTAGGACAACCTCTTCTTTAATTAGAACATCTTAGTTTGAACTTTGCTAATAAGGCCTGCCCACACTACACGCTCACCATGGTTTAGGTAATCTAGCAGTTGCCAACATACAGCAGCGTACCACACTTCGGCATCCTGACTTTCTCTGCACTAGCACTTCATTCACAGATCCCACATCTGCAGGCATGCTGTGGGTGGTGGTAATGAATGATACATCCATGCAGGTTTCTCACCCTGGACTCATGATCCCACATCCCACCACAAATTTCCATGGGTTGGCAGGCACATGACTTTTGTGCGCTCTTTTGGGATTTAGATGGTTGTTGCCTTTACCAAAGGAAAGCAGTCACTGGTGTTAGTTTTTGCAGGATGTGGTGGAGGCATGAAAAGGCTTCCTCACTGCCCAAGCAGCCCTTGATAGCACATCCTCCCATCTTGCCACTCTGAGCCACTCTCTTCTGGAGCCTCTTCCCCAGCAGCATCACTGGTGACTAATGAACTCATGTAGGAAATGACCCAGATTATCCAGATTCAGTGACACCAGAAATTGCAGAATTCCCACTTCTAGAAAATGTGTCAGATGAGTTTGTAGTACCATTATGTGTTGTTTCTAGGGAAAAAAAAAACGGTCCTTGCAAGGGGAGAAATAAAATAATAGTAATAATGGATAAAGGAAAATGTAAAAACAGTTAAATAAAAACTTGATCAAGGAAATTACATGTCTGGATGAGAACACATTTTGAGAAAAAACTGGGGGTTTACTAAATCACTGTTATAGCTCTGACTGTAGCTCACAGAGTCCCACTGAAGCTTTGTCAGCATAACAACTGTAGCAATAAGCTTACAGTAGACAGGAAAATTCACCTGAAATACAACATGATCAACTATTCTGGGCTAAATGTTGTTCTGCCACGGGTATTGGAGAGGTAGAATTAAAAGCAAGCATGAGCATACCTGTATGAAATGCTGCCACTCCAGTGGAATAAATCAAGGTCTTAGAGATTTAGACTTGAGTTAATGTGTTATTTAATAACAAGATGAAGTATGGAAACAAACTCTCCGCCTTTTTGTTTTAATGAATTAACATTAAGTATTAAGGGGATTAAATAAAGAACTCAAGATCACACTTAGAAAGCCTGCTTAGCAGAAAAGAAATGCATTAAGCTGTGATTTCTTGTGGGACCATGTTTAGTATACTTCTACCTGCAGTTTATACCAAAGGATATGTCAAGAGGTGTCTTAATTACCAGATGTTCAAGTTAGAAATGTCAAAGGGGAGTATTTCACAATAAAATAAAAAAGTGATATGTGCATTTTCTCTCTCTCTCTCTCTTTTTTTTTTCCTTCTAGTGTTAAAGAATAAAGAGCTGAAAGAGAGCTGCTGCATCCTCAAAGATGAGAGCTATCTTTTCTAGATACTAGAAAGTCCTTGCAAATGTAGTTTATGGAGAAAAAAATATGTGTGCCAGAATCAGTAAATACACATACAAACTGTACAGTGTCATGCACACATGATAATAAACCTGTGTTTTCAAATGAAGATAATACTGGGGCAACCTGTTCTGGGTGTTTGGTATTGGACAAGAGAACCTCCGGATCTCCCTGCTAACATCAGCTGTTCTGTGATTCTACCAAGAGTAGCAACTAGATGCTTGTTTTCTGTGTTTGAAAATTTCAGGCTTTTAACAGTTCATTGCCCTCCATCAGAATCAGAGATACAGAGAAGTGAAGTGCCACGATCAAAGACCCACGTCGTGTGTCTGAAATGGAATTCAGGAAATACAACTTCAACTGGCGTAAAGGACTGTCACCTCTTTGCTCTGGTTATGTGCATCTCTAAATTAGCCGTTAGATAATTTTGCCACTTCACTGAACATTTGCACATCCTGCGTTGAAGGCATCTATTCTTCCTTGCCCGGGACGAAAGGCTTTAGTGGTAGTTGTGAAGATAAAAGAGAGAATAAAGCTCCTGTGCTAATCCTATGTTTTGTTTATTTTCTTATTAGACTATAAAATCGATATTCCCAAAGGTGTGGAGTCAGGGATATTTTAAAACTGCTGATGAGCATCATTCCATTGCTAGATTTACCCAATACAAAAGGCAGTTTGTTCCATTACAAAATCAATTCCTACTGCATAGAGGCATAACAGGAAGGTGTAACATCAACCACATCAACTACTGTAATAGTGAAGCTGGTTTCCTGGTTTTATCTTGTAAAGTTTTCAGAGATCTACTTATGGAAAATGCAGCAGAGGCAGGTAATGTACTGTTTTTCCAAAGTCCAATTGCTTCTGTCTGCACTGGCAGATATTCTTCTCAACCCATTAAAATATGAGATTGAAAGGATGCTATCAATTTAGAATACTTTTCCTTTAGCTGTGATCATAATAACACCTCAGAACACACACAATAAAATGGCTTTCCAAATGAAATCTGACATTCTTGAGCACTGCCGTTTGTTTTCATGCACCAATCCCCCGTGCCTGACAATTCCTGATGAACTCCTGCCCCAGGAGTCAAAAACAAGTAAGTGTTTTGGATTAAAAATACTTTTAAAACAGTAAACTTGGGTGTGAGGGCTCCTGTCAGCAATTTGCTTTTGCACATAAACAGTGAATGGGATAGAATACATAACTTACTTTTTTTCTTCCTTTTGTATTATCATTACTTTTTCCTGCACAGTGGGCAGAACTAAAGCAGAATGTTTGCGTGTTGGCTCTCTCTTGCTTCCTGTTTATATAGGTTTCCCTTTAGTTCAAATAGATGAAGTCTGTCTTGCTGGAGAAAGAGCACGGTGAGTTCTCATTTGCCATTGCCATAAAGCACACTGTAGTGACAACGCATAGCACATGGAAAGCTTTAGTGATGTTAAAAATATGTCAATGCTTGAATTTTTTAGATGTGTTTAGCATGCATTCCTGAAATGCATTCTTTTAAGTGGCAGACTGAATACATAGTGAACACAACTTTTGCCATAAGCCTCAGGAGCCCAAGTGGAAGAAGAAATCTTCCAAATCTTGTCATACCCACAGCACAGTGTAATGTGAGCCCCCCTGTTTCATGCATTCAGAACACATTTGTCCAGTCAAGGAGACTGGCAGGTTCAACACTCTTAATAGCTATATAATTGGTTTTATTTATTTATTTATTTATTTATATATATATATTGAGGAGGAGAGGTGCTTAGGCATTTTGTGTGTATTTATCAGCAAAGTCCAGATCAAGAGAGGTCAAGCAGAGCCTCCCCAAACTCACCACTGCCCTTTCCACAATTCAGATCACTCCTTTAAACATTATAAGACTGTCCTTTTTTCTCTATGCCATCTGTGGATTAGGGTAACATTTACTTCAGATGAAATGTATTTCCATAAGACTGATGGAGGGACCCTGTAGTCTTTCTTGCCTGTGGGAACAAGGCAAAAGGAAATGCCAAGGGCAGGCCTCTTTTGGATTCACAGTCTTGTTTCTTTTTGATCCAGTGTGTTTCTATTTTATTCTTCCCTTAAGCAATGAATTGAGCTCCAGCAGCAGAGGAAGTATTGTTGACTTATAGAGTACAAGCGTAGTGGAAAGGTTACTTCAACCAGAAAAAAAATAAAAATAAAAAGTAAAATAAAAAAATAAAAAGAGAGAGAGAGAGAGAGAGAAAATGTCTACCAAGTGGTGTGTATTCACCTGAAAAAGGAAGCTCTTCTCATAAACAGCTGCTTCAAATGAGGGCTCCTCTATGGCACTGTGGTAGTCATTTTGGGTGAGTTCTGCTATTGTTTTTGACAGTCAGATGAGCACTATGGTCATACTCAAGGACCACACTCCTAGGCCAAAATCCCAAATTTTTAACAGTTGTACAAACAGTCCCAATTTGTCACCAAGCTGGGATCTTAGAACTCTTAAGAAGTGCGTACAGAGCAATTATCAGGCCAAAAGATACTTGCCTTATTTTGCAAAGAAGGTCACACAGTAAGTTTATTCCTTGGCTGGACACAGTAAGAATCTGTTTACTACTCACTAAGGGCCTTTTTTTTTCTTTTTTTCTTTTTTTTCCCCCCCAAATTTCTGAATTAAGTTCCTCCCTGTCATATTAAAAATGCTCATGATGGCAGTGTGAGCTTGAAGGCATTATCTTAATTCCTTGACATGAATATGCCCTGTCTTTCTGTCTCTAGGGAGAGCTCAAGTGGGAAGAGTCACAGGGACAGTACATGTCTCTTCTAATTACTTCTGTCAATGAGAAAGAATGTAATAAAAGAAGGCCATTAATGGACTTCAGTAATGCTCACCATCAAAGTACATGAGCCTTGTATCAGGCAGAGGTTGGGAGGGTTAAAGCAATTTCACCTCTTGTTTGAACTTTCTGTTCACTGGAGCAAGTGGTCTACAGGCTGGAGCTCAGCTATGAGAATGCAGCCTCTGTTGTAGCTTGCTCATGTATTCAAGTACACACAGAAGTTTGATGTCCCTCCAAGAGCAAGGACAGTGAGAGCCATTAGTCTGAACACTCAGATTAAAGCACATGTGCTTTAGGACAAGGTGCAGGAACAACCACATCTTGGATTAAATCAGTTCCCTTCAGCTTTTCAGAGGAGCTTTGGGATTTACCTGAAAGCAGAAACAATAAGATAAATAAGCTTTATTTATTTATTTAACTCATGTTAACATACTGCATACCAACCCTGACAACTCACATCAGACTTGCCATCCTTTGAGGCAGCCAACTACAGCATGAATTTTTAAAATTCTAGCTAGAAGTTCAAAGCTATCCAAAGAGTTCTGAAGCCTTAATGAAGTACTCGTGGTCTGGGTCTAGATATAAGAATTCAAGCCTGTGTTCATTACTAGTGCATTCATAGTCATCTGCAGTTACTGATATCTGAGCTTTTCAAGACAAATTCAATCTCTTGCTCGTGTAATTCCCACTTTTCAGAGACTGCACACCCATGGCTTTTCACATAATGGAGGTCATTTATTTCTGTATTACATCAGTTACAACAATGTAAATGTTTCTAGAATGCTACTCATCCACATGGTTTAGATATCAGGTTGAGAGCAAGTGATAGAATCCTAGAATCATTAAGGTCAGAAAAGACCTGTAAGATCATCTATTTCAACCATTAACTTACCGCCAATGTTTCCTAGTAAACCATGTTCCATAGTACCACACCTACATATTTCCTGATAACCTCCAGGGGCAGTAAGTCCACCACCTATCTGGGTAATGAGTTCCAGTGAGTGACCACTCTTTCTGTGAGGCTGGAGCCGTTGAGAATTCAGTTCAGTGCTTGTTCCCTGAATAACAGCTATATTGTGCAAGTTTTCCTCATTCTTTCTTTATCTTCTCTGCTCATCACGAACCTTAGGTATATACTAGAAAGACTTGTCTCACGAGAGAAGTCTTTTAACTGTGAGGCTTGTTGTATTTTTCCAAATCAATATTGCCATCAATATAACAGCATCTAGGACTGCTGTTATAAGAGCCATCAGGAGCTTAATTCTCATCTAATCAACATAATGATGCTAGCAAACTCCAAAGACATAAGCTCATTTTGAGAGTAGAGGCATGGAAAGAGAAGAAGTGAAGACAGCAGTGGCTTTGACACTTGTTACTTGTTGGAGAACCTTACTGAGGGTGCTTAACTTGAGGAAATTAGAGCAGCCCCCAGAAACTCTGCCATTTCAACAGAAGTCCAGAATAGCATAGACATGAAGAGCATGATTCACTCCTCCAGATTCATCTCCTCTTAGTGTAGGTGTCTAAAATAGGTCAAATGAATCACAGTCTAAAATACCTGCTTACAAGTCCTTGCCTTTCTTGAACATGCATGTCTCTATTACAAATGACTCTCTTCAGACATCTGTAACAGTAGGTATGCAGTAGGAATAGTACATATATGTTGCTATTATTAAAATAATATAATGAAACAAGATTTTTCAATCAATTAAAAATAATTGTCAATCTTTCTTTAAATTTCTCAGATGGGAATTTTATTGTGTTCAGGGTCCAATGTGAAAGCAAACACCAGGATCCCTCACCAAACTGTGTGTGTTTCTTTAAAGAGGTACAGACATCAGTAAGTTACAGCTGACCAAGACCTTCTCTGCCACCCAGATCCCAAGGGCTGCCTTTTACCTTTAGAACTGCCACATGACACGGGCTGCATTTTCTATATTCAAGAAAAGACAGCTATAAATATGAAAGGAAGAACTACACGGCATTCTTCTAAATTGAGTAAATTCTTTCACTAATATAGGAACACTTTCTCTTATCTGAAAAACGATTCATTTACTTTCCTCAAGAGAAATAAAAGATAGGTTTGCACAGTGTTCAAAGGTCCCATGGTTCATATTCATTTTGTTCATAGATCGTGCCAAATAAATTGAATCACACTGCATTTAACCTCATCATTCTAGTTTATTTCACAAAGAACATGGTCTTTGCCAGCATTTTGTTAAAGCCAGGGGATAACAGCCAATACACACACAATCCATCTCCCTTGAAAGCAAATAACCTTATCATTTACAAGCAAGCTTTTACTTCTTGCATGGACAATCAGTAGTCTGTAAAAGTCTGGTCTATGGCTTTGATCACAACATACCACTGCGTTTGCCCATCACAGCACAAAGATTTTATGGAATCGTCTCAGCACTCTGTAACACATTTATATGGGAACTGGAAAAAATTGGAAATCATGTCAAGCAGACTCCGTTCGAACAGAATTCCTGACCTGAAATGCTATTCTGGATGTGCATTATACTCAACTTTGAAGAAATTCAGATGAAGGTATATTAACAACTCTTCCCACACATGTGCATCTGTGCTTATACATGTGTAATGAGTGCAAGTAGATTCAGTTAAGAGAAATATAAAAGAGAAAATAAAGCCATAAAACAGATAAATAAACTTTTGTCTTCATATATTAGTAATTTCTATACTACGAGACGAAGACAGACTTTTAGTGATCATCAGTATTTCAACATTTTGAAGCACACATCACAAAGTCTCCCTAAGTTTTGAATAATTCACTCTCTGACAAAATCCCTCTAAGGTGTTTCAAACTAAAGCAACCAAAACGTAACATAACTGTATTGCTCTTCATTTGTTTCTTTGTTTTTTGCCACAAGCTCATAATTTTCCGTATTAAACACCTAGATAAGTACCAAGAAATAACTGCTCACTGGCCAAATGTGTCCCTATTAAGTAGAGTTTATGCTAATACCGTCTCAGTTAAGTAACAGTTATTCATTATCCTCAGGCTAAATTGTTTCACTGGCAGATGTCTCATTAAAACAGCTGTTTTGAGCAACCACAACCACACAAAATGGGATACTCCATTGTCATTATTGTTGCTGTTATTATTAACAGTATATATTTACATAAACACTTCCGATGTGTGTAACTCACAATTAATCTCTACATATTCCTTATCCCGGAAGTATGATGATTCAGAGACAAACTGCCATAGTGAAAGCAATTGCTAATTGGTGATAACCCAACACAGTATATATTTTTTGATTCGGCTCTTACATGGAGCAAGTGTTTGACCTTACCTCATGCTATTTTGGACATTTCCCTCCATGATCTGAAGAAAAGCACACAACAGCAGTGTTCTTAATAACTAGAAGAGGACCAGAGAGGTTTCTCTCACAATACGAAAAGCAGTTTCTATTCCCTTCCCTTTTCTTTCCACCCTCTTTTATCTCCCTTTGGTTTTCAGACCCCTCCACTTGAGATTTATTCATCCTAGAGCCCCAAAAACTCCTCTTCCACTGTCCGCTAATCCAGACTGCCTTGTCCTTCTGCTTGCTGGAGCAACATCAGGCTTTCAGCCCTCCATGGTCATGCCTGTTTCTTAGAGCACTGCTCAGCCTCTCCCACTCCAGAGGCAGTGTGCTCACTTCTTCCTCCAGAACAATGCCTATGGAGCCATCCTGACCCCTGTGAATCCTTTGGACATTTAGCAGCCAAGCTCTAACAAGGCTGTGTGGAACACACAAAAATAAGCTTGTCATGAAAAAGCAGGGTTGTTTTTGTTTGTTTGTTTGTTTGTTTGTTTTAATGGGAGGAAAACCACCTCTACTAAATGAGTCCATCCACCAAATAATGGAGACAGTTCTGATTCTAAAATAAAGTTTTACCTACCAGTTAACATTGCAGAATAGTGCTGTCTTTTCCTTAGTCTTATTCAAAATAATTTTCCAACTACCTTTGTTTAAAAAAACAAAAAACAAGCAAACAAACAAAAAGCAATTAACAAATGATACATATTCTGAAATAAAACTCCCACATGGAAAATATCTGTGCAGTTGAAACTCAAATAAAAGCTTGACAACATTGAATCGTATCATGGAATCATAGAAAGGTCTGGGTTGAAAAGGACCACAATGATCATCCAGTTTAACCCCCCTGCTATGTGCAGGGTCGCCAACCACCAGACCAGGCTGCCCAGAGCCACATCCAGCCTGGCCTTGAATGCCTCCAGGATTGGGGCATCCACAGCCTCCTTGGGCAACCTGTTCCAGTGCGTCACCACCCTCTGTGTGAAAAATAAACACTTGTAAAGGGAAGTGTCAGGAAAGTCTGGTAAGTGGTGGTTCTAACTGTTAAATGTGTTTCCAGACCTGAGCCGTAAGTGAAAGAGGAGGGCAAGTCAACCCAGCATGTCCGTGTGGGATGACAAGAGGACACAACCTGCACACTAACAGCTTTACTGGAACAATCATACACCCTGAAACGGAGCAGTGCTGCACCGGTTTACATTAATGGGTTCTCAGCCTCAAATGTCAGCATGTCTGCTTCATCAGTGAAGAGGCAGATGAGTGAGCAATTGCTTGGTATCTGTGGAGACTGTGGGGAGTGATTCAGCTTCATGCATCACAAGTGTTGCCACCTCACCTCTAATGAGCTAACACTTTAATGAACATAGTTCCCTTTGCAGAACACTTGTTTTATCTGCTGCATTAGGCTTGTTAAGCAGGCCTTGGAGAGGCTCTTCTTTTCTTTTTTCGTTCTCATAACCTGCTAGTGTTAAAAGCATATTGTTCGCTTACACAGCCACAGGTTTGTCTTTTCACTGTTTCAGAAAGGGATACTTTTTCTGCCTGAAAGGTCGTATCACTGGCATGGTCAGTGTGAATACAAGGAGCTCTCATAGGACAATCAATCAAGACTAGTAGCAAGGTTCCTTGTAGGCTGGAAAATACCAGTTAGGGCAAATTTAAAGGTGCAATAGTAAATACGAGAGGTAAAGTCAGCATGTTAGTGTTCTGATCAGTGCAGGCAGAGGCATCTCAAGTTGATGCTTCTCAGATTAAATACAAGTGAAGTGGTTCTCATAGGTTGCCTTTAATGATGTGAACAGGAGACACTTCAAATCTTGTAATAGGATCAATATTTCAGATTTTTTTCCTAAACTAAACAAAAAAGGTGAAATCAGGCTCTCAAAAACGTTCATAATCAGAAACACACTCCATACACAAAAAACTCGTGCTAGTGAAAGAAAAAGTTCCATTCTTGCAATTTAAAAGTATTGTTAATTTGATTTTGAGTGCCTTATCTCTTACATAGCCCTGATATTGTGACTCTAATGCCCTCAAGTTGCATCAGGGGAGGTTCAGGTTGGATATGAGGAATAATTTCTTCTCAGGAAGAGCAGTGCTGCAGTGGCACAGGCTGCCCAGGGAGGTGGTGCAGTCACCGTCCCTGGAGGTGTTCCAGAGCCGTGTGGATGTGGCACTGAGGGACGTGGTCAGTGGGCATGGTGGGGATGGGACGGCAGCTGGGCCAAGTCGTCTTAGATATCTTTTCCAATGTTTATGATTCTATGATAACCTTTCACTGAACATTTCTAATTATTGTTTTTAATTGTACTTTTTGTTACAATATATATATATATATATATAATAAATAAAAAAATAGTTAAGATATTTAATGGAAAAAAAAAAATCCTGACAACCCAGCCATTAGCACTGAGCAGCCTTGAGTCAAATATCCTTTGTCAGAAATACCGAGTCTTATCTACCTACACGGTGAGTTAGATGTAGCTGAAAACACCTGGATAAACTTTTAAACTAATTTCTCAGGCCACTTTGAATCTGAATGAGATTTTAAGTGTGGCATACAATCCAATACATTCTGAAAACAATATAGTGACTTTTTTGAAGCTTTGATGAGCCTTGCATCAGACCATCTCTGAGACAACACCTTCATTTTTATGTGTTTCCTATAAAATTATTATCCATAGCCCAACGAGGATGCAGAAATTGTGTCCAACCCCACACATTTCCCTTTTCAATGAGTTACTTTACTTTCATCCTAAGGATTTTCTGTTGTTTGTGTTTTGTTTTGTTTTTTTCCCAAAAGTACAGTTTCTCCCATAGATAGAGGCAGCATGAAAAGAATACGTACCATGAGAAGCATGATATAAGGGATGTCTGGCAAAGGCTCTGAGGCGTGGGTACTATGCTGAGAAATTTTAAAAGAAGAGACTCCAATAAATGCACATCTGTCAGTTGTTTCTTTCCAAACTGGTCCCACACAGAGTGTCAATGCACAATGATTATGTGGGTTACAGCTGGATGGAGGCACCACTTCTTCAGAGCTAGAGATGCCACGGCAGGACAGTGGATGAAGGATTGGTTTTCTCAGAGGAGCTGGCCATAGAGGGGGGATTAATCCCACCTAACTTCAGAGAAACATGAGCATCTCCAGGTATTTGAGAGACATGGGTGGTTCTTCACACCTCTCACTTGATGGAGTCAGTTTTCCTCTGGATTCTCCTCTGGTGACAGAAGGATATGCTTAAATTAAATTAGGTGTCAAATTTTGTGTCTCTGATACAAATCTTATTCCTAACCAGGTCAACAACTTTCTGTTTTTATAAATCCCTTTAGTCATTTTCCTAAGTCTTTCCTAAGTCTTCTGATGCCTAATAATATTTGCAAATCCAGCCCCAGCTATTCCCCTAAAAGAAAGATGAGTTTAACCTTCATGTTTAGGATACTCCAAAATTAAGACATCGTGACTCATGATGAATCATGAGTATTCTAGGAGATCTCAAAAGTTTTTTCATCGTTTTCACTGTCTGAAAAGGGGAAAAATTTCCAAGAGGAGGCAGGCTTCAGAAGCTGTCATGTGGTAAGCAAAAAAATAGTGTAGACAAGGCAGAGTCATTATCTCATGGTTTTGAAGTTTCTGTCCTTGCAAATCAAGAGTGTCAAATAGAGGTTAAATTTATGGATAAACATTTATTTTATTTTCTTCTGTGCTGATGAGTTAAAATAGACAAAATGAGAATTTCTGTCATTGCCAGATTGGGTCAGACATTTCTGCCACAGTCCAGCACAAAAATATATACATACTTATTTATTACTTCAGATCAGATCAGTGAATAGGCTGATTGGTAGCTAATTTTTGCAGTTATTTTCAGGGGAAAAAAAAGTCTTCCACATCCTCACAGTAAATAATTCATGAAAGTATTTATCTAAAACTCTCCCTTTCCTGACCTCATAATTACTTGTTCTTTAAACAATTCCTGTGACTTGTATATTTGTAACTGACTGCGCTTCAGTCGCCTACGACAATATAATACAGGTAATTTTCTTTGGCTGCATTACTCTATCATTACTTTGGCTCTCTTCTTAATATGTCATAGTAATGACTGCATAACAATGCATGGTAACTTTTCCTCTGCCCTTCTACTGGTTATTTAAAGTGAAGGGAGAGGGAGTGAAATAGAAGTTTAATTAATAATATGTTCACTTCAGTTTTGTAGTGAGAATGAGGGAGGAAAAGTATGAAGTTTATTTCTTAAGCTGATATATCTTTGATCCATGATTATGTCAAGCAGTGTGACTCTGTGGCTATTTCTTCATGGGTTCATAAAAAACAGCAAAGAAAATGACGTGTAAAAAAAAAAAAACAAAAACAAAAACCAAACAACCAGACAGCAGGCAGACAACATTTCAACTTGTACACATCTAAACAAGGAAAGAAACAAGTCTACAACAGATGATAAATGAACGGAATTGTGATGGACTGCATTTTTGTGTCAAAGCAGAGCCACCTGTCTAACAGTCATTCAAATGATAGCAGAGGCACCACACTGCATGATTTCCAGTTCAGCTGGCACTTGGGGGTTTAATTATGCACATGGTAAATATTCTGCAAGGACAATATCCTGGCTTCAGATATGTGTACCCAAAGCCAAGGCATCTTTCTAGTCCTGCCTTTCCTACTGTTCTTAATTTTCACTTTGAACTGATATAAAACTGCATTGTGAATTCCCAGGGACTGGGGAAGCTGTCACAAATCCCACATCACCATTTTCCACTCCCTGATGCACACAGAACACTAATTCCCATCTGTTCATCACAAGGGTCCTGCACTCTGACACGAACCCTACTGTCTGACATTAAGTGGTTTGAGAAGACAAATAATGCTGGCTCAGACTTAGTTTAACAGGGCAGGTGGATATAATCTACACAATCCACTTGTTTCCGGCTCTTCTTTCTGACCAAGTTGTAGTCTGAACAAGGCAGTTCAGAACAGCTGCTTTTCTGAAATAGAATAGAATCATAGAATCATGGAATAATTTGAATTGGAAGGGACATTTAAAGGTGAGACAAGATAGGATAGGATAGGATAGGATAGGATAGGATAGGATAGGATAGGATAGGATAGGATAGGATAGGATAGGATAGGATGGGATAGGATGGGATAGGATGGGATAGGATGGGATGGGATGGGATGGGATGGGATGGGATGGGATGGGATGGGATGGGATGGGATGGGATGGGATGGGATGGGATGGGATGGAATGGAATAGAACGGAATAGAACAGAATATAACAGAACAGAACAGAAAGGAACAGAACAGAATACAATAGAATAGGTTTAAAGGGATCTACAAAATCATGTCCAACTAACCTGTTCAGTGCTAACCAGAAGTTAAAGCATTATTAAGGACATTATCCAAATGTCTTTGGAACACTGACAGGCCTGGGGCATCAACCACCCTTCTAGGAATCCTGTTCTTCAGTGGTGGACCAACCTCACAGTAAAGAAATGTTTTCTAATGTCCAGTATGAACCTACCCTGGCTCAGCTTTCTGCCATTCCTGTGTGTTCTATCATTGATTCACATGGAGTGGAGACCATCAGCTCCCTCTGTTTTCCCTCCTCATGGAACTGCAGAAAGCAATGAGGTCATTTCTCAGCCATCTTTTCAGACAGACAACACCACTGTCCTCTGCGTCTCCTCCCAGGACATGCCTTCCACCTCTGTTAGCAGTTCAGCTGCCATCCTCTGAATGTTTTAAAGTATCACAGCATCCTCTTCATATTGTGAAGACCAGTATGCACACAGTATTTGAAGTCAGCTGCACCAGTGCTAAATACATTAGAAGAATCACCTCTTTTGTCCAGTTTGCTATGCTATATTTAATGCACTCCAAAATGCAGTTTGTTCTCTTGGCTGCAGGACATTACTGGTTTATGTTGAGCCTGCTTAACACCAGCCTCTCCTGACCCCTTTCTGCAGGACTGCTCTTCAGCCAGTCATGGTTCAGTTTGTACCTGCACCCAGTATTACTTCATCCCAGGTGTATCCATCCCCTACATTTACTTTTGTTGAACTTCATGCTGCTGGTGTTTGCCCAATGACCCAACCTATACAGGCCACTCAGCAAGGCTGCTTGTCATTTCAGAGTATCAACAGTTTAATAGTCAGCAAACTTGCTAAGGATGTATTCAACTTCTGCATCCAGATTATTGCTAGGAATGATGAACTGGGGAACACTGCTAAATAATGGCTACCAGGTAGATGTAGCCCCATTCACTGTGACTCTTTGAGCTCTCCTGTTCAGCCAGTTCAACACATAGCATAGTATGAACCTGTACATCTCACAGTTGGACAGTTTGTCCAGAAGGATGTTGTGTGTAACAGCTTTGTACTTGGAATGCCTTTCAGTAGCATCCAGGGCAATCTTGTCTGCAACATTTCCAGAGATTAGTTTTAGATTAACAGACCCATAGCTTCCTGGGTCTTGTGGCCCTCTTGTAGAGGGGTATAACTTTGATTATCTTCCACTCAACAGTACCCTTCCCAAACTCCCAAGGCCTTTGGTAAATTGTTGGAAGGAGTTCAGCTGAAACATCTGCTAACTCCTCCTCTGGGGTGAGTCTTGTCAGGATCCATGGACTTTCCAACATTCCACTGATACAGATGGTCTCTTAGAATTTTGGTGACCACAAGTGAGAAGTTGCTGTTCCATCAGTCATAATCCTCCAACACAGAGAGAACTGGGAAGCCCAAGATTAACTTTAACAATGGAGGAAAAAAGGCATTAAATGCCTGTGCCTTTTCCTCCTTTTTGTTAGGGGATCATTTTTAACAAGTATCCATCCAGTGTTTTCTTTAGACCTCCTCTTGCTTTTGACGTACTCAAAAAGCCTTTTTTGTTTGTTTGTTTGTTTTCTGACACTTTGCCAGCCAAGACAAAATCAAGGAAATATTTGGATTTCCTTATTTTCTCCTTAGAAATATGAACCACTGCTTTGCACTCTCCCTGTGAAACTTGACTTTGCATTCAAAGATCATATGTTTTCTTTCTCTGCCAACTAGATCCCTCAGAAGCTTAAAGTTTGCTCTCTTAAAGTACAGCATGGCTACTCTGCTGACCTTTCTTCTCATTGCACTGAAAATTTCAAAATCAACTATTTCATAGTCACTGTGGCCCAGATAGCAGCCTACCATCACCTCCCCCACAAGGCCTTCTTTATTCTTAAGGAACTGTTGGCTCACTAAGTACCCATGGCAGGAAATTATCTTCAACAAGGTTTAGGAAATCCCCATGCTTGCTTATCACAGTAATATGATATTCACAGTTTATGTCAGGGGATATCAGCTCTGGGACGCAAGGACAAAGGCAAGTGATCCAGAAATTTATCCTAACTGTCTATAGAACAGTTTATTTATGCCACCATCCTCAGTCAGTGCTTGATAGTAGACAGTCATTATGACATCTGCCTTGCTATCCTTCCCCTTAATTCAAATCCAGATGCTCTCTATTGCATCATCCTAAATGAATGTCTCCATTACACCCTCCACCTTGCTTGCCCTGCCTGTTCCTCCTATACAGCTAGTAGACCTCCATCCCAGAGCTCCAGTCATGGCAGTCATGGTACTCATTCCACCAGACTAAGACTGATGACATCATAGTGTTGGCAAAGGATCAAAGCTTCAATTTAATCTTGTTTTTTTTTCTTCATACGGTGTGCGTACAAGCATTTCAGATGTGCTCCTGCATCCTCACTGCTCCTTGGAGTAGTGTAGATGATCCCATTAGCCTTACCACCATCAGACTGTTCTGTACTACCCTTTGGCTCCAACTTCAGTGTTCCTAATGGCATTCCCTTCTGCCATTAATCTTAGTCTAAAGTACTAGGATCAGCAGGGGAAAGGAATAATACCAAGAGTGCTGGATGGAGCATACCAATGAAAGACAAGGATTTCTGATCTGTCAAGTTTCAACCCTGAAGTAAAATCAGGAAGCTTTTTGTAATGCACAGCAGCAGGAAATGATTGCTTATTTATAGGTACCTGACTAATATAGTGGCTTTCTATGATGGTATAACTGCCTGAATGAACAAGGGAAGAGCCACCGATGTCATCCATCTGGACTTCAGTAAGGCCTTCGACATGGTCCCTGACTAAATCCTTCTCTGCAAATTGGAAAGATTTGGATTTGATGAGTGGACTGTTCAGTGGATGAGGAATTGGTTATGAGATCATACCCTGAAAGTGGTGGTCAATGGCTCAGTGTCCAAATGGAGATCAGTAACAAGAATCCTGGGCTGCATCCAAACAAGAGTGGTCAGCAGAGAGAGGGAGGTGATCCTGCCCCTCTACTGTGCACTGATGAGACCTCACTTGGAGTACTGCATCCAGATGTGGAGTCCTCAGTGCAGGAGACATGTGGACCTGCTGGAGTGCATCCAGAGAAGGGCCAAAAAGTGATCCAAGGGGTGGAACACCTCCCCTATGAAGACAGGCTGAGAGAGCTGGGGCTGTTCAACCTGGAAAAGAGAAGGCTCCACGGGGATCTGAGAGTGGCATTTCAGTGTCTAAAGGGGGGTTGTAGGAAAGAAGGGGCAGACTCTTAAGCAGAGTCTATTGTGATAGGACAAAGGAAAATGGTTTCAAACTAAAAGAGGGAAGATTTAGATTGGATATAAGGAAAAAGTTTTTTACAATAAGGGTAGTGAAGCACTGGAACAGGTTGCCCAGAGAGGTGGTAGACGCCCCATCCCTGGAGACATCCAAGGTCAGGCTGGACCAGACTCTGAGCACCCTGATATAGCTTTAGATGTCTCTGTTCACTGCAGGGGACAGAGGAGCTGGACTAGATGACCTCTAATCGTACTTTCCAACTCAATGGATTCTCTCATTCTATGACTATAGTACAGCTAGTACAGTATAATTAGTACTACCAGTAGTAAATGGCTTTGTTAGCTAAATTAGAATGTATCTGTGTGCAAAACTGTCACTGACTGTTAGAAGCCCATTGAATTCCAGACTGAGCAATCGCTTCCTATTACTGCTGCTTTCCTTCATGCTGTCTCCAACTTTTTTACTGCTTTAGAACCAGCAGTAACTGCACTAAAGTCAACAAAGCTAAATAAGTCCAATGTGCCAAAGTTCCTTCAGCTGATCCAGCCTCACAGAGTTGGGACAATCATGTCTGTCATCCAGAAGGGTTCTTTTGGGGACCATACCCATTTGTTGCTTTCTACAGAGTGATATTCAGACCAAGAAGGGACTGGGTGCAATGTTTAGGAAATGCTCTTCTATGGTTAGAAAATAGAGTGCTCTTTGGTGATCTGCACATCTTTTGCTCTACGCAAACTGTTTTTCAGCCATGTACTGGACTGAGGTATCACCGATTTACTCAATTTAGGGCCTCTTAACAAGGATGGTTGATAATTTTTCTACACCAACTCACTGAGACAGCGCTTCTACTGTCTCCTGGCTGATCCTGACAAGAATGGGCAGGGATTATCCTTCAGAAGTTTTTTCCTTTGCTAATAAGCACTAAGGACAGTTGTGATCAGCTGATCACTTCTCTCAGTGTCTTCCTAACCATTCAGGTTCATCCTTCTTGTTCTCTGTGTGAGGAAACAAAGCACAGACTGATGGAATTATGTCTGCAGCTCACTAGTTCCTTCCTTAACAGTAATAGAGAGAAGGTTGGCTGCATCCAAAACGTCCTGGTACCTGTTTCTTATGCATCCTACCAAACTGGCCCTATATTTGTAACACATATTTGACTTTTTCTGCTTTTGTGTCTGTCCTGACAAACTGTCTCTGTACAGATTAGGGCATTATCAGACAGAATGGAAGATGATACTTTTTGGACTTTTGCAGTCTTTTCATAGTTTCTAGGAATAAATCAAGAAGTTGACCCTGATTTACAGAGCCCTTCCAGCCATGTGCTCTGGTCTGCCTTCCAAAGATCATCTTACATTCATTGCAGCAATTGAGAAGTTTCTTCTTTGTTATATTTAGTTCCAGACTTGAGATCCGGCAATTCTGACAACAAGTTATTCTTCCTTAGTTCTCTTAAACCCAAGAAATTCTTTCTCTGTTTGCCTGGTGGAAGCAAAATATATAGGCCCTCAGAGCATGTGCCAGTCTCTCAAGATCACACAGAAATGCACTTTCAATACTGCTTCTATTTGCGTGTGTGGTTGGAGATTCAGGGACAATACACAAAGTTCTTGCCAAATACGTGGTTAATTATTCAGCAGCAGCAGAGATGAGCTGAACCAGGAGAAAATAATCTTGCAAGACCTACTTGGAGCTGATTTTTCAAAGGAGAGCAGCTGTCTGTGAGACCAGGTTATACAGAGGTCTGGAGGTCTCACTAGGGTAGGGTAGATATCTATACAAGTCAGACAGTGTTTGAGGTAGGAGGAAGGCAAGTAGCCCCAGGTCTGCTGTTGTTTACCCTGGACTTCCTCCTAGGCCTCTTGCCATGCTCCGTATCTGCATTTTGGTCTATAGAAATCAATTGTTGTCAACATCCCAGAAATACTGCTACAACTAGACAGCTGAGCAGGATTTTAGGATGCATTTCCTCAGTTACAGACTCCTCCTTCTATATACAACATATGATGAAACAGAGAGAGAATG
Source organism: Excalfactoria chinensis (assembly GCF_039878825.1). Lineage (NCBI taxonomy): Eukaryota > Metazoa > Chordata > Aves > Galliformes > Phasianidae > Excalfactoria > Excalfactoria chinensis. Next base: position 49,849,916 of record NC_092825.1, on the reverse strand, counting down.
CAAGAGGCCTATATACCTTTAATGGACTCTGCTTAATACTGAATTGCATTATCCAAGCTTCCCAGCTGGAATAGGCAATATCGGTGAGTTTACAACCAATGATTTCTCTTTATTTGTCAGTTGTTCTCCTGACATGTGATACTAAGAAGGAATGAGGGTTGTCAAGGCGTTAGCTGCCAAGGCAATAAAATGTACCGATAAAATGACTTATTAGGTTACAGTAACAGAAACTGTCTATATTCCTTGCTAACAAAATCTAGTCATGATAAATTATATTCCTGCATTTGAAAACATCCCCAGACCCCTAATATTAACCTCTCCACATGAATCTGTGCAGCATCAGCGATGTTTCAATTTATGGGAGATTCATGCTATGTCCATTTGAAAAATTGATGATCCTCTGCAGCCATTTCAAATGCAGTTTGTCCCAAACACTGTGAGGGAAAGATTTTCACTCGTGTTGAGTGTTAACCCAGAGAGTGCTGAACTCATGCAGGCCTCTCATAAACTGAGTGCTGGGGAGGTCATATGGGAGTAATGTGGATGTAGAAATGTTGTGAACGCTGTAGAAGCACTGAGTACTGCTTTGTAGCTACTAATGAAAGAGGTACTGATTATTTAACAACAGAGTTAAGGGGCTCTGTAGAGTGGGTGTGCTGAGCTGTAGCTGTAGAGTTAGAAAGAGAATCAGACAGAGAAACAACATAGAAGTGAGTCTCAGGAAGGGGCACTTGGATTAACTATGTAGAGTTTCTCTTTGAAACAAGCAATTTTTTGCTTTAAGTAAATGCTGTGGTTGTTAATTATCATTTCCATTGCCCTGGAGAAATGAGACTTAGAGGAACTCAGTTGGCAGCCAGAAACCAGTAGGAGAGAAATCCTTTAACAGAGAGTGAAGATGGAGGAGTAAATCCTTTGTAGTTGTACATTTCATGCTCCATGTTTGACCTAAATTAATTTTTTTTCTTAATTTAAGTCGAAGAAAATTTTCTGTATTAAATATTTCAGGGACTGTTTGCTTTTTAAATTTCACTATCCAGTTATTAGTCTACTATGACATCGGTGTAAATCGATGCATTAAGTTTTACTTGGACAAAAATGAGTCAACTGGCCATAGTAACCAGTCTTCATCTTGAATACGCAGTGTACTCAATGCACACCTAAGCAACAGGTCCCATATTATGATCTGTGGATCACTGGTGGTTCAGAAGGGTAAAGGAAAGTTATTTATAATAGTCCATATTTTTATACTGTCCTTATTAATTCAATATCAAAATGAAATTATTTGTACCTAATATCAGATAAGAAAGGGTAGTCATTTAGAAATTCAAGAAATCCTAAACCAAAATAAATTATTAGGGCAATAAAGAACATTTCATATGCAAGGGAGCTCCCAACATGCTTTTATTAGAGCTTCACAAAGGATAAAGGGAATTTTCCAGTGCATGAAACTTCGAAATGATGACTAGTGATTTTTTAGTATCACAGGATGACTGAGGTTGGAAGGGACCTCTGGAGATCATTTGGCTGAAATTTGTACTCCAGCTGGGTCACCTAGGTTAGTTGCCCAGATCAATGTCCTGATGGCTTTAGAATATCTCCAAGGGTGGATAGGGTGTAATCTCTCTGAACAATCTGTTCCAACGCTTGGCTACTTTCACAGTACTGAAGTGCTCCTGGTGTACAGAGGAAACTTCTCTTCTTTCACACCCATTGCCTCTTGTCCTGGCACTGGGCATCACTCTGAATAGCCTGACTCCATCTTCTTTGCATACTCAGGTATGCAAAGGTACTTATATGGTACTTATATGCATTTATGAGGTCCCACCTGAGTCTCCACTTCTTTGGGATGAACAATCACCATTCTTGTCCTCTCCTAATTGGAACGGGGGTTCTCTTTCTTTAACATCTTGGTGGCTCTTTGTTGGGACTCTTTCCAGTATGCATATGTCTGCTGCACTGAGGACCACAGGACTGAGTCCAGCACTCCCAGTTTAACCTCACTGGGCTGATCAAAGGGGCAGGATGACCTCCCTTGACCAGCTGGCAACACTCATCCTAATACAACTCAGGAAGCTGTTGACCTTCTCTGTCCTGAGAACACAGAGCTGACTCATGTTCACCTTGTTATCCAGTAGGACCTCCAGGACCTTTTTTACAAAGCTGTTCCCTAGCTTGGCAGTCCACAGCGTGTGCTGATGCACATGCAAGACTTTACTCTTCCCCTTGTTAAAATTCAGGAGGTTCCATTCAGACCTTTTGTCCAGCCTGTCCTTGTCCTGCTGGATGGCAGCACGATCTTCTATTGCATGATCTCTTCCTCCTTAATTTTCCCTAGTATCCAAACTGAACCTCCTGTGGCAAAAGTTGAGGTCATTCCGTCTCATTATATCACCTGGGTCTGACCCCCACCTCAGAACGACTTCCTTTTAGGTCACTGCAGAGAATGATAAAGTCTCCCCTGAGACTCCTTTGCTGCCCCCTTTCCTATCAAGCCAGTCATTTCCTCATAGAAGTTTATTGAGTTGGGCAAGCACCAAGTTGGGTGTCTTCTGGATGCTGAATTAGAAATGACTTATTTAAGTAGAACAGATTTGCAGAGAACATCTGCTTAACATTTCCTGCAAGTCAGTCTTTTATAGGTATCTAAGATTGTGCACTTAAGCTGTTTATTTCATCTTGAATGAAACTGGAAGCAAATGGCAATTTAGGAAGCATGTCTGACTACATCAGATAATATCTTTACTCTTATGTTTAACGATCAGGGGATGAAAAGAGCTGTTTAAGAAAAAACTCTCTATTTATGGTTTTAGTTATGAGCACAGATCTATAATACTTACCTATATAGACTGAGAATTTTGCTTTTCTGTGTACTATTAAGTACTGATCCTTAAGCATTACAGATTTATTTCACCTCTACATGAGGTATAGTTTAATTATTTAGTATTTCTTAAAGGCCTAGTTCCAGTAAGTCATTGGAAATGTTCTCTTGATCTCAGTGTGTAGGTCCCTACAGGTGCTGCTGCTCAGCCTGAACATTTAGACTCATGATAGAAGAGCTGCTGCCTACACATTGCTTAAACCTTCCCAGCCACCTCCTAGTGAGATGCTGCAGCCTCTTTGAAAGGTGTAATTGATCCAGTGAGGAAAACAGGGAAGACATACCTACAGGAACCTCTCCCTCCATTATGCCAATAATTTCAGTAGCTTTTTAGCCGATTAGCACTGTAGGCTGCATGAACCTGGAGATTTGGTAACATCTATTATTCAGCTGCATCAGTTGCTCTGGTCTCCCACATTTATCAGGGCCTTTAATCACCTGCCAGAAGCATTTAGGAAGGTCTGTGAGTAACACCAAACTTCTGTTTATACTTCTATGTAACTTTCCCTAGGTCTTTTACCTTTCCACGTGGGAAGTGTTCAGATCTCTCAAATCTACCTATACCAGGCTAACATGCCAACTCTCAGGCAAGATCTGATTGGTACTGCATTTCCCTTGTGTTCAGAGCTCTGCCGCTGACCCTGGATGTCCGTTGGGATTGAGAGATATCTCTTCTAAAAAGAAAGGAGGATTAGAAGTGATGGGCTTCAAAGTTTAAAGGGACACTTAAATCTTCAAAGAGAGCTTCAGTACCTGGCTGCCAGCTTACCTGGAACTGCCAGATCTACCAGCAGTACTCAAATAAAAGGGAGGAGACTGCAGTAGATGGCAAAGCTTGTTTGATTCAAACCAAAGAAAGTCCAAATGAAAATGAAGGCATTTACTATTTTATTTGGTGTGATTATGCATACTGTTTATATTTGTTAATGAACTGCAGAGCTGTAGCCACCAATTTGTGGGATTTGAGAACAAAAGGGAAAGATTCTTAGATCTCACATTATATTGTAATATGAAGTTTCTGCACAATCAATGGACAATATCTGAGATACAGTAAATTCTACTGTTGGTTGATTTTTTGTTTACTTATTTGTTTTTCTTGTTGTTGATGATTTTGTGAGTGTGTGTGTGTTTGAGAGAGGGCGAGAGAGAGACTTGATTACTGAAACATTGGTCCAGAACCAAAAAACACTTCAATGCATCTAAAAGTTTAAGTAGTTACTTAATATATCTATTCTGGAAATCACTTAATCGTGCACTTACATTTATGCACATTTAAGTCCTATTGATTTTAAAATGGAATTTAAGTACACACCTAATGCTTCACTGATTTGTAATATGGAGGAATAGAAGAGTTGCACAGTGGAACAGATTAAAGGACCAACTAATAAGGCATCCAGTACCCATCAATGCCCAATAATGCATTTTTCTTTTTAGTACTATACCATGAAGAAATTTCTTACTGACCTCAGCAGGTAAGCATGGCCTGAAGCATGAGGATTGATAGCCCTTGTAATTGTATTAAGCTAGTGTCCTTGCAGATGTTCTTTTTATTTATATAAATGCTGATTCACTTCTTGAACCTGGAGAGCCATCCCTCTCAATCTCTGGAGCAGTGAACATCATGGTTTAATTATACCTTTTGTAAATAACATTACCTTTCACACACTTGCAATGTGTTGCTTTGTAATTTTCTTCAATGACCACCAATTTACTTTTTATTACCAGAAAGGCCAACTAACAGTGCTTTCCCGGCCTTCCTTTTTCCATTCGTAATTTTCTCTACCTTTATCATAGCTGCCTTTAGTTATCAAATAATTATTTTCCTTCTTCTGAAGTGTCCTAATGTGAACTACTTCACTCACAGAGAAAATAAATCTCTTGGAGCTCTCCTAAGTGCCAAGTTTCACAGCTCAGCCAGAGCTCTGATATTAACTGAGCTCTGTAGCGATGCACACAGGAGCAGCCTAGGAGTTTGGGAACAACACAGGGTAAGTGTATGCTATAGCTCAAGCTGTTATGTCTGCCCTCTTCCAGATCAGCTTTGCTGGTTGTCCATACTGTTAGTTTTCAGATGTGAACAAGGAAGCTGACACCTGAATTTGCAGAGAAGTAGATCCAGACATGCTCACAAGATTAGTGTGTACACAGACTCTCTCATGGGGGATTAAAGTGTACGAGGTACAATCCAGGCTCATCAGCAGCTCTTCTGCTGTTAGACTTTCTCCCTGTGTACTTGGCACTGGTGAGGCTATGCCTCAAGTGCTGTGTTCATTTCTGGGTCCCTCACTACAAGAAAGACATAGAGGCCCTGGAATGTGACCAGAGAAGGGCAATGGAGCTGTGAGGGGTCTGGAGCACAAGTGTAATGGGGAGCGGCTGAGGGGACTGGGATTGTTCAGGCTGGATAAGAGGAGACTCAGGGGATGTGGATGTGGCACTGAGGGACAGGATCATTGGGCATGGTAGGGTAGGCTGACAATGACCTTAGAGGTCATTTCCAAACTTAACAATTATATGATTCTATAAATGCAGAACTGATCAGTTTGAGCTGATATTATGCCTTAACTAATAGCTCTTGTCATTGGCTTAAGGAGACTGGTGTGTTTATGGCCTGCTCCTCTGTCATGTTATACAGACACAACCTCAGAAAGTCACAACCTGGTGCTTGCTTCTAGTAAGGGAGTTACTGGAAGCATGTATTTTCTTGCAGTAGTGCTTGACCATAGTATACTTAGAAAACTTGGGTATTGTGTAATAGGAAGCAATAAAATCTCAGTCTGTATTTCCATTTTCCTTCCAAGAAAAGGGAAATAGCAGCCCATTGCCGACAATGATGCTTTACTATGTTGCTGTGAGCAGATGGAACTTAGTAATAAAAGGACACCATTTCTTTCCCATCTCATTTCTTCATAAGCTCAAAGCATGACCATGTGTCTCTGCCTGAGGTAGACTTCTGACATTCTCTCATACCTGTTATTACACATGTAGGTGCTCTGAAGTCACTGGAGACTTTGCTTTGTGAAAACATCTAAAACTCCCAGTGAGAGGTTACCTGAATCTGGCCACACTTGAGATCACTGTGCAATGAAGGTGCAAAATGACAAGATGGGAAAGAAAGAAGAGATCACCAGATCAGAATCCACAGCAACTTAGCAATGGTTAAGGGGCAGCATAAGGCTTTTGTGATTCTTTACTCATTTCCTTCAGACCTTAAAACAGCAGAAAACCTGTTAAACAAAACTCTCTCAGTTGATACTATTAATATAATTCCTATGGGGCTTAATGGAAGATTCTAGATACAGAAAAAAACTGATGGCCTGGGGAGCCTGGTTCCAGAAGGCTCCCATGATGGCACCTGGGCAGGGACTACTAGTGAAATGTGTCCAAGGACGCTGGAAGCAAACTTGGCTTCTTCATATGAAGCATGAGCAGATGATACAGCAAGGATGAAACAGATGACAACAAATAAGAATGGTGTGAAACAGTGGGAAACGGTTTTGAAGAAAAACAGAGAGATCCAGCTATAAACCAGATGGGAAGGGGAAAAACAAATGAAGATACCAATGAGAATACCAGGTTACAGGTCAAAATGACATGGAAGAAATTTAGTCAGAAAGGAAAAGCTTTTAAGGGGGAAAGTGTCTTCTTTCTGCTATGTCCAGTATGACTAAATTAAATAAACTCAGGCATTTCTAATCTTCCTCTCAATGGAAACTCTCCAAGGCTTCTCTGGCCTCTGCAGGCAATCACTTTAGGCTCTGAAGCATGAGATATGATTACCATTATAATTATCTTAGCTTGTATTGATACAAATGTTACTAATGGTCATAAAATTATCCAGTGTGGGCTCCTCTTTCACCTTCCTTTTAGCCAGCCTCCACGTTAGCATCCTTAACTTCGGGGCTGTGAATTTCTGAAGGGGGGCACATACTGCAAAAGTCACTTTGCTCCTCAGACTGGTTCTAAATATACAGCTTTTTACAATCCCCAGCCCACAGCTTCCCCTGGGTTTCTAAAGGATTTCAAATAATGAAAAGTGAATTGGGAAATGAACTATTGTTATGGGTGAATTTTATCAGATAGTTTTATGGAAATTGGTGGATTATTTATATATACTGTAATTGTAACACGAATCACTAAATACATTTGAACACTAAATGTACTGCTTATTAATTTACATTTTAAGAGTCCCCTTGTTCTTGCATTACGTGACAATATAAAAAGCACAGACTGATTAGTTTTCGCTATTTCTCATATAATTATGAATACCTTAATCAAGTCTCTTCTAGTTCCTTTTTAAAATAATAATAAAATAATAAAAAAATCAGGCTACAGTAGAGTCTTTAAATTTTTCAGGTTTTACTTTTGACAAGTAGATAAGATTGTCTCATTATCTGAAATATTGCCCTATACTTTCCTAAATTGTTACTGGAGCTGTCAACATGCTATTTAACTGCACAGGCTCGCTTCACTATCTAGAGCATCCAAATAGGCTTAATGGCCACTTATGTCTGTGCAAGAAAATTGCCACAATACCACCCCACTCCTCACTTCACTCTGCTAATCTTTGATTTGGGAAGATATGCAACCCCATGCCTGATTTGGAAAACAGCCCAGATGAAGCCAATGGATTTTTTTTCAAATGACTTTGACCAGTGTTAAACTTAAAGTGCATTGGAAGAAGGCCTAAATGACTCCACAAAAATGGTAAGCGAGCTTTGCGTGGGCAGCTCTTTAGAGCAGGAACTGCATTTTAGCCCTGTTCTCCTATGGTGGTTCAGAACAAATTGGAGGGCTGGATGCAGGTGGAGCTCCTACTGCTGCCACAAACATTGTGTTCTGTGAGCCACAGGATTAGTAAAGCTTTGCTTCACCTGGATTTATGCTCCTACACATCCTCACCTAATTCCTTTTTCTCCCAAGTCTTATACAATGCCATTGCTTGCAGGGCTTTGTATAGCATGCACAACATTTTGGCTGTGTCCTGGGACTTGAGTCCTTGTCACGTGTCCATAATTCAGCAGGTGGGAAGAAAGAAATTTGTTCTTGCCCAGGCATGGGCAAGTTGAGCAAAGCAGTAACTGCAGAGCTCACTTTGAAACTTCTCCTTTTGCGATGACATTGATTTGAATTCCACTCTCTGTCCAGCTCTGATTATCATGAAAGCATGTTAATGTCTCTGAAACCTCCTTAAAGATTGACAGAAAGTAGGCAGTAACTTAAAGTTGCACAGAGAAAGTGACAAGGAAGCAATAGGGAGGACAATTTCATAAGGCTTGCTTCCTTAGGAAACAATGATAGTAAATAAAGAATTGAAAGTCAGGCAGCAGGTCCCTGAGATTTCACAAGCAAAATTAATTTCCTTTTTCTTCCTGTAGGAGCACTCATTGTAAGAGTCTTGCTTTGAGCTTCCTAGATGGCTGGAAGTATTTCATAAACTTATCTACCATAAGAATGCAAAAGTTAGCTAACCTGTCAGCCATCTCTTTGCATTCCATGCTATTTCTCTGCAAACTTCTGTAGCAAGAAATTTCAGTTGGGGTGGGGAATGAGCTGGGTATGTGCTGCCTAGCAGGGAATAAAGATCGATGGCCTTTCATATGCCTGTGATTCACTCTTTGGGTCATGAATGCCTCACACTGGGTCAATGCTTTCTCCTCCTTTTTCAATAGAGGCTATTCCCTTTGGTCTGTGGAGCCTCTCCAGGACAGTAATGAGAAACCATAATTCCTGTCATGACAGGACAGATTGCTGCTAAGGAAACTCCACCATCAGGTGAGAAGAAGTGTTCCAGGTGAGAATGGACCCAGTTAGGGAACTGTCTGTGATGTCCTGCAGGGCAGATGGCGATTCTATGCCTCCTCCTGCTTTTGGCTTTGTCCTGACTTCCACCATGCTCCCAGCTGAAGCTGAAACTCCATCTGTAGCCCGTGGCAGCCCAAATGCTAAAGCTATAGCACTACCACCTATACCTGTTAAGTATGCTTTGCTGCTTTCCTGTCTTTCTTCCCCTCCCATTAAAACTTCCAGAAGACAGACTGTGTGTGCATGTGTGCATATGCATGCACAAGAGAGATGGACACCTTGAGCCGGACTCTTCCCTGTTGCTGACACCACACTTCCACCTCAGCAAGATGCTGCCCTGGCAGGAGCTGCCAACCTTCCAGCAAAGCATCATCTGTCAGGTGGAGCACTAAGATGTGCGCCAAGGAAGCCAAGCCTATTAAAATACAATCCATCTCAGAGGCAGAGGGAGAGATGCATTGACCAGTCTGAACACTGAGAGCTGCATCAGACTTCCTGCACTCAGCATTTCCACCTGAAAACAAGCTTGCTAAATGACTCCTTCACATGCTCCTTAACTTGCATCCACAGCCCTCCCTGGCTGGCGTGTTTACTCTGTCTCCTGGCTGCATCCCTAGTCAATTTTTCCTCTTGTCATAAAAGAAATAAAAGTTTACCAAACAGATGAATAATTCTGATTAACTACAAATGGCTGGATCCCAGAGGTGTCCCTGTGGTGCAATTATACACTCCCCCCTCCCTGTAACAGAAGCACATCTCTTTGTGTTTCTGTCAGATGATGATCCTGCAGTAATTTAGGGCTTGGCAGGGAGATACTGTGGCTCTGCCTCTATATCCAGCCTCTCACAGTGGCATGTGAGACAGCTCACGCCATAGGGAAAGGCAGTAAGAAACTTCCTCACATTACCTGGGGGGCAACAAACCAGAAACTCCTACCATGAAGTAACCCAGAGAACCCATCCCAGAAGAAGCACAGTTCCTTACATAGAAAATAAGTGCTTAGAAATACAGTCACTGTATTTTTGCTCCTGCATTTTAAGCAGTGCTGCCCTGCTGGTGTGGTGCTGCTCACAGCTCTTGCTGTACTCCTGGTTAGTTGCACTCTAGCAAGCCAAAGGTTTTATGAGCACTCTCCATTCTCTCATCAGGGTTTGATAGCCTTTTTAACCACACAACAGTAGAAGCACTGGCTCCTCCATCTTATTAGCTGCTAACAAATCTACTGCAGAAATCTGTTACTAATGTTTTTTGCTGTAGTGAAAGGTTCATCTGAGGAACACAGCATCTTCTTTTGTCCTTGTATCCTTTTTCTCTACTTGACTTTCATAGGAGGTACATACATGAATAAATGGAGCAAGCACATTTTAAGCCCAAATCAGGCACATCTGAAAAAGCGCTTTTCAAGCCCTTGTAAGACTTGGAAGCTGTAGGAGAGAGCAGAGGAACTGGCTACTAGAAATGATGCTGGGCACATCTGTTTATCTCCATGTGAGAATGGAACCAGCTGGGCAGTTGCAAGGATACAGATATGCCATTAAATGACTGTCTGTCAAGCAGGATGGGTTTTTGGTTTATGTAATATGTAGCTCTGCAAGCATGTTACTACAGAAGGTACATTTACACTGCTGTTACTGGTATGCTAGTGGTGTTAGGTAGAGATATCAGGGTGAGCATTACCAGAGAAACTAGCTTGGGTGGCAGAAAGGTCTAGTCACAGAAAACAGAATTTCCTGTAATAGAGACCTCAGGACCCCGCATTGTAGATGCCACAGCTCTATGGGAATTTAATATCTATCTCTTTCTATAGCCTGTCTGTCTCTTGAAGGACCTGAATTCATCTGCATACTAGCCAAGCACCTTATACATCCTGCCTGCATCTCCAAGTTTTGCTTTCAAGCCAGATATGCAAGCTTGTGCTTTCCCAGATGTCAGGTCAGGTTATTATTTCTTTCCAGAGTGGATAAAAAATATTCTCTGGGAATAAATAACTTCCCATCCTGGAAGCAAGGAAATAATGAAGTTTCAGTCTCTGCTTCAATGAGTTTCTACATAGAGCTCAAAAGAGGAGGAGAGATGAAACACGGTGTAAGGTTGAAAAGCAGAACAGCCTGTGTACAAGAACAACAAACAACAATAAGCAGCAGACCTTACATCAGTTGCAGGCACTACACACACTATAAGCCCACTTGTCAGTCCTTACCATATTATTTCCCCTTCCCCACCTTTTTGCTAAACCTCACTGAAAGCACAGTCTTGGTGCTCCCCTCTGCTGTCTTGTCTCCCTAGCATCCCTCCCCAGCACCCTCCCAAGATTTCTCTACTGCCTGCCAATGCATGAACCTCAAACAGGGACCTCATGCAAGGATGGAGGTGGTTCTTCTCAATCCAGTTTCAGTTTGGGTGACTCCCAAAGGTAGCATCACGGATGTCCACACTCAAGGACTTCACAGACAAAGCTCTCTTTCCCAGCCCTACACTGGGAAAAGGCAGCAAAGACTGACAAAAGTACCAGGGGCAAATCTGACTGTTCCTCTTTGCAACTGTAAAGCTGCCAGAACACTATAGCTGAATTAAGGGTTTGCCTTGATGGCCTGTGCAGGATACATCAAAAGGACAGTAATGGCTATCCTAGTTTTTCCCAGCTCTTTCCAATTTTGTTGTGCTTGACTTCATATATGTAAGTAAGTGCTCTCTTTCTCTTAAAAGCAGGAATAATTTCAGCAAAGATGGCAACAGAGTCAGATTCAACACTTAACTTGCTCTCCCATTCTCCCGCAGAAAACACTTGGAGTTACCGGGGGCTTTAATTAAAAGCTCTAATTAAAAGGTTTTATGCAAATTTGGGAGGATAAGGGTTTTTTTCCCTCTCCCAAAATGCTTGTTCGAGCTTTTACTTTGGAGAAATTTTATTTTTGTTTTAATTCTTTATGCTCATTTAGTGCATTTTAGCACGAATTTTTTGACTAATTATTCAGAAAAGTAGGCCGTGTTTCTTCTTAAAAATCCCACAGACCCCAAATTAACTCACAATTTCTGTAGGAGGTAAGGCTTAATATAATCCTTCTGACTTGAACTGATTGGTAATACAGCTATTTCTGCTGCACATTTTCCTCCTTTTCAATGTCATTATTATTATTATTATTATTATTATTATTATTATTATTATTATTATTATTTTAACTTTTGCGATGTGGGATGATCTACGCATCTTACCTTATTCTAAACCAGGACTCCACTATACCAAGTGATGTACAAACACAAAAGGAAACCATGGTTCTTAGCCTGAGTTTGCAAGGACGTGTGACAGCAGCGAGGATCTCAGTCGCAATGGCCAGAGCACACTCAGCAGCTGCACTGCCGAAGTCATGGATTTGGTGGGGGTGTCACAGTGCTGATGGCCGTAATATGATTTTGGAGGGAACTAATGTAAAGGTAACAGCAGATTTTAATGGGAATGTATTGAAAGTTGAAGGGAAAAGTGCAAAGGTGCTTATCTGTAATGTAACATAGGCAGAACAAAAAAAATGTTATTACTGGAAGAACAGAAACATTTACCACAGTACTTCTTCCCCTTTAATTTTTCTGCTGCTGTGGGGAGTTTTGTTCTTCTGATTCGCTCAGACATGTTGTTATTTTTTCAGAACTCACCGTGAGAGAGCAACAACAGTACATTATGAATCTGTCACTTTACCCAAGCCAGTATGTGTAAGATAAATCCCAATATCTGGAGGACAAAATCACTACTAGCAGCAATAGCAGAGGTGCACAGAAAGTTTCTCTCCACCAAAGAGTCAGAACAGGCTCAGCAAAATCCCATTTAAACCCCTGGATTATATAGATGAAGTGCAAGAAGGAGACAGGCCTTCAATTGTAGGCCCGGTTGAGGTAATTTTCATGCAAGTGTGTATAATTTTGAAGATATGAAAACTCTGGTTTCTCGCTGCCCCAACATTTACACTGCTTTCCTTGCTGATAAGCTGAAAAACTACTCCAATAGCACAGAAAGCAGAGAGAGAACTGCTGCATTTATGTCCTGCTAGAGTAGTTCTTCTGAGGTTGTGGGAATGCATGCAAAATTTGCAGGTCAGCATTTCACAGTAATGAGTAGATTGGAAACTGTAAATCACTTCCCACACTCGGGTTATGTGAGCTGCCCTCCATAAGAGTTAATAGTCAGATCTGGTTAAAAAATAAAGAAGAAAAAATCAACCAAACAAAAACAACAAGGGCTTTTTCCTTCACAGCTGCTTTAGTGTAAGTATGAGTATCTGAACAATCACACTGATGGTTTCCCAGATTTGGAAGGGATGATAGGGTTCAAGGGAGCAGATGGCATCAAAGAGCTGCTGGGAGGAAGCTGCAAGCCTCGATTTTACAGAACGCAGAGTAGCAAAGAGGAAAATAGTGCTACAGTGGGCAAAATGGATTGTAACCTTTTGGAAATTGAGACTGTTGTAATTTATGTTGTCATCCACAGAGGTGCTGTTTGATGCCTTTTGCTGGAAGTGACTTTATGCCATCAGACTTACAAGGTCCTTTGCTCTTCTGCTCCTGCGCCTGAGCTGCTAGTGACAGATATTCCCCTTAGCTGGAGAAAGGCTTGACAGCAGAACATCCTCACAAATGCTTGCAGGCCACTCTAAGTTTTTAAGCAATTCCAAGAGGGTGCTCCAAAGCTAAGAGAAGGGCAGAACATTCGAAAATGAAAATAAAACCCAGCTGTATCCTGTGTACTCACCATGTAAGACAAGGCAAATTGCTTCAAGAGATGCTGCTAAAAACAACAGGAAACACCTAAAAGCTGCACACGCTGCCTTCATCTTGGCAAATCAAGCCTGTTCTATTTATTTATTCCACTGATTTATAGACCATCTACTGCCATGGCAGCAGGATGTTTATTTACAAGTGGAAGAACATAAATTCTGATAAATTCCATAGAACCTGCAGAACAAACAAAGCTTAAGGAAAAAAAGTGAAACTAGCTAAAGCAGAATATCTTGCATTGTGTTCTGAGTTACTACACAGGCTATTTTAAGCTCCAGGGCTTTTAAGAGCTGACTGATATAAACAAAACTGTAAAGACTTTTTTTTTCTTTTTCGAAGGTGTAGCAATAAAGGTCAGTGGACATATTTTCAAAGGAACATTTGTGAGTTATAAACGAAAGTCTTATTTTTGAATTACATTTCAGTACAGAATATTATTGGTACAATTATTGATAAAGCAACTCATTCCAGTTAAGCCACTGGATACTATATATCTCTTTTCTTTGAGGATCAAGGCCCACAGGTCTTGTATCCTTTCAAAATCTCTTAGTTTGGGATTATAGCATTAAATTAGTTTTGTAATGAAGTTGTAGGTATCTCAGATTTTGGAGTTGTCTAAACCTGTGTTGGGAAACTGAAATGTTGATAGTTATACAAGTCTCAGGAGGTGAATCTCTCATGACGTTGAATGAAACTGCAGACCTGAAGGCCAATATTCACTGAGACCGAAGCAAGTTAAGTTCCTTAGTTCTGCTAAGGACCTCAGGGCCATCTGTCTGAGGAAGAAATTTTCAAAGACATAGAGAACTCTAAGGCCTTCAGTGTTGTCTGATATGGGTTAGAAGGTGATTTTTTAAAGGAAATGCATCAATGAGGAACTCACTCAGCTTTCACAAAGAAGAGAGAGGCTCCCAAATCGAATATGACCACATCTTCCAACTTCAATCTGTTGTTAAGGAAGACTTTCAACTCTAAATTTTCTTAGCTTTTCTGTAAAGTTACAGGAGTGGGAAATCCCTCTCCAAATCTCTCAGAAAGAGAGCAAAGATCAATAATGGATTTATTTATTTATCTATTTATTTTCTGAGACTGGAGAACTGTGGAAGCTTGCATCCATTTCCTTTGGAAGTGTCAGAAAACCTAGCTAACTTTAAGAACAGTGTCTGATGTCCGTGGGTACCCTTGTCAAACACTGTGTGTCAAACTGGACAGAAATAATTCTAGTCAGTTTTCACTGTACAAACCAAATGCAGTTTGTGCTGTGGGCAAACATTAAAGAAGAGTTTTAGTGAGAAACTCATTGTGCTGAAGTTGTTAAGTTTGGGTTGAATAATTGCTATTAATGAATGTTTCGTGGATGACTCACTCACCAGCACCATCAGCATTTCTGGGGCTTAGGAAATGTAGTTGGGTCCAGTCTTATGATAACAAGGGAAGTAGACATGAATGCAAAGTATGGCAAAAGTGCGGATTTAAATCTGCACTTTTTTAAAATCCAGACTCATGAAGATGAGCAAGATTGAGTCTCAGGCTTGATATTAGGAAAAGCTTGTTCTCGTAAAGAGTGGTCAGGCACCATTACAGAAGTGTTGAAGGAACACATGGATGTAGCACTGAGGAACGTGGTTAATGGGCAATACTGGTAATAGGTAAATGGTTGGAGGTCCAACTTTAAAAATTCTATGATTCTGTATTATATTTATCATCATTTCAGGGAATACAAATTATGAAGAGGAGAATTAATATACTGCTTGAAATATATATCCCCAGTCTTTAAATCGTCTACATGCTTTAAATGAGAGGAAATA
This sequence comes from Excalfactoria chinensis, assembly GCF_039878825.1. NCBI lineage: Eukaryota > Metazoa > Chordata > Aves > Galliformes > Phasianidae > Excalfactoria > Excalfactoria chinensis. The sequence continues at coordinate 49,834,658 of NC_092825.1, read as the reverse complement.
ATATGCTATATAGTTATGGTGCTGTTAAACAGTGAATATAATTTAGTAGATGTCTTGTATTAAAAAGTCCTTCTGGTAAACACAATGTTTGTGCAATGTGTTTTAATGAAAAACATATTTGTCACCAGTGGGGAGACTGTTGGCATTAAGAACAAACCTGCTTCTACTAAACTGCCATTCAGTGAAGGTTATCATACCTAAATGAAGTCTGTGGTCTTGGAGATTTTCTGAAAACACAGTTAGAACTTGTCACCAAAGGTGGCACACATAACTACAGCTCTTTGAAGTTGGCTTACAGACAACTCTGAACAAAAGGGAAAGATTTTTCATGGGCTTGGCAAACTGTTGCTTTAGTTTATACAGCCCAGCTTTCTTCACTACAGCAGAACACCGGTGGGCTCATTTTCAGGTTGTGATCTGCTATAACTCTCAGCTCCTTTTTTACAGAGCTGTTGTATTTCCATGTTCTGTGTTTATTCATATTCCACATGACTATCCACTTCCAGATGGCTTCCTTCCTCATCTCCTCTTGACAGTTTATGGTTTTGCCTGTCAGTTTGGATCCTTCGCATAGAATCATTAAGGTCAGAAAAGACCTCTAAGATCATCTGGTACAATGTGGGCAGAGTGAAGCACAGGTTTTTTTCTAGTCACAGACAATAATGGCTATTGCCTATGGCCCCCATTTGTTTTAGTAAGTCCAAAGATCTACAAACTGTATCTCATCCTTTCCATTGCTGTAAAGGAGTGCTTGTGGTTTATGAAGGAACAACCTAAGACTGCTAGGTTCCTAGGTCACTAGGCTCCAGGGTCACTAAATTGCTGCTGCTAACCTCCTCCCAGCTGGAGGTGTGTTTCACCATGACTCTCTGACTCATTTCACTATCTTCTGCCTCAGGCTCAGTTTGTTTGCAGGGGTATTCTGGTTTTAGCACAGACTATGTCACTCATCAATGGCTTAAAAACAAATCAGTTTCCCTGTTCAGAAAACTTGAAGGATACCTAAGACAGCCTCCAGGATGAAGGTGTTTCCAGAGTATATAGGAGTAGCTGGGGAGCCCCTTGGGGTGAGAAAAAATAACGAAGAAGGTCACCTAGTCCAAAGATAAACCCAACATGCCCACTAACCATGTCCTCAGTGCCACATCCACACAGTTCCTGAACATCTCCAGGGACAGTGACTGCACCATCTCCCTGGGCAGTCTGTGCCACCGCAGCACTGCTCTTCCTGAGAAGACATTTTTCCTAATATCCAACCTGAACCTCCTCTTGCACAACTTAAGGCCATTACCTCTTGCCCTATCACAGATAGCTTGGATGTCAACCCTGACCTCTATACAACCTCCTTTGAGAAACCTGGATAAAGAGCCTGCCCAACCCACCCCTGCAGTCAGGATCCTGGGGGGGGGGAAACTGTCTGCCTGGGGCTACCTCCTCCCTGTAAGGAAGACATAGCTCTGCACCACGGGCATGGGTCTAATTGCTGCAGCCCTCCAGCACAGTGTTTTGTGACACACAGGAGCGCAGGGACATGGGAGAAAGTTTCTTTCTGCCTAGATGGACCTGACATATGCATTTGTAATCCCTTTGTATTTCAGAGCCTGTTTAACCTGCCTAAATATCTCCTGACAGCTTTGTAATTTCCATGTCTTCTAGAGTAAATGTCACTGACCACAAGGGAAAGCTAAGGGCTTGGAGAGGGGGAACTGAAAAAAAATCCCAACAACCTCCTGTCCTTAAGTTTGTCTGAGGAACACTGAAAAGGGTTGGAAGCCTCTGACTCCTTCTGTCCATACCATCCAAGCAGTATCCTTGTGTTTCTGTTCACTTATCTACAGTTCCTTGGGCTCAGAAGATATTTGTGAGAGAAGTATAGAAAATTACACTGTCAAATGAGTTGGCGTGAAGGAAACATCTCAGGAAGACAAGTACAGGAGTCTCTTGAGATACTGCTAAGGTGGAAGGAAGTTATAAATAAGGAAAAAGATACTAGATGGGAAGGGTGACTTATTAAGGATTCTGTCCTTCACTGTCACTTGGAGGGACCATACTCCTGGCACTGAGGAGGAGGCTTGTCTGTTGCTGATACACATCTTTTCTAAACCTGTTGTCACTTCTGAGAAGATATGCAGCCCTGCAAGCACTCACCAACATGCTGCTATCCACACAGCACATAGATCTAAAATGGCATGAATGACAGACCGTGTGTTTACCACTAATGCTAAAAAAAAACTGGAAGGTTTTGATTTTTGGTTTTTTTTTTGTTTGTTTTGGTTTTTTTTTGTTTTGTTTTTTTTTTTTGTTGTTGTTTTGTGGGTTTTTTTGTTTTTTTTTTTTGTTGTTTTGTTGTTTTTTTTTTCCAGATGAAAGTTTTATCTTGAATTGATTTCAATGTTGCATTTGTAACTAAAACTTATATCTTTTATAGATAAATGTAAGGAATTTTCAAAACAAAAGTGTGTTGTGTTTTGTTTTTTTTTAGTTAAAAAAGTTTAATTAAATTAATATTTTTTAATTAAAAATATTTGACAAATATTTGAACACACTAGGATAAACTGCTTCAAATTTCTACTTCTGCATTTAACATCTTAAGTAATTTTAAGAAACATTGAAATGCCACTGAGTCAGTAAGGGAAAGAACAAGGGTTCAACTGAAAATGGTCTCTCTTCTCCCAGTGTAACCTGCTCACATCAAGTGCAGCCAGCAGCCTCCCTGGTAGGCCCAGTTTACTCCAGGTCTTCACTCTGAAGGCACTGTTTTGACTTTTCCCTGCTATTCTCAAACACCTTTTCCATGTGGCAGAATGTTAGAGAAGGCACAGCACTATGCTATAGTAGGCCTTGATATTTTCTTTCTGCTTCCTTTATCTTCCTTTGAATTTCCTTACTTCACATCTAATTCCTTTCTACATCCATTTTTTCACTAATTGTAAAAACCTCCATTCACTCTTCCCTTCCATATCAGGCATCTTTTGTCTGTCTTTCATATTGCTTTCTGGTGTCTTTGTTGTTGGTGATGGTGCTTTTTTGTTTGTTTGCTTGTTTGTTTTGTGAAGAAGACTCACCAGTGCATCTCTCCATGACATTTCTTTCTCATATGTCAGTGGCTCACTGCAAAACAGTGAAAGTAATAAATGAATTCTTACCACCTTTGCATACAATGGCAGTATTTTCATCCCCTTACCGAGCATACTGCAAACGATGTATCACAGGATCATATTTGATAGGCATGGTTACCTTGTGACTGATATATCACATAGGCTTTTGTCATTCTCTGTTGTTACTGAGTGATGAATTTCTACCTCATAGGAGAATTTCTTGATGATACAAAGTTGGGAAATATTGTCAATATAGCTGAAAATAAAGCAATGCTGCAGGGAGAACTGACTGACCTTAAGGACTAGAATAATAGAAACAGGTTGACAGTCACTAGCATAAAATACAACATCCTGTGCTCAGGGACTAATAAGAATTTCTGCTGCAGAGAGGGATTTTATCAATAGGCAACGATGATTAAAAGCAAGCTAAATGAAAGCTTTTTCATAAAGAAGGAACATAACATATTTTTCCATGGAAAAGACATTAATGTGAAAAAAATAATAAATTCTGAACATGTTGACTTGCATTTCTTTTTAAGAGAATTTGATTAACAGTGATTCTTATGGTAAACATTACAATTTCAGTGAAAACAGAACTTTCCATCAAAATATTTTTTTTTAATGATAAATTTACCCTTCTCTATACATGTGCAATAATTACACACCATTTTCCCCATTATGGAAGGTAGCATTGAAACACTGAATCCAACATTAACTCATCTTATTGCAGGAGGCGGAAATATCTCCTCCATCCCTGTAAGTTAATGGCCATGAAGAATGTGGCAGTCAGTCATAGCAGCCTCTCACAAAAGCTTCTCAAACAGCTCTCTCATAACTTCATGGCCAGACAGATGCTTTATCAAGATTCTCCCTGAGCCTGGACAACCAGATGAAAGTATGGGATGAACCCAGGGCTGTAAAAGTTCCTCCCATTTCCAATACCACTGGTAGACAGCCTTTTCCTTTCTTTTAGATGCCAGATTCTCATTGCTCTCTTTTCATTGCAACCTTTTAGTCTTATCCTTTTTTACTTTTAAAGCTGTGTCTACCTGTATGTAGTTCATCCTTATTTTTAAAATCCTCTTAATTTTCATTCATTTTACAAATTAAAAGAACATCATGTGAACAGAAGATGGGAGAATACAAGGCTGTTCTGTGAAGCGGACTACAAAAGATGGGCCAACTTCACTCATCTTGGAAGCTACACCGAAAAAATTAATAATGTCCTGACATTATACATTTAATAATGTTCTGACTGAAGGGAGTAAAATAGTACATGAAATACATGTCGCAAATAGGTTGTTCATGGAGCATCTCACCATTTTATTGTGGGCAGAAAGTTGGGTCCCAGGTAGATCTCTACCACTCTACGAACTTTTCAGGTAATTCAAAAGCAAGATAGTCAGTAGTGTTCCCTTCTGCCTCTCTATTACTTATATAGTTCTGGCAAAGAACAGCATTGTTTTTGTGAACAGCATGTGGCTCAAGATCTACTAGCTGACCATACTTATATGACTTTTTCAAGTCAGTGCCTGATAGTTGGGAAATTCTAATGGTGGTTGAGTTTAATATTATATTGTGTTGATTGTGCCCCTTGAAAAGGAACTTGTACAGTGAGGTCAGATCCTAAGAAAGTAACATCACTATTGCTGAGAAAGCACAAATATTAACTTCCCCCAACCCCCTCCTGGTTTTTTATATACTGTCAAGATAAAATTCAAAGCCTGGCTATCCTTCTGTTTCAAGGGCCAATTGATCCTTCTGATCTAGACCTTTTCTTTTGTCTTTCTAAGAATTAATAACAATGTCTACAAAAAAAGTCTCTAGCATCCTGACAGCTAACCATGCTGTAGTTCTGAGAGACGATTTTCTGAAGCATCTCAGAGTCAGGGCCTCACTCAGGTTGCTTTTTGAAAGGCCAAAGTTGTGTGTTGGAACTTCTGTCCTTCCTTGAGTTTCTAGCATGGCCTGTTTCAGCATCTCTGAGTAATGATGAGGGATCTGAATTGTTCATTTATGTCTTGAGAACGGATGCTGAGGTTCTTGTCATGTTTAAGTTACATACCACTAGCAGTCTGGAAATGGTCATCAGTGCTAAAGTCCTATACCATATCTGTAGACCATATGCATATATTGTTTCCTTGCTTTGGTGTGAGTAATCACCCAAAGAGAAGAATAAGCTTTCATTCCAGAAGGTATTTGCATAGGACACTTAGCAGGGGTAATTCTGGAATAGAAAAGTTTCAGTATGGATGAATCTCAGTATGGATGAAGTCTGTAAAAGGTACTCATTGCGTGCTCATCTGAACTCTGCAGCCATCATTGCATTACTGATTCTTTTCTCCCTCAAGGCTTTTACTTTGGTGCTTAATTCCAGAAATTCAATAGCTAAATCATTTCCATTAATATACTGTCTTTCTCCTTAACTGTGTTTCCTACACATATCTATAAATAGATTTAAGCACTACATTTTCACTGTGTTCTTTAGAGCTGTGAAATTCTGTTACCATAGAGACTTTTAGAAAATGTTTAGCAATAGAAGTACCAACATTAGACTCTAGGCTCTTTGGGGAGGGGATTTCCTTTCTGTTTGTGTATTGTCTTCAGCCAGACATATTGTAAACATCAGATATTCTATAGGTAGATCTGTTTTACAGGTTATTCCTATGAATCTTTTCCATTAACTGAGCTTGCTCTTCTCTAAAACAAAGGAAACCTTTGTATGGGTAATGGATAAATCTGTTGGTGAAGACATAGGTAAGCGTGTGTCTTGGCTGGGTCATCATGGCTCCTTTCTTATTAGAAGGACTGAGCCTTTGTCTGCATGGATCTTTTCTAGACTTCTGTGAGAATCAGATCTAGGAGAAACCATTTGGCTTCTATTCAACGCTAGACTAATCTGAATGATGTAGGGATTTGCATACATTCACTCTTGGTGCTCAGAAAACCACTGCTGTCATCTGCCTCAAGTATGGCAAGTCTCAAAGGAACCGGAAGACATCTACATTATTAAGAGTAAATTGAACATTGACTGCAATTACTTCACTTTAATACTCTCCACAATGAGAGCCTTTATCAAGCTTGAATATGCCCTTAACATCTGGAAGCAGAAGAAATAAAGATGCTCACCCCATTTCTTCCTCCCTCCCTTTGGGGGTACTGAAGATCTCCATAAGCTTTCAGACAATTCAGAAGTCAAATGAATCACCATGTGGGCGTAAAGTTGGAAATCATCCTGTGTTTTAGAAGAAAATGTAATTGACAGAGTTTTAAACAAAGGAGACGACACAGAAGAGAAGCTTGTCAAACCATGTCAGTATCTGACTGGTCTCATGTGTTGTGACTTAAAATGCTATGAGGCTCAGGCACTGTATAGGGAAAGGACAAGTGAAAGAATAACTCTGCTGCACTGCTGAGCTCAGTCAGTCTGATGAGGTGATTTATAGAAGGGGATGGAGCTGTTGAAGGAGAAGCGTGTGTAATATGTGTGATACCTGAACTTAGCAGGATTGTTGGAAGCTATAGTTCTTCACTGCTGGATACTACTTAAATCCTGAGCAAGTTCACAGAAGTCTAACTTACTTTTTCCTAGTCTTGATTGTAATGCCTCTGCCACAACACGGCTGGTTATATGTGGCTTTCTAGAGAAGCCTTGAACTGGTCTAACTGGGGGTGTCTTGCATTGAGACTGAGATGTATCAGCAGATCCTCATACTAAAGTCTTATTCTTCTTCACAAGAAAGTTTCAACATCAGCATCAGTGTGAACAGCCCCATTCTACACTGCCAAAGTGCCCTCAAAAACTCTTTGCTCTGAGAATGAAAAATGGCTGTGAATGTGCAGATTAGGTCTGTGTGCATAAATAATCTGTCAGGCACAGGTTAAAGCTCATCTGACAGTAAGGAAGATTGTTTGAGAGATAGAAACGTAACTGAGATCTGGTTTCTCCTCACCCTGGACTCCTTCCAGTCAATAGCACGAGATGGATTGTCTGAATTACCTTCTGGAGGTGCCCTCTTGCTAGCCATTGATTACAAAGTGAGTTTAAGGCCATGATATTCCAGTCTTTAGGGAACGCAGTCAGGCATCTATCCACCAGTGCAATTAATCTGAGCCTAGGGGAAGAAGCAAACTGTCTGCTCAACCTTACCATTCTGTCTGCCTGTTTTACAGGTAACCAATGTTAGTTGTTCTGTGTTGTGAAACAATCAAAAGTGATGTTCCTTTCTGCTTCAGTTGCTTTAGGTCCTTCTTTTCCTTTCCTTTATTTTTTTTCCTTATTTATGTCTGTTCCCATTATATACAGTATTATTTCTTTCTTACCCTACTGTCTTTGTATTTAATCTGACTTCACTGTGATACAAAACTGTTCAAATGCATTTCCCTCAACATCTGACCTCTAGCAACCTATTTTCTTTTTTATTTTTTCTTCTACACTTTCTATTTCCAACTCTCTGCTACTCTACTTATCAGTAGTCCTTCACTCCTCTTCCATCTTCAGTGGTTTTCTACTTTTCTTTTATTTTTCTTTCTTACATGGAGTTCTTAATAACCTCCTTCACTACTTTATTATGTCTTCTATCTCTCAGACTCTCATTTATATCCTTATCCCCATTTATCTTTTCCCCTTCTTAGCCCCCAGCCTGTACACATGTGGTACACCTGAGGAATTTGGATCCCTTTTCTTTAGCTTACTATCCACCTGAAGGAAAACATTTTCCAGCTGTCAACAGCTCTGAAACTGGTACCTATACTTGTCTACGTGTTACCCTAGATTATTATATCAGGGAACAGTATTCACTTCTATTTATTTGCACAGTAATTTTCTTTTCAGCAATGGCCAAAGCATACATCAAATAATCCTCTCCCATCATTGTGGTCTTCCAGGATAATACGAAGATAGGTAGTCTTTGTCATCCATATTCAAGGCCAAGGCAAGTTCTGTTGGTCAAGCTTGGTGAAAAAACTGTATAATCAGATGTTTTTCACTGACGATACCCTGCTGCCAGCCCAATCTGTAGTGAAAAATAGGGACCAAGTAAATCAGATGACATTATCTATCATGGATGAAAGATGGTCCCTTCAGAGGTAAAAACTGCTCTCAACAAAGTCAAGGGTCTAGACTGCCATCAGAAGTGAAAACCAGCAAATATAAAACACGACCTCTAAGCTTCAGACACCCACATGTGCAGCAGAGCAATGAAATGCATGCCCAGTGGATGCACCAATGCAGCTGCCTGTCCAGCATGTCCTACATCAACTGTTGGCCTTGAAAACAAGAGAGAAGAGTCTGTCAAGATAGAGTCTACTTTCAGAGGGAAAGGCCACATTTCTTAGCCAGACACAGAGAGAAAGAGACAGATCCTAGAGAGTACAGCTATCTGGATTTCTAGTAATAACTGTAAATCTGTAAATACATAAATACTCAAAATGCAGGTGGACAGGATAAAGAAAATATACGTGTTCAGTCCCAGGTGATGTGGATTCTGGGCACCTTCCCCTCCTTGCTCTGGTTTCTTGAGGACAAGTGTTCTGCAGGCTCCATCTGGTTCTGTAATAAAGGATAAATTATTAAAATAAATAAAATATTGATGGACTGTTCCATAAAACAGAAGGCCTTTAAAGTATTGATTAAGAATTGAGAAAGTCATAATGAGTTTTACCTGCAGAAATAATTGGGAAATGGTTTTTGTGTGGAAACCCTCTTTATGGAGCAGGTAGAAGGCAGTATTTAATCCCTGTTCTTGACTGCTATCTGTATAGTTCATACATCACACAAAGACACACATGGTCTTTGTATTTTTCACCCAAGAGTCTTATAGTACTTTATGGGGAATTATGGCACAACTGTAGGAAATAGGTAACCATCACTATAATCAAGGCAAGAAAAACTGAAAAAGATTGTTTCCACATCCTGCACTGTATATTTAAACTGAAAACTTTCAAGAAAACAAAACATCAAGAGAGACAGATATGTAAGTAAAGTAAATGCTGATCTCTTGAATAAAGACAACAAAGAAATTCTTCCTTAAATCGAGATCAAATATCACTACTGTTGAACTTAGCAACAGTATGACCTATTCTAAGTTAACCCCTCAGAAAAAGATGAAATGAACTTGCTTATGTTAAGTAGCTATAAAATTTCCAAATATGCATGAAGATTTTGTCATTCACACACCCCATGTAATCTGTTCTTAGTGGGATTCTCAGAAGGCTGGCATGTTTTAGGTGTCAGCAAACTAGCAACACATCCTTCACTCTGTTGAGGTCCAGCTTCTGTGGATGTTCACTTGCCTCAGTTTTGAAAACAACCACTTTCCCAGAGTCCCATCATGTGAATGATGTGACTGCTCATTCAGCTCTTCAGGGCAGGTGGCAATGAAAAGCAGTGGTGGCCAGACCCAGTCCTTCCAGATGTCCCTTAGGTATGTGTTGTGTTGTGGTTTCTCTACAGCCTTTGGAGAAAGGCACCTTTAGGGTGTGAGTCAGTCTTACCTAAGATCTAAATTGAAGCTTGGTACTTCCAGGGGGTGAATCAGAACTTAGATAGATAGGCTGAATCACTACTCCCTGCAGCTGCCTATTGACCTCACCAGTTGGCTAAGTCTCTCCACTGTGGCTCCTTTGAACTGCATCTAGTTTGAGCTTGGTCAGTCCCACAATTAATCAAAACATCATTTATAAAATTCTACATCTCTCCCTTTTCTCTCCAACCTAAAGCCTACTGGCCTGCCCACAGACTTCTTGACTTTGTATATCCCACCACTAATTCCATGTTCTCTGTTTTTCTTCTGAGGTTTTCCAGCTGTCTGCTTCATCCTCCTGAAGAGCCATGAAACAGGTAGTTCTCTTAATGTGTTTCAATAAAGTCAGTCTGTTAATATATTTCTACCCAAATGGGCTTTTACTTCAGTTAATGACCCAGTCTTGCCCCATCTAGCAGATTCATGACCAGCCTTGCCAAATTTTGGTGGTTTACTACACACTGTGATGGTTACCAAAACAGCAGTTCTTTATTGGGCTGTGCAAAAATCCAATGCCATTGATTTAAAACTGAATTTCTATGAATCTGCTGCTACTGTGTCCATTTGTAAGATGTCAGAATTTACTTATCCTTCTTCTCTTCTTAATCCATTGACTTCAATCTGTGGATCCTGTAATATTAGTGTGAAGTTGCAAAGATCCACATAGTAGAGTCCTTATGTGTAGTTACGGTTTGTTCTCATGAGAGTTGCAAAGCCTAGGGCACAGATTCACAAGAATATTTCCACTGCAACACTGAACATTGCAAAGCCCGGTTTTCAAATCCTTCATTCTTGATTTAATGACACTTTGGAGGGTTGGGTGCTAAGGAACAGAATTCACTAGAACCAGCATGCTGAGAAGGGAGCTACTTAAATTAACCAATAGGAGAAAACAACAGGGGGGATGAGTTTTAAATCATGTATCTCCTGGGGATTGAATGCCTTAATTTGACTTCATGGAGATTAGCTTGCCGGCTGCATTGCCTATGCAGGGGGGAAAGTGTTTTGAAGGCTCTTTAGCAAAGGCATGACAAAGCCCAATCGTTAGAAGATAGGAAAAAAAAAATCAAACTGGAAGCCAAGTACATGTTTTAAAGAATCAGGATAATTAACCATTGAATTAGCTTATCAAGAGATGTAGCACATTTTCCACTAAATGAAGGACATCTTGTATTCGGAGTTTTATGGTCAATACTGGAAAGCAACTAAAATGTGTGAGTGTGATTCAGGAATTACTGGTTGATAACGTTTGTCAGGAACTCAGTGTGTATCTCCATGATATAACCTCTCCTGTCTTTTCAACAGATTAATCTGCTTTTCCCAGGGCTAAATTTGGCCCCACTTCTCTTCCTGAATGCTCTGTGATGTTTTGATATAGAGTAACATGAATTAGAGATGGTATCGGCTTGTCTTGTTCATCTCTCTGCAGCCATTGCAGAATTTTCCTTTATTTTGTGTTCATTGGTATTTGCCCTGAGTTTTATATATCTGAACTCTTTCTGTTGTGTCCCTTGGGATTCTTCAAGTCTATTACAGCACACTACTGGTAAATTTTTAACACATGAATTGTTCTTCAAATCATCTACTCACTAACAAGCCATTTCTTTGAACTCACAAGCCCTTGGGATTCAGCTCTCCCTCTTTTAGGTGGCTTTTTTGTTTGTTTGTATTTATTTATTTTTTCATTTAATATACATTAGCTACAGGCAGCCAAACTGCACTGCTTATGCACTACAGGTTTACCTTCATTCTTCATCTCTGGTAAAGCAGGGACACTAGCTAACCAAATAGGTCAGAGCTATGGAAAGCTAAGAGGAGCCTAGGCGCCAGGGTAACATTCATCCTCCATCCTACAGTGCCCCAGGCATGTCATGGAAAGCCGTACCATCAAGTGTCTGTGGTCCATTTTCAGCACTTCCCAACCTGTTCTATGTCAGGTACAAGAAGCACATGCTGCTGACCATGATCACCTGAAGCTTTGAGCCATGTGGTGCAGAGGAGCTGAAGTGTTGGACATGCTTAGTGGATGCCGTTTTCCTCATTGATCAATCAAACTATGCATACTGCAGCGTGTACTGGACCAAAATGAATCCCAGCAACTCCTATAGCCTGATTTTGGACAAATTTGTTCTTTTAATCTTTCCTTCACAACCACATAAACTCAAGCGCAAGAAACTTGTAATTACATTGGCTTTTTCCTTCAGCGCCTTTCATTGCAGACTCATAATTCATTTATTCATTCTCACCATCCATCTCTCTCACTAGTCAGCTCTTCAAGTATTTCTCTTTCCACAAAAAAAATTTAGTTTCAGATGAGTTTTCCCCTGTGTGCATTTTCCCAGGCTGAATCTAATTTTGTTTTATTTTCAAACTCTATTTCTTTCTCAGCTTTGACAGTTATGGGGCAAGTACAAGAATCTACATGGAATTAAATGCAATCTACATTGCTTCTCTGTTCTCCAAGGGATTTGCAACATCTCCTGATTTTGTATCACCTGTGAATGTAATTAGCTGGCTATTTTGAATCAGGGATATGACTGCTCAGTAAAGAAATGACCACAGTGAGATCTGAATAGATTAAACCCCATAGCTAAAAGACAATTTCGGTAACAATGTTTACTTCATTGGAATTCCTGGGTCTGTTTTTGTGACAAACAACAATATTTCCTCTGTGAACAGAGAGTAAACTTCACTTTGTTTATGTTGTTGTTGTGCATTTCTTCCCCATAAATATTGCCTTGAAAGGAGAAGTGACTGGATTTATAAACCTGATGCACAGTGTAGAACTCTATATTCATTATTTCTAGTGACTTTCTGATTAGAGATGGTCTTCCAGGTTTTTTTTTGTTTGTTTCTTTGCTTTTTTGTTCGTTTTTTGTTTCTTTTTTCTCTTTAATTTTGTTTTTGTTGACGAGTAACAAAGGTACAATGCCAACTATGTCAGCAGCGAATCTGGCCAGCTGTCCCCCTGCTACACCAGCTGCGCTCGATGCACCAGTCCCATCAGCAGCTTGCTTTAGCGGATGCTTAGCACTGATCTGTTAGTTCAGAGCCACCAGAGGGAGCAAAAAACACTGTGTTTAGGTACGGTAAAAATGAGTGTCTGGTGCTTTGCTTGTTTATTTATTAAGCTGGTTGAGTAGACTTTTTACTCACAGGTGAATATTCCTCTTTCTCTTATCCCTGTACTAGAGCTGTTTCATGTGTGGACTTCCTGCTCCTTCCTTGGGATAGTCCCAACCTTTATGAGAAGGCTGTAGAAAAAAGCAGTCAGCTGCTATAGGCCATGCTACGTGTGTAATACCAACATGAAATGGAAGGAACATTGCTGTGCTTGTGGCAAATCTTAGGTGGCCGATGCTGAAGAACGGGGTATATGGAGACGAGGGAAGGAGACAACTGAAAGCACTGCAATGTGCACAAGCATGTCTCAGTTTCTCCCTGGTATTCCTCAGGAAATCCTTGTAGATGGGCAATAATACATAATCTGATTAGTGCTAGGTTATGCATATACTCCATCCACACATACTATACTATCAAGATCATCCACAAGTGGAGACAGAGACAGTGCTGGAGTGCAGCACTGAATAACACCAGTGGAGAGTGACATTTGATCAAACAAGTCACAACACCCCATATTTGATCTAGTGATCCCTACTGTGTGCAGCAGATATTTGTTCCACATCTTAGGCAGCTCTTTGAGCCTAGGATCAACTAGTTGCCTTACTATGTGGTGCTGAATGCCTAATGGGGAAATCATTAATTAAGAGAATCTAATCATTACCATCTTAGTTACCTTCTCAGGAGGTCAGCTTCTGAGCCTAAGATTCATGGTAGACTTGCTAGTAGTAAACTCATATGCTTGGTCAAAGACTATGCCCTTTGCTCTCCTTATGAAAATGGATGACTATACTTCCCATTATGTGGCATGAAGCAGACATAAATGCTCTTTAAACCTTCAATCAATTTCATTAAAGGAGCAGGAATCCTATACTTTACCGAGCCTGATAAAGTATAGGATGCATGGGACCCAACAAATAAATCCTTTAAAATTTCCTGTCTCCCTTGCAAAATTCTGGCTGCAAATGTACCTCATATTTACTTTATATTCATTTCTCCTTCTACTAAATACCATGTGACATCAACTGAACCTATCATATTACAACTAGTTTTAAACTGAATGGAACAAGTTCTTAGGATTTCTTCATAAGTTCAATTGCACAATTTTGCCAAAGAACTAAGAAAAGCCAAATCTTGGATTAAAAATGTAAGATTGACATTTTATGCCTTGATATGGTCATGGTGTAAAGATAATTGGAAGAATTTAGGAAAACTGAATGCATTAAAAATAAGGAAGAAATGTGTCCAGAGAAAACTTGGCCTTCTAAACGGAAGGAGAGGATTATGTTATCCTAATAATGTAATATTGAATGAGACTCTTGTCTGCTTCCTGTGTACAGTTTCTACTCTTCAATTTGAATTCCTAAACCCTTAATGTAGTCATCAAAGCTTCCAAAAGGTGACTTGCAGAAGACTTTCAGGGTTGAGCCTCTGAGTTCAGGCTGCAAATTCAGGTATGTACTCCAGATGCATACCCTATGCAATTATGGGTTATCATCATTCACTCTAAAAATTATTTTCTTTCTCTGCAAGGCTCTGCAAAATGGCTCCAAGAGTAGTAGAATGGAGTAGGATCCTGTAGATTTACTTTAATTTCCCCGTTTTTTTCATTGTTCTTCTTTTTGTCTCAGGATAAGCCACTTCTCTTTTGCTCAGGACATACATAAATAAGACTATAAAATGAAGGCTGCAAGGCTCTCAGAGGGAAGAGTGATACATGCCAATCAAACACAATGAATAGACACTTACTGACACAGAAACAGCACTGGATAACCTAGCTCCTGAGTGGAAATACATCAATTGAAATAGCAAATGTGAAGCAAAATCTAAATGTGACAAAACATTTGGAACTCTTCCTGCATGCAGGCTTTAAAAAAATGTGCATATACTCCACTTCAAGGAAAAGCTACGTTAAACATCTCACAGCCTTCAGCTTTTCAGAACACATTTAAAGGGTAGAACTGAATGAACACAATCGAAGTGCAGAGTGCTTTCCACAGTAGCAATCAAGTTATTTTTTTCTTAGTGTCTAGAATTGTGAAATGTGTGAGAAAATGGGCAATTTAACACTGTAATTTCCACAGGTCATCTGAAAAGCATTGCAAAAAAAAATCCAGTTGTCTTATTAATAATTCTTAATCTAAACTTGGACAGCAGCAGGAGTGGAAGAACTAAAATCAATAAGATATAAACCCACCTTGAACTCTGCATTCATAAGAGTTCAGATGGAAAAAGCTGAGGATCAGTGCAGTCATCCTGAAAATCTTGAGAAATTTTGATGGGACAACTGGAAGGAAAAAAGATGAAAAACAATATTAGCTTTCGAAAAGTGAAAAATAGATCCAAGTCTTGTTCCCCTAACTTGATCTGATCGTGGTTACTGCTTTGAGTTAAAAAGCACAGGAGAAATACAAGAATTAAATGAAGCCTCAGGATTCAGAAATGATCAAGTTAAAGCCCAGACAATCATTACTGTCATCATATTGTGGCCTCCACCATCGCACTTTATGGTCTAAAGACAGTCATTAACTCCTACATGTTTTCTGGGTTGGGGTCTGTCATATTTCAAAGCTCTGTATCTAAGGCTGGTGACAGTGACATTCAAATCCCTATGGTATGAACCGCCATGTAAACTATAATGGATCAGTATTTCATTCACGATGTCTAAAAAAAGGTGCTAGCAGACTGACCTGAGTGCCAAGCAGCATTCCTTGAGCTGGCTTTCAACTCAGTATACTGGGTGTTAGAAAATACACTCAGCTTAGTGGTGATTGCTACACACATCTGCAGCTTCAGTGAGGTTCCCTTAAAGTATTTAACTGCTGTATTCCCACTGAGTTCAGTCTGAATCAAGAACCTACGACATGACAGGGCTCTCCCTTCCTGCTCTTGTGGAATGTGGAAAAAAAAGGTGGAAAGGATGTGGTGATAATGGCTTCAAAATAATGAAAAATAATGTCAATCAGTCTCCTGTCTAACGCTCACCCTGTGGTGCTGTAACAGCCAAGGAGCAGCCTGCATGCTGTGCTTTACCATCTGCTTAAAATTCACCAGGTGTAAACCTAGTCACAACGAAAGATCTTGTCCTCATTAATACTAAAAACTTTAAATATATAACCATTCCTGTTAAATCTGCTAATTTTCTGAAACGTTTAATTCTTGTTGAATAAGAAGATTTAAATAGTCTTTGCTTTGGGGAGGTGAGCCATAAGCTTTTAAAAAGTTAGAAAGTGCTACAAAGCAATGGGCTCTCCCAAAGGCATGCACAGGTGTGGGTTCCAGTCAGGCCTACACTATCAAGGGAAAGCAGAACTCGAAAAAGCTTTGGATGTTTGCTTTTGGAGCTACTATATCAGGTCAGCAAAGGGAGGAAAAGCTGAACGCCTCAGAAGAATGTAATATGCATTGAAAACTTGGCCATGACTGATGCATGATACCCGGTTTGCAGCACTGTGCACAGCTCAGCTACCTTCCCTTAAGCCTGTGGAGTCCTCAGCACAACAGAGACATGGACCTACTGGAGTGCGTCTAGAGGAGGGCCACAAAAATAATCTGAGGGATGGAACACTTCCCTGCAAGGACAAGCTGAGAGAGCTGGGGCTGTTCAGTAAGATGGAAGGGGACAGACTCATTATTAGGGTGTGTTGTGATAGGACAAGGGAAAATGGTTTCAGGCTTAAAGAAGGGAGATACAGTTTAGATATAAGAAAAAAATATTTTACAGTGAGGGTGGTGAGGCACTGAAACAGGTTGTCCAGAATGTAGTGAACACCCTGTCGCTGGAAATTTTCAAGGTCAGGCTGGACCAGTTTCTGAGCACCTTGATCAAGCTGTAGGTGCTCCTGTTCATTGCAGGGGAGTTGGACTAGATGACCTTTAAAGGTTCCTTCCAACTGTAAGGATTCTATGATTCTAAGCCTAAAGCCACGTACTCTGAAACTGAGATGAAGCAGCCGGGTACAAGGATTATTTACCTTAACCAGCCTTTCTCATTTCCATAATTCTGCTGCTTAAATGAGGGCTGACCCCTGACTCTGTTCCTTTACTGGGATTCAGAGTTATTATCTCTGCAATTAAAGTGGTTACAGAGGGACATTTGAAATGTAGGCTCTTTTGAATCATTGCTAATAAAAATATTGAGGAGTGCTGTTCGCTTTGATCTCTTATCGCATCGTGCACAGAGCTCGCTCCTCTCTCTACCTCTCCAAGCATGGTTGCTCCCAGCACCACTGTGTGTAATCAGACGTGTCACACCTCCACAGAGGTAAATTGGGTTTATTTAAAAAGGAAAATTAAATTAAGCCTGTTTAGGAATTAATTGTGACTGCCTTGGCTTAATCTATCATATTATCCTATTGTTGGCACATCAGGACAAAATAGGAGCTCGCACAGTTCTGGAGTGGGAGGGGGAAAAGGTACACAGTCATATTTACATAAGGAGACAGCAGTAACTTAGAATCATAGCATCATAGACTCATTTGAGTTGGAAAGGACCCTTAAAGGTCATCTAGTCCGTCTCCTCTGCAATAAATAGGGACACCTACAGCTAGATCAGGGTTCTCAGTGTCCCTCCAGTCTGACCTTGGATGTCTCCAGGGTTAGGGACCCACCATCTCTCTGGGCAACCTGTGACAGTGCCACAACACCCTGCCTGTAAAAAACTTATTCCTTATTCCTTATATCTTACCTAAATCTCCCCTCTTTTAATATGAAACCATTTCCCCTCATCCTATCAATTTCTTGGAGTTCTTCTTATTTATTCTTATGAAGTTGTTATTCTCTTCAGATAGTGTCTTATATCAGCCGATCCTTTTAACAACAGAATCTGTCATCTTATTTACGGAAAGAAGCAACAAAGTTGCATCTCTGTCAGCAAAAAGATGTTGTACATTGCATGCCTGACAAACTCCTGTGCAGTTACATTAAATGGTCAACATTCCTAAGCCAGAGAGTTTACCAACTCCACTAAAAATAAGGCCCACCAAAGCATAGGGTATAATAAGTAGGTCAAAGAGAAAAAGTATCCCATTAGAAGTATTCTGAGTAAAAAAAATTGATAATGCAGTTGCTGCAAAAGCAAAATATTTTATGCTCAGAATGGCATCTTCTGTCTATTCCATGCCCTGGATATACAGTTATTAATGATGGATGAAAGGCAGATGTAGCAGCTCACTGGAAGTTTGGTTTCATAACCACATTTCAAAACATTTAGTGAAATAATGAGAAAACAAAGTCAAGAAACCTTCTTCAATGTAAAAATCTTTCTAAATGAAAATCAGCCTCCATGTTTTAACCTGAACTTCATCTGTTTAATGTATCACAGTGAGGAAACCCGGAATTCTGACAGGAAAAATAGCCTGGTCCCTTTGGGATAAACATATTTTCCAGAGTATAATCCCATATTTGACCTAGTTTGTGTGGCCTTGAGTGAGTCATCTGTGAGTATCATCTTCTACACCTGAAAAATAGATTTGATGTGCTCTCAGTTGCATCAGAATCACAAATGCTCTGTCCCAGGCATGCTGAAGATACCCGTGCTGCATAAATGCAGAGCAGTACTTGAAATACTAATGCTGGTATCTTCAGTACAACTCATTTTCTCAACCTTTAGTATCCGTAAATGCCTCCATCAGAACAGGGGCTTTAAGGTGGTACTCAGCAACCTACTGCAGAGCGGTGCCTCAGAAGAACTGTCTGAATTAAAGCTAAAGCACAATGCCCATCACTTCTTCACATCTGAAACAAAAGATGTGTAGTGTACTGGTGACAAACTCAGCACAGGACCTTCTTGTGTTTAGTGAGAGTGTAATAGAATAAAGTGGCCTTGGTTGATGACTGGAAATATGCAGACTGTTTAGTTTCAGGAAGATGATAAGCCACTCGTTTTCATATAGGAAAATAACACTTTGGCTGAAGATTTTGGCTAGAAACAATCATCTACAACAATGAAAAATGTGGAACAGATTTTATGGAGTGCTTTCAAAATTCTCTTCAATGCAAGTGAAACTGAAGAAAAGACAGAAAAGAGCTACTAGAAAGTGAGAACAGAATTTAGTACAATTTCATGCAATTTAGAGCAAATATCAGTGGTGAGCTTGTCTACATGCCACCTACCCATTCCCAGCTATTGCTAATGCTCTCCAGCGTCTGAGTGTGAAGATGCCCACATGGTCCACCCTTGGAAAATGTACATTATATGTGTGTAGTTGTGTGGGCTTAGAAATCTTTGATCATTTGTAGAAGGATGCTTAGAAATGTGTAGGTGCAGAATTACTTTTTCTGCGTGATCTAACAGTTTCTCTGCAGCACTGCTAACATTATACCCTGATATATATTTTGATTACTGGTGTTTAAATACCCGTTCTTAGTAAATCAGAAAAATGCTTGAATCTTGATCTAATACAAAATGTGAACTGTGCAATTCCTCCCTGCTACAGTAGGTATCTTGTGGCTGGGGCATTTTTGGTACCACAGAAATGTATAATCTCTCTAGGCCATTAAAGCAGGATCAGTCCTGGTCACTGAAGACATCTTTATTTAAAGTAAATCAGTCAGTTGAATCTGAGTAAACTGAACTACAAAGATAATAGGATGAACTTCTTACAAAAGCCTGGGTCTACATAGATATGTTTATCCAAATTTAGAAGAAAAGGATAAACTTTGCTTTGAATCTCACCGTACCAGACCTGAATGTGACTGTGACAAATTAACTTTGGATACAGTCCCAGAAAAGAGTTAAAATTGAATTACGGTCTCATACCTGATTAAAATGGATTTAATGTCACCCTTGCAAAGAAGAGAAAAAGAGCTGGCCTCTGTGGTTACCTGAAACGGATGAAGATACAGATCCATCTTAGAACTTTAAACCCAACTTCTTGATAATATTGAAAGAATGCAGTGCTAGACTAGCAGAGCTCCTCTTTAAAATATTGACTGCATTATGGTCTTCTTTTTCTGCAGTGTTAGGTCATAAGTGATGTTGATCTTGACCGAGGGGAATAAAAAGAAAGTATGGATGAAATTAGATGGGGCTAATGACACAACTCATTCTGAGATCAGTTTAGATCAGCTGAAGAGACTGGGTCAGCATTTTTTGACCAGAGGCAATCAGGATATTTGCTAGAAGAAGGTAATTAGACATCCTGGAATCACGAATTGCCCAGCTGGAAGCTAATGAGTTATGGAGCCCAAATGAAGGAGAAACAGAGCCTAATTAAGCTAAATAGGAATTCCTGCAGGAACAGGGAAATGTCAAAGAGCAGAAACAAAAATGTCTTCCAGCACTTCTTAAGCAAAAGAAAAAGGTATATTTTCTAATGTAATTATTTCTGTATTTATTTCAAATCTGAAAACACCTTCTATCTCTCTCTGTCCCTCATCTTTTGTCCAAGTCAATGCTCTGCACATCTTATCATGGAAGTTTTCTGTAAAGAAAGAAAAGGAAGAAAAGCAGAAGGGGGGTATCACAGGCAGCATCAGCGAGGACTGACTCTCCTTGAGCACACAAATCTGAACTTTATCACCCCTGAATTGGTTCCATACTAAACCGTGAAAGACATCCTATTTGGAACTATAATTCTGCTTCCACTTTTTATAGTCTCTCAGACTCTTTCTACGCTCTCGCTATTTACTACATAAATCTAGACAGCTGTGAAACTTGCAGGAAGTTTATTTTGGATTGAAATAGCTTAAAAAGAAGATCTCTGGACACAAGTAAATCTTGAAAATATGTGTTAAATTTTGAGTCTGGATGTGGGTCCAAATTTACCTCCATCCAGACCCCACATATACCAATAAGAAAGTCTGAAGCATAGATAGGCTATTTGGGAATGTATCCAGTGTTTCTCTAGACACAGTTTCTTAATAGGTAGCAGCAAAAACCCCTGCTCAGAAATGACCTGAACTCTGACTGCATAGGAAGCAAGTGGGGAGCTGGGAACACACAAAGACTGCTGCCAGCAGTGTCCTCAGTAATGTTTTGGAATTGCATTGCACTGAGACACTGGAAAGAGAGTAGCAGCTGTGTCAACAGATAACACTTGTGTTCAGAGATGTTAAGATTTTAGAAATAGTTGCTTAAAGTGAAATATATAAATTAGTGCAGCATCTTCAATGACAGATGGTTACCCTGAACTTCATCAATTTATTTAGCTATGTTAACTGAAATATAAAAGCAAAACATCAGCCACTGACTTAAAACTCCTGGTCTTTCTCTGTGAAAAAGTGTAGTGGAGCAAATGGGGTTTATCTGGTATTTTGCATGCTACATCCAGTCTCACTGAGGCACACACAAGAAGAACAAGGAACTGCCTACACTGGAAGTTACACTTGAGTGTTGTCTGATCCAACATTGCCCAAGGGAGAGTTAGGGTCCAAGGCATAGCACAGCTAGGTCAAATACATTACATAAAGGAGTGGCTTCCACTTAGCTCATCCTTACAGATACACACACATTTTGTGCATGTACAATGCAGTCCTTGTGTGCTATCTCAACATAAACCAGGCTGCAGCACTGCCTTCATTTCCAGGCGAGCCTCAGTAATCTCTGCTCGGTACAGCATTTTCTCATGTGCTGGCACTGCAGATGATCTAGAATTCTATACAGAAAGTTTGTGGGATCATTTTGGTAATGCCTATTTCATCTGACTCATGCTCAGTTCAATGTCACCCACGCCTGCATTTATATGCATTTATATTTATTGTGTGAATGTAATAGCAAAAGTGTGTGTACACAAAGAAATAAACCAAATATAAATGCTTCACTCAAAATAAAGTGGATTCTTCGTTTGACACATTCACTTTCCTTGTGAGGAAGTGGGAGAGAGCTTGAAGTTTTTAGTGAAACTCAATGAACAGCACAGAAAAATGGCAAAATGTCAAGACTTGCACAGGAGAGAAGACAAATTACAATCCTTTATAAGGTTTGACCTTGCTAAAAACACAGACATCAGGCAGCTCCCAGTGTGAGAGAATTTCATAGCGCGTATTTAATTCCAGATGATTCTTTACACATTGTTGACAACAAAGAAAAACTCCAAAATTAAAAAAAGGAGTTGCTGAGAATGTATCTTGAAATCCATAATGGTAGTTAATGGTAGGTCTTGGGGCAAAAAGGAGAAGAGAAGGGTAACGGGGAGGAAAGGAAAAACTGAGGTCATAATTCAGTGACATGTAAAACCCAACTAGCCTACCTAACCCTTACTCCAGAATGTTACAGCCTAAACGGGAAAGTTGTACCAAAAAGTATTTTGCCTGGACTGCCTTTTCAGTATTTGCCAGCACCAAAAGGACACATTAGACTGGGTTAGTTTCATGGCTTCCCTTGGATAGACATTTTGGAATTTCAGGCTTCTTGTTGAAAAGTTAAGAGCTGGAGAAGGGATGGTTGTATCTCTTGGACACAGAATTGCAGAATCATAGAATCACCAAGGTTGGAAAAGACCTAAAAGATCATCCAGTCCAACCGTTCACCTATTATCAATAGCTCCCACTAAACCATGTCCCTCAACACAACATCCAAACATACCTGGAAGGGAAAGGAACTCCAGGCAAACCCGGAAGGGAAAGGAACCCCATGACATAGCCATGTACGTAGTTCCATCAAATAAAGGAAGAAGGTAGGTGCCATTATTTTCCATTTTACAGTGAGGAACAGAAACAAGAGTCTACAGTTTTTCAAAGATCTTTGGTAGGCTTGGGTACCTAGCCTTTCCTTCTCAATTCCCAGTACAACTACACTGCATGTGTTATCCATGTTATCCATTTATTATGTTATCATGTTATCCATTTATTTGGTAGGATACAGTGAAGGCAGTGGAAAACTGGTCAGGTGGACCTGGACTCCTATTAGTGCTTGAAGGAAACATTTGCAATAAACATAAGAGCTTTATAAGAACTATTCTGTTAGGAAGGTTAGGAAGAGTGATATGA
The DNA here is from genome assembly GCF_039878825.1 of Excalfactoria chinensis. Taxonomy (NCBI): domain Eukaryota; kingdom Metazoa; phylum Chordata; class Aves; order Galliformes; family Phasianidae; genus Excalfactoria; species Excalfactoria chinensis. The sequence continues at coordinate 49,811,986 of NC_092825.1, read as the reverse complement.
ATCTCCTTATGGAATCAGGAAAGAAATTTGTTCTGCTCTGCAAATGTGCAAACTCAACAGGCTGTTCTTCCTTATGGGAAGATTAGTGACAGCAGCTTGAAAGACAAATGTTGCTTCTTTTCTCAGGTGGGGTGGGGTAGGAGGGAAGAGGAAGGCAAGCAAGAAGGAAGATCAAGTAAGCATCTTAAGTGCTTGATTTAGCAGTTGACAACCCTATCCAAGGCAGGAGGGTTGGAACTAGATGATTTTTGACGTCCCTTCCAACCCAAGCCATTCTATGATCCTATAATTTTATGACTCAATGATTCTGTGTTTCTATGTTCTTTGATGAGAGAGAAACAATCTACCCTCTTCCAGTTTAAAGCTATCTTCCCTCATCCTGTTGCTACATGCCCTTATAAAAGTCTCTCCCCCAGCTTTCCTGTAGGCCCCTGTCAGGTACTGGAAGACCACTGTAGGGTCCCCCTGGAGCCTTCTCTTTTCCAGGTGGATAAGCCGCACCTCTCTTAGACTGTTCGTGTATGGGAGGTACTCAAACCCTAGAATCATCTTTGTGGCCCTTCTCTGGACCCACTCCAACAGCTCACTGTCCTTCTTGTTCTTGGGGCCCCAGAACTGGATGGGGTACTCCAAGTAGAGTCTCATGGGAGAACAGTAAAGGAGCAGAATCACCTCCACTGACACATTACTTGGTCATGTTGAGTCTTTTGTCAACCAGTGCCTCCAGATATGCACTTGGTATTGCCATGAACCAGGTGCAAGACTTTGGACTTGGCCTTGTTGAACTTAATGAGGTTGGCATGAGCCCAACTCTCAAGCCTGTTCAGGTCCCTCTGGATGGCATCCTTTCCTTCTAGCATGTCAGCTGTGCCATTCAGCTTGGTGCCATCTGCACACTTACTGACAGTGCACTCCATCCCACTATCCACATCACCTTTTTATTCCTGTTTTCTTACACTCTTCCCCTCATCTAATCTCCCTCACATACCATGGCTACTCATCTCTTCAACCGTCTTTGCCTTCCCTTCATGCATTAACTAATTCCATACACGACTTTCAAACCCTACATTGGCTCTGATGCCTCCCCAAAGTTCATGGGCTGAAGCCAAAGCCTGTTTTGCTAGCTCCCTAGCCTGCCAGATCCACTTGCTCTCTTGCCTCTGTGTGTCTGTGAGCTGTCATCAGTGCTTCTTGGATGCCCTAGCCTGCTGTGTGTACAAACCTGTCAGTCATACCGACAGAGCTCAGTCATGACACCTGCTGGGGTTTCCAAACAGCAAGAAAGCCAGTCACCAGCAGCAGCAAGAAGAAATGTCAGCCTGGCAGTGGGCTGTTGGAAGCCACACGTAGGAAGAAAGAGAGTCAAAGCAGAGCTCAGATCTGGATGACATTGAAGCCTGAATTTCAAAACTGTTCCTATACTCAACCAGCAGACAGCAACTGTCTGCTGGGGAACCAACTGCTTTCATGTCTCTTTGGGCTTATAGACTCACATTTGCCCCAGTCACTAATCTGTTAAGTGCCTGTTTGAACATTGCTCCTTAGCAATCACTACTTTGTACTAAGAAGAGGTCCCTAAATGGCATTTGCCAGTTGGGAACATCATGCAAATTGGGCTTCACCATCCATGGCTGAAGAAGCATTGAGGCTGAAGTGCTGAACATCAGTGTTGCAGATAAATGCCACTCGTCTTCCACCCTTCAACCCACTTAATACAAATGCAAAGATATGCTTCTACTGCCAAGAGCTAACACCAATAGGCCAAATGCAGAGCTGGTTAATTTCAGGGAAGATTACCTGACTTCTGCTCCTGTAAGATTTGATGTATAGGATTCACATGGATGATTGTCCCTCTTATCATCATATAGACTTGATCGATGGGCCAAGGTTAATGGAATGAGTTTCAACAGGGCCAAGTGTCGGGTCCTGCATTTTGGTCATAACAACCCCAGGCAACCCTACAGGCTTGGGGAGGTGTGGCTGGAAAGCTCCCAGACGGAAAGGGACCTTGGTGTGCTGATGGACAGTCGTCTGAATATGAGCCAGCAGTGTGCCCAGGTGGCCAAGAGGGCCAATGGCATCCTGGCTTGTATCAGGAATGGTGTGGTGAGCAGGACTAAGGAAGTCATCCTGCCCCTGTACTCGGCATTGGTGAGGCCTCACCTCGAGTACTGTGTCCAGTTTTGGGCACCTCAGCACAAGAAGGACATGGAGGTACTGGAGCAGGTCCAGAGAAGGGCAACGAGGCTCGTTAAGGGCTTGGAGAATCAGCCCTATGAAGAGAGACTAAGGAAGCTGGGGCTGTTTAGTCTGAAGAAGAGGAGGCTGAGGGGAGACCTTATTGCCGTCTTCCAGTACCTGAAAGGTTCTTACAGTGAGAGTGGGGCAGGTCTCTTCTCACTACTGACTTGTGACAGGACGAGGGGAAATGGCCTCAAGTTGCGCCAGGGCAAGTTTAGGTTGGATATTAGAAAGAACTTCTTTACAGAAAGGGTGGTTAGGTACTGGAATGGGCTCCCCAGGGAGGTGGTTGAATCGCCATCCCTGGATGTGTTTAAGAGCCGTTTGGATGTGGTACTCAGGGATATGATTTAGCAGAGGTTTGTTGTTGTAGTGTTGTTTCGTGGTTGTTTTTTAAGAGATAGGCTACTGGTTAGGCTGCGGTTGGACTTGATGATCTTCAAGGTCTTTTCCAACCTGAGTAATTCTATGATCATCAGATCTAAGAATGCTCAGAACAACATATTAATTTGTCTTCAAAACCTCCTTTGTATTGGAATATATGTTTTATTCTTCCTGGGTATGTCGCAAAGGGAGAAGAAAAGGCAAAGTGTAACAAGTGGATATACTGTAGAAAAACAGATATAACAGGGGAAAGAAAGGAAGCAATTCTCTGGGGAATTTGTGAAATACTGGAGACCATTTCCTGAAAAGCAAGCTTTGTGGATCTAAGCTAAAAGGCAAAAGAAAAGGAAACATCACCTACTAAACTTAAAATAGGACTCTTGCAATTGTGTGTCAGTATGCAGTCAAAACACTGACAGTAAGAAAACATGGAGGTAAAATCCCTGGGTTCATATTAAAAGTTTGTTTTTTTTTTTTTTTTTTTTTTTTTTTTTTTAAAAAGCAAAAAAAAAAAAGAAAAAAAAAAAAAAAAAAAAAGCTGGAAGCACACACACACACACACACACACACACACGGCACTCTGTCTCCCTCTTCTGGTGTGCCTTTCATACAGTTTCTAATGTGAGAGATGCGCATTACCTCTAGGGCAGTTCCTCTGTAAGGGTCAGAAGGACCTGTGACTGAACCTTGAATATCCACAGCTCTTCAGCTTAGGATAAAAGACTTCTATTTCATCCCAGGTTTAGGGAAATCCAGCAACAGCTCTGTTGAATGTAGGAGCTGCTGATGTAGATGATCGGAGCAGCATCAAGTGCCCTTTAAATTACACGGAGTGCTTATTTTATTGTATTTTATTGTATTTTTCCTTGAACCCTGCACTGTTCTGGAATATATTCCTCCTGCCCAGCTAGAGTCACACATTCAGTCCACCTGGTTCTTCATTATGATAAAAGAATGTGCTTTTGTACACATTTTTGGTATTTTTTCAATTAAAGACAAGTGCAGCATCAAACAATTTTTTTTCTTTCTTTCTATTGTCTTTTGCTTCTTTCTTTTTCCCTACTTAACTTTTCCTCTCTTTTATGTTCCACAAGTTATGCCCATCCTTTCATTTTCAATGTTCCAATAAGGATCTGAAGTAAAACTATAGTCAGTGTGCTGCAGCTGTACAGTATATCTGTAGTGCAGAGCCTGACTTCTTCATGTACTGGTTCTATTAGAAGGTTTATATCAAAGTGTTAAAGTCAGCCACATTGGATAAGATAATGACTCTGATAAGCTGAAGATGTAAGACCTGATCCTGTTCTTATATTTTTTTGAACTATAGACTTCCCAAATCACTAGAAACTCCCCACCAGAGCTATTATACCATTTCCCCTGAGTTGTCCTTCTTACAGAAACTCCGGTACAACTTACATGTAATTTGAAAAAGGGCCAGTGGATCTTTGAATCTTTATGTTTCACAGCAGCGATCAGATAAAGGGACAAAGACAAAATCATTGAAGAATTTTCAACATTTTCTTTTTTCTCCATTTTCTATTATAACAACAATCCAAATGTATGTAAAAATATTTTCCTATTGAAGCTGCATATGTATTAAACTTCAAGAAGGAGTTTTTACTTCTCTGAAAAAGTTGCAATTGCTTGTAAAACTTATGAAAATTTGAGACTTCTCAACAGGGAACTGAAGTATAGGGGTCTCCTCCCACTTGTTCCTGGAGAATTGTCCCTGGAGATGCCAATTTTATCTCCAGTCTGGGGACAGCTTGTCATGTGCTGAGTACAGACAGACGGTGATGTGTCACTGCAGAATTGCACTGACCTTAAAGAGACATAGAAGGTTTTATTTGCTGAAATTATCAATACCGTGTGAAACCGTACTGCGGCTTATGATCTACAGCCTGTGTTCAAGGAAACAGACTGTTCCTAGCCATGCCACATCCAGTGGCTGGGAGATGAAGAAATACACACCTCAGCAGTCTCTGTGATAGTGTCTTGCAGGGTTTCTCTTTCTCACTTCTAACCCCTGTAGCTGCCTCTGTCATTTTCATCTCATCTTCCACAAGACCTGGAAGAGGACACAAAGTCTTTGAAAATATGTCCTGGTAGGTGGGGAAGATCAAGGCACAGAATACAAAATGCATTACAGAGGCTTCAAAGCATGGAGTTTGAATCCTTCCCTGGCTGGGCTCAGAACAGTTATTGGAAAACAACTCTCAGACTGAGATTTTATTGCTGTTTGATGACAGTGAAGGCTAATGCTAGTACCATAGCAGCTGGGTTATCAACATCACCACAAGCAGTAAGGCTATTGCTGTGGGCCAAAAAGCTAACAACCCAGTGGGTTTCAGGGACCAAAATAAACTTGCTAAGGCACCAGACAAGTCAGGAGCTAATGACACTGTCTCCACATCAGGTGACACCTGCACAATCCTTGATTAAGTCTGAAATAAGTACTGTTAGTTGTGTCCATTCATTTAGAAAGTCACTTTTTGATTTTGATCTTTGTTTTAGAATCATAGAGTTATAGAATCTTTGAGTTGGAAAGACCTTTAAAGAACATCTAGTCCAACTCCCCTGAAATGAACAGAGACACCCACAGCTAGATCAGGGTGCTTTAGAGCCTGGTCCAAGCTGGCCTTGAATGTCTCCATGGACAGAGCTTCCACATTTCTGGGCAACCTATAGCAGTGCATCACCATCCCCACTGTAAAAGATTTTTTCCTTATAACCAACCTAATCTGGTTTCCAGAACAGTTTTGTCAAGTCATCTTAATCTGGATTGCCAGGACCACTTCTGTTATACTGGCCTCTGATTTCATGCTGTTTCCTAGACATTATTGATTTTTTTATGCCATATCTCCCTCCCATGCTTTACATTCTGAAGCTTCCTCAATTCCTTCCCAATTCTCATCCACAGCTGTATCCCAGAGATGTCTGCTAGTAGATACCTGATATTCTCCTTCTGTCTCTGCCAAGAAAATTGCTGATGGTGCAAATGCATTTTGTGGTTTTCTGTAGTGCAACACAAATGGTTTTTGATACTGTAGCTAAAAAGAAGGAAAAAAAAATACATAGGATGGGAACTTGAGCTTATTCTTCTTATTCTTATTTTCTCCGAGAGAAAACATTAAAAGCTATGATTAATTCAAAAATAAAATAAAATAAAATAATAAAAAATTAGTTCAAACTGAAAATGAAAATGGGAAAATAAAATTCTTTTTCCATTTTGTCTCAAAGCAACCTTCGAAATAAATTAAACAAAACCAAAACAAGCAAATAGATGAAAAAAAAAATCATTTTGGGGGTAAAATGTTAAATAGTTCAGTCTTACTTATGTATTTCTTTTATTTATTTTAGCTAAAGCAGCCTATGAACCCAAATTGAATTTGCAGATAGTTCAAGTAATTTTCAAGTTGTACTTTTATGTAATAGATAATTATCCATTTGAAAAATTCTTATGGCTCAGACTTTGTAAAGAAAGGCTAAAAAGGAGACACAACATTCATCTTCATTTCTGACAGAAATCTTTCCTTGGAATATTTGATCTCTGGAGTCAGTACATTTTTTTTTGCTACTCTGCCTTTTATGGCTACTCCTGTATGAAAGAAAAAAGGAAGGACAAGTCTGCTGGTGTATTGGATGTTCTTGTTGCACTTCTTATAGCACATTCCCTTTTGTGTTGAATGTCAGACTCTGTTCTTAGGATTCCTTGCTGCTCCTGTTTTTACAGCCCATTGGCTTTTTTTTTCATTTGTGTCAGCAATAAAAAAAAATAAAAATAATAAAAAAAAATTCTGGATCTTCTTCTTTTTCTTTTTCTTCTCTTAGAATCAAAAGGAAATAGACCCTGAGGTATCATGGAAAAACACTGGAGGTAAAACAAAAGTATTCAGCTGAAATGTTAGTGGATATCTTACTTTCACTTCTGATTTTAGCAGGAGAGGTATACATCTGTAGAGACATGAAGATTACAGAAGACTTTAAGTATTTATTCAGAAAAATCAGGCATCATTTGGGAACAGTAGGTAGAAGAAAAGACTTCTGTCCATGGTTCTAGTGCGAAAAGTCACAGCCTAGGAAGGAGATTTATCCCTGGAAGTTAAGGGAATACTTAACTACCAGCCATTCATGTGTGAACTAGCCTACAAGAATCAGGGCTATAATTTATAGTGTCTGCTGTACTGGCATAGGAAGGCTGTGCTCTGCAAGCTGCACTAGGTTTCTGCAACCAGAGGTTTGGAAGCAATCACTGTCTTGGAAGGGTTACAAATCCACACAGGGTAATGGGAGAAGAGACTGCAACATCATCTCAATACCATTGTTTGAAACTGAAACACTGAGAGGTGTAGTGATCTGAGAAAGGTCACACATGGGATATAGCAAGACTGGGAAACAAACCCTTATTTCTTAGCCACAAATCATTTTCAGATACCCTAAGAAGCATACCTTCTTCTTAAGTCAATTAACAAGATATTTCATTCTATGTGCTACAACATACACAAAAATATAGACGATGTTGTGAGTCAATCTTTTGAAATATAGCAGCAGGTTAGGCTAGAAACAAGGAAATTTGCCTTTTTGCATGAACTCGTCTCTGAACATGAGAAAGATCCCTGCCATAACATTATTCAAGGGCTTCAATATTCCAATTACTTCTTCATAGTAACAACTGACTGGTGTTTGCCAGATGGACCATGGGAGATTTTCACATCTGATGGGCACAATCAAGTCTCTGACAACTAAATACATGGTTTACTTGGTGGATTAAACCCATAAAATGTCTTATTTGCTACTCTTCTCAAACAATGACCATCAGCATAGGCGTCAGAGAGGTGTAGAGCTCTCAACATCGAGCAGAAGTAGGATTAACCATCTTCTCGGTATCAGCCTAATTTTAAACTATTGCAGATAGAACTAATGTTGGAGTGTATGAGGCTGTTTGGACATAACGAACTGACCTGTTACAGAATAATTGCTCTGCAGATGCATTCCCATTTAATCTTTAAAACTGTGTATGGAGAGAGAAAGTGAGTGGTGGGGGAGATTACACAAAATCTTGCTATTACTGTGCCTTTGCAGTGTCAGAAGAGCAAAAAATGAAACAAATCTGTGAATTGTTGATTCTAATTTTGCATCTCCAAAGTCGCGGTTTTGAGGATTTTCCACACAGAAACATGACCTTTTCAACTTGGCAGAATTAAAGTTCTCTGTGATGACCGTCCATACCAGAAGAGACTGATTAACTGAAACACACACATGCACACACACACACAAACACAAAAATAACCCCCAAACAAACAAACTACTATTGGAATAAATCATTCAAGAACTATACTGTGATGTAAATGGATTGTTCGGCTGAATGACTGGTCGTCCTTGTTCCACTGATTTATAATCTGTTGTTACGTGTATTTAAGAGCTTGCAAATTCTCTGCGCTATGTAATCAATATAGTATCTGGATATTTTTTACCTTGATTGACAAGCTGTTCAATTTACGTGTCTAACACAGAAAGTTGCATTTAGGTATAGATGTCAAACCTAGATTCAGAGGAATGCAGGAACATGAAGTACATCTAGCTTAGTCTGTGAGGAGATAATAGGGTAAACTGCCAGTGTTGTTGCAGAAAGGCTGACAGTGGCAATCATTTTGCTGCTTAATTTTCACCATCAACAAATGGGAGCTATTTTAGCTCATCTAACCCTCAGCATAATGCAGTGGTTACACAAGTTAATATTCATAACACATTCAAGGAATGTACAGTATGTAAAGCTCAGGATCAGAAGCTTTTGGGAACAATGTTTGACTTTCTGCTGTGCTGCAGTATAACAAGCAGCAGCAGAATTCCTTGTACAGGATTGGGTTGCTAGGCACTGTGTCCATATAAAAATTAAGTCTTAATGATATACCAACAACATACGTCACTGCATGTTTAAAATGTATTTGCTTCAACGTGAGCTTAAGTGCTTTGCTGAACTGAAGCCACAAGTACTAAATGGCTAATCTGAATAGAAAAATGACAGAGAAAAGTGCTCTTAAAAGAATGAAGTGGAACTGTTCTTGGGAATGATAAACAAATATAAAATGAACCACAAAAATAGTTGTAATTATGTTTTGAGTGGAGAGCAGACAGAAAAAGATAGGAAACTATAGCACTAATACTGTTCTTCTAACTTCTGTGAATATTAATTTATTCTCAATGATTATTTGTTTTGATATTAGGGCTTTCTACCCCACTTGCAAGCATGAGTTAGGGCTTGCATGGCCTCAGATATGCCACTGCTGAAAGCAGCAACAGGAGCTGAATACAGTATACAGAGCTGTGGCAATGATGGCACAGTGCTGATTGCTTTGAACCTCCTGTTGGAAATCCAATCGTCCAGCCTGGATGGTAAGGGATAACTGAGGGGAAGAACAATTGTAGCAGCCAGGCTGTAGGTCTCATGGATAAATAAATATTGTAGGACATACAGGTCCCATCATCAATCCTATTAAATTTTGTTCTGCCGAAGTATGCATATAGAATGAAGGATGTAGAGCTAATATCTAGGATGTAAAAAGGAGGGAAGTAGAAGGCAGCCACAGATGAAACTGACAAGCAGTAATAAAGTCTTAACTCTAAAATTGCAGGCAAAGAGGAGAGACTGCCTAGGCTAAATCGGTCTTCAAAATTTGTGAGCAGAAGTTCTAAGTAGTTTTAAATTCTAGGTATTACTTTACTCCTAATGTGTGTTTCAAACCAGCTATTCATTATATCTTTTTTTTCTCCTCCATCTTTCTTTTTTCCCCTTCTTCAGCAGCACTAGAAATGCAAAGAAGGGTTCCTGCTTCTGAAAATGAATAATAGAAAGGAAACCTGATAAAAATAAAAAAAAATCGCCTCTAAACCATTATTAAAATTCCCTAGTTCTAAGCCTGTTCATTGTTCCAGGATGAAAATTATTGCAATATATAAATAAAGCAAAATAATAATAAAAAGAAATGTAGAGAAATCTTATCAGGAATTGAAGAATAAGCTGTAGAAAGTGAGAATTTGACAGTGACCAGACCTGCAAAAAACTGAAAAATCTGAAAGACTCATAGCAAGTTGCTAATTGCATCCTATTTATGGTATTAATCTCCTTCACAAGCTCATTAAGACGTAGGAACAAACACATCAAGTGCTTATTCTTTTATATTAAACACACAGACGAAAAACACACATCTTACATTAGTGCTTGAAGAGGGACAGGACAGGAATGTGTAGTGAGAGCAATGAATAACTCAGCAGATTTCTAATTGCAGTAGGATAGCAGTAGTGCAGTAACTATGTTTAATAGACTAGAAAGCATTCTATAAAATTCTAACACCTAACCTTGCAGATTACTCTTGCATTACAGCACTGACTAACGTCCTTCTACATGGTATGCTATAAAAACATTGCATCAAGCTGCTTGATATCTAATTGAGCAAACAAGAGGGAAGTAAGGAAACACTGATGTGGACAATTGTAAAAGGTCAGAGAAGTCAGTGTTATCTCCTGAGAATGTGGTCAGAGATTCAAGATAGGCCCTCTAAGACACATAACCCTCTCAGCTTTCTGGCCTATGGAAGCTAGTAGGTAGGATGACAGATGCAATGTTTTCTTGTTAACTGATCTCACTCCCTGATGGAGCTGAAATATCCAGTGAGGTTGATATCTGGATGTGGATGTATATTGTAAAATAACCTAATAAGAAGTACAAATTAAACAACATTACAGATCTTGTTCTCACTTTCTGATCAACAATTATATTCTGGAATCAGAACAATAGGTATAGAAGGCTCTTTTGAAGAACTTTGAGAATTATCTAAAGTTAATTGTAGATAATTTTACTTTCCAGCTAGCAGTGCAAAAGAATTTCTGTCAGTAAGGCAGTTAATGACCCATTCCAAGATTTCCAGTACTTTTGCAAAAAGTATGTTTTCAACTGGAATGAGCAACTATTTCTAAAAATTATATGATTTATTCTAAGATGGTTATAAAAGTTGACTCTTGGAGGCATAGAATCTGTAGAATTCATATGTAATATAACTAAAATATTTCCATTCTTTTCTGTTTTCAGACATTTTACATTTTGTCTCAACACAGCAGTCCCAGAAGAAACTCTGAGCTGTAGAATACAAAGCTCATCCTCTTCCCTTCCCTTCCCTTCCCTTCCCTTCCCTTCCCTTCCCTTCCCTTCCCTTCCCTTCCCTTCCCTTCCCTTCCCTTCCCTTCCCTTCCCTTCCCTTCCCTTCCCTTCCCTTCCCTTCCCTTCCCTTCCCTTCCCTTCCCTTCCCTTCCCTTCCCTTCCCTTCCCTTCCCTTCCCTTCCCTTCCCTTCCCTTCCCTTCCCTTCCCTTCCCTTCCCTTCCCTTCCCTTCCCTTCCCTTCCCTTCCCTTCCCTTCCCTTCCCTTCCCTTCCCTTCCCTTCCCTTCCCTTCCCTTCCCTTCCCTTCCCTTTCCCTTTCCCTTTCCCTTTCCCTTTCCCTTTCCCTTTCCCTTTCCCTTTCCCTTTCCCTTTCCCTTTCCCTTTCCCTTTCCCTTTCCCTTTCCCTTTCCCTTTCCCTTTCCCTTTCCCTTTCCCTTTCCCTTTCCCTTTCCCTTTCCCTTTCCCTTTCCAACTCCTCTCCTCCTTTCTCCTCTCCATTTCTCCATATGTAATTTGAGTGCTTTTTTTTTTTTTTTTTTTTTCCTGCCTCTCCCTTTCCCGCCACATGCTGATGTCTCTCCTTCTGTATTTCTGATTCCATATATTAGTGGAGTCCCAGACGTTCATGTTCCTTTGTCTCAGCCTCAATCCTTGTTTTTAGGAAAGGAAGAGGGCTGACTAAATGCAGTTAGTTATGGATTAAAATTCAATGCATAAAGTTGATTGTCGATGAAAGGAAGTCTGTTCCAATGTGAGGAATTAGGGAGCACTGATCCTGGAGAGGCAGAGAAGCTACGGACTTCTTGAAGATATCTCTGCAAACCCAGGAGCTAGTCCAGCAGTGAGGGTCAATGCTCAGTGCTACAGACTGCATAACAGAAATCCAAGATCCTGTGTGCCATGAGGTTAGCCACTTCCTTTTGTCAGGAGTGATGTGCTGGTGCAAGTGCACTGAGGCATGTGAATATAATAGGCCCTCATATTTTAACTTAATTTAGAAAATTTTAGCCAAACTGTCTCTTCACCTTTTCACGCAAGAGATCTCATCTTATAGGAAATCGCTTTCAGAGCACTCCTGCAGTGAGTGTGGGACCTTTCTGTAAATGACGTTCACTGTCATCAATGGCTAATCAGAAACTGAATCTTTTTGCTGCAATTTCATCCTGCAACCCAAAGGCATTACAGACTATTTTACTTTGTATACAATGATATTTCACTGTGTCCTTTTACAACCTGCTGTTCTTCACAGGTCATACTGGCAAATGGAGGCAGTAATATATGCTTTGCTTTCTTTATGCACCATACAGTATTTCAGAGAGCTCTTGCCTACCATAGCTCACTTTTCTCCTAATCATACTAATGGATCTGATTCTTTTCATTTTGTCCTTACTTGAAATATTCCCATGTGATCATAAGCATTTTCACTTGCTCTTCTTGGTATCTTTCCCAATTTCTCTCATAGTGTCTTTGAGCTGAGGTGACCAAAAGTAAATGTAGTATTCAAAGAGAGGACACTTTGTATAGTGGGTTTTATACAATGGCATCATGTAATTTTGTCCATGCTATTCACAATTTCCTTTCCTGTACAGCCAAACATCTTACTTGCTGCTTCTGCACACGGAGCAGATGTATTCATTGAATGATCCATAATGATGCCTAGAACTCTTTTCCTAAGGAATAACAGCTAATTCTAAATTCAACAGTATGTATTGGTAGCTCAGATTGTTCCTTCCAGTGTTCATTACCTTGCACTTGTCTAAAATGAATCTAATCTGTCCTTGTGTTGCCAAGTTTTCTAGCTTGATTGGTCATTTTGGAATTTCTCCCCTCATCTCTGCTGAGGATTTTGTTCCACTAGACAATACTGCAGTTTGCGTTGGTAACCCTCTCTTACTGGTATGTAATATTAACACAATGGCACTGATTCATTGCAGTTATTCCTAGATAAACATGTGGTATGGAGACCACTTTGGAGATTATTTGAGAAGTATAAGCACCTTTTGTGCCACCCTGGAGGGCAAATGAAAGGTTGTGGCTACACAAAGAGAATGCAGAGGTCACAGGGGAGTCTGGGCAGGGTCAGAAAAGCCTGTTAGTTCCCTCAGATCCATAACAGTGAATATGTCAATCATCCTCATGGTTTCAGTGATTTCTGACTGCAAGAACAGATAGTGATCCCTCTCTATAATACTGGGTCAGGATGTAGCTTGATCTGTAGTTTACAACTAGAGGTAAGTATAGTTACTCTCTGGTTCTGCTCTCATGAATTTACGCATAGATATCTCTCCAATCGTCACATCAAGACAGTGACTGAGGAGGAAATCACATCTGTTTGTCACATGGCACAGATCGTCAATTGAAAGCTGATGGAGCGTGATATCTGGTACTAAGTTAAAGTAGTGGAGGAATGAATGTTGCTGTTTCAGCCACAATACAAATCTCTATAGTTGACTGGTGGTAGGTTATGGTACAATTACTGACTACAGGCACTTGAAAAGTACTCCTCTAGGTAAAAGGACTGTAAAGGACATGTAACATTACTAAATCAACAACAACAAAAAAAGAGACATAATTATGAATGTCCCTGACACAGGGGTTGATTACACCGTAGAACAGTTATGACAGAAAAGAAAGACTGATATCTGATCCCCGGGGCATTTATAACAAAGCTGGCCAGAGCCTCAGCAAATGCACCATGGAAAAGTCTTCAGGGGTAGACAGACAATGAGTAGCAGGGGTTTTCAATAACAGCGTAGTTTGCTTTGCATAGCAAGAAAAGGCTACATGTTTCTTTACATACAATATAAAGCTATGTTTGTAATGAGTGAGAAATGGAACAACAGCCTGCCACTTATGGTAAACTGGTCAAGTTGCCAGGCAGAATGACATATTTCATTATTACATTAGACATTTTTAACAACATATCCACAATCAAGAAAGGTAAAAATAAAAAGAACTCTTGGTGAACTATTAATTACGGATGGGCTTAAAATAATATTTATTGCTGAAAATATAGGGCAAAACCTTGCCCTAGGATACGCATGCTAAACTCTTGCTGTCTTCAGAATTATTTCTATGAATGTATCCATAGGCAATGTATATTCAAGTACTATTTGCTCTAAGAAATAAGCCAGGTAATAATGAAGAAGGACATTCCTGATGATTCCATCCATAACACTGCAACCTTAAGCCACATAGATTTTCTGATATAACCTGAAACATTTTACAGTGTGCAATTATCCTGACAAAATACCGTTTCAAGTCTCATTCATTAAGAGATTCCTCAGGGTCTTGATATTTCACCTTAAAAAAATATACTGTCACTATTTCAGAGAGTACAAGACAATACTTAAATTGAAAGTAGATCTTTAAAATTAAGATAAAAAGAGTGAGAGACAACAAAAATGAAGGAAGGAAGGAAGGAAGGAAGGAAGGAAGGAAGGAAGGAAGGAAGGAAGGAAGGAAGGAAGGAAGGAAGGAAGGAAGGAAGGAAGGAAGGAAGGAAGGAAGGAAGGAAGGAAGGAAGGAAGGAAGGAAGGAAGGAAGGAAGGAAGGAAGGAAGGAAGGAAGGAAGGAAGGAAGGAAGGAAGGAAGGAAGGAAGGAAGGAAATAAAAAAAAAAAAAAAAAAAAAAAAAGGAATTCCATTGAAGTATGTATGTCTGAAATGGCATCTCAATTCTTCTGATTTCCATCCATGAAAATCAGAAAGTCACACATGTATAACACTGAGAAATATGAAGGTTCTTTTTTATGGAGTTTTGTGTGTTCATGTCTGGAGAAGAAGCATCCACACCTACCTGAAGATGTTATGAACTAGGCAATTTGTTAACCAGGCAGCTCACTAAAACGTTGAAGTATGAATTTAAAACAGGCACTTGATTTCAGGTATTTAGAACTAGGAAGCATGAATTCTTTTAAAATAGTTTCAGATCCTTGACTGAGAAAAAATCTAAATCTTGGAATCCAGGATTATACGTATATTTAGAAGTAAACAGTGATGAAATGTGCCCAGTGAAAGACGGCCTAAGCATTTCTGAAGAGCTGAGCAATGGTCAACTGGAAAACTGGGCTCCTTGAAATGTCTTAAATTGGGCACACAGTATGAATTTACATACTGAAAATTAACTGTAGAGAGGGACATTCACTCCCCTGCTCCTGCTGGCAACACTATCTCTGATACAAGACAGGGTGCCATTGGCCTTCTAAGCCACCTGGGCACACTGCTGGCGCGTGTTCAGCTAAATGTCAAACATTACACCCAGGTACAGTTCCTCTATACAGTCTTCCAGCCACTCTGCCCCAAGCCTGTAGTGTTGCCTGGGGCTGTTGTAGCTAAGTGTAGGATCTGGCACTTAGACTAGTTGAACTTCATCCTACCGGTCCAGCCCAGCTATCCAGCCTATATGGAACCCTGTATACGGCCTTCCTACCCCCAGGCAGATTGATGCTTCCTCCCACCTTGGTGTCATCTGCGAACTCACTGAGAGTCCATTCAGTGCTCTCATCCAGGTCATCAATAAAGACATTTCATTAATTTTCCCACATTAAATTTTTACCAGCTAGAATTTTTTCATCTTTGACTCAGCTGGTTAGCATGAGCCTGTTCAGTTTTCATTGCCATCTTCTGAACTGTTTTTGTTTTTTTTTAAGTCTACTGTCTTATGTTCTTTTGTGCTCAAAAGTTTCTTGTAACAGCTGCAAGAAAGCCGCAATGAAATATCAGCTAACTTCTAATTACTTTTTATGAAAAAATGTCTGAATTACTAGAAAATATTTCTCCACAGTACAACTTAGTTAGATTCTAGTTCTGTGAGAATTTATATATGTGCTAATTTATTCTTGGTGGTTTGAAGATCCGCAGTAAAAATACCAAGCCTATCTGAAGTATTTCAAGCAGGGTACTACAAAACAGAGGAACTTCAAATCATGATTATTCATCTTTTTTTTTTTCTTTTTTAACATGAAAAAGATTTGATTCCTGTGGGATCAGTTAAGAACTTGTTTAACTCCTTTTGAGTTGTTGTCAGGCCTGGCCTTAGCATGTCAAGTATAAGGCACAGGTGAAGATATAGAATAGCACAAGAAAGACAGAAATGTATCCTATAGATAGCAGAATCAATGAGTGTTTTCCTAATTACCTCTGGAACTCCAGGCCTGCCAAGAAAATATATCACATAGGCATTTGCAGGCAGAATGCAAAAAAAGACAGAACTTCCAATAAAAGAACAGTGGAAACCTCCTACTACAGCTTCCTGCCTCTTCGTGTATGAGCATGTTATCCTGTTGCAGATCACCAGGTTATATATAATTTGTTAAAATGCTGATGTAAGGCATGGCATGTTAGAAGTCCTGCTGTGCATGCAACTTGTAAAGGACCTCTAAAACTTTGGACTAAACCTTCTGGACTTCACTATGTTTGACTTGTACAGGTCTCTGTTGTTTTTGAATAGCCTTAACAGATATTGGTTTGAGCTGCAAAACCTTGCTGGCTCAGCTTCAGAAATATGGGAGAGGTAAGAGCCTTTCCCACAGTCTCACCTCTGTGCCAAGAATATCCATGCAATGACATGAAATTCTCCTGCTGAGTTTTCATATGTCCTTCACAGTACAGCATGCTTAAGCGAGTCAAGTCTCAAGGAGAAAGCCCATGAGCCAGGTGGGAGAGGTGCTTCATCACATCACCGTGCGCACTGTGCACAACAAGGATCTGCTCTGGCTTGAGTTCAGTGCCCTTTGAGGATACATTTTCATTTCCAGGGCAGTGGAATTGGCTTCAGCACAAATGGCACTTTACCTCTTATTCTATTTTTCACTTCTAGGTAAATAGAATATTAGAAGTGGAAGCTTAAGATCTCTTCTTTAAGTAGTCAAAATCTGACACGCAGTAGAATAATGAAAATCAAGGAGTAATATGCTCAGTATTAGATTTTCAGCAAAATTCTACTGCATTTTTTATTTTCTTCTTTTTGTTATGATGCTTAGGAAAAACCACCGAATCTCCCACTGGACTTCTGATGTTCATTTTTGATAAACAACAAAAAATATGTTTTCTTATAATTAGGTTTTCAAGGCAGAGCTATCATATACACGGGTCAAAATGAATGATGAAATTTTATGCATAGATTTCATATGGAAGTTCTTCAATAGGTGCTAGCATTGTATGACACTTCAAACACTGACTTATCTCAATAATCCAATCCCGATTTCTGGCTGGAGGCAGTTCTCAGGCATCAGGGAGGTGAGAGCATGTGTGTGTTAATGGATTCCAAATTTAAAGTGCATTGTGAATTTTCAAACCACAAAACTATCTGCAGCTATTTCATCTCCTCTTGAATTTTTGCAATTACTTGATTCCTCCACACTTTTTAGTGGACTAAGAGTTAATGAAAAAGAAAGCCTTCCCTCAGGGTACTGCTAAGGTTATCATCTTCCCACTCCCCATTTCTGCTGAGGTGCTCATGAAGCTTGTGTTGAATCACTGCAGTTTATAGCTTGATTCTTCAAAGGCAGAATTGCTTTGCCTTAAAATGTCAGGCTGTAGGCTGTGCCTTAAAATGACAGAAAAAGCTCAGCTGTCCGTCACACCAACTAAGAACAGAAAATTCGGCAGTCCTTCCAGTGCCACTGGGAAACCCAAAGTTTCTCAGATTTATATTTTGTGGAGAGAAGCTGGAAAATACAATTGCAGGGTACCACTAAGTCTCTAAGAATCTAAGTCAACTCAAAAAGTGTAGATATCAGATCAGGAATTCCAAGTTTCTTTTCTAATCTATATGATTCTATGGTTCTATGGTACTATGATTCTATGGTACTATGACTCTATGAGCTTATAATCCCATACTTTTGTGATCCTATCATTCTATGTTTCAATGATTCTATTAAGTTAGCTGTGCCATTTTAGGTTGTGAATCACAGGAGTGACTGGCTGATGTTAGAACTTGCATCTGAGGTTCACACCGAGTATTTTCACTGATGCAGGAGAAGACAGTGGTTTCTGGTTTGTGGCTGGCATGCACCTGATGGCACTCTGCACATGCAGAGCCACTTTTTCCTTTGGACAGAGGAGTGAGCACTTGCTGGGCCTCTGCTCACAGATGTATGAGCCAGTTGGCAGTGTTTGGTTTCCTGGAAGTCAGGGATAATTCCTAGAGGAAAAGTTCAGAGAAGAAAGGGATTCACAATAACAGGGTGCAATGAATCTGAAGAAATCACAAACATTGTGCTGACAGTGATGGGATTTGGAATTTTGGGATGGTAACAGGAGGAAGAGGAGAAGGTTTTCCTTGCAAGGTTCTAAGCAGATTAGCTGCTTCCAGCTCACACTTGTGATTAAGTACAGGACAGAGCTCAAACAATCCATGCAGGCAACTTGTGGGCTCATAAGCAGTGGGAACTGCAAGAAGCAGGTGTGTGGGACTGGCAGACAGGCCTCGTGCCAGCCCCCGAGGCTCTTGCATGCTGCCTGGTCCAGCAGCTTTGCTGGGTTAGCACTGTAGTTAACTAAGGCAGCACTAAGGGAGTTCTCTGCTTCCAACAGTAGTGAAGGACTTGGACTCACTTTCCTACCATCCCACTGGGGTGGTTAAAAGCCACTTGCACAATTTGTTTCTGGTTCAGATAGCCCCTGGCATCAATTTGAGCAGCCTCCGGGGCATGATGAGCTACTGTGCCTCCCTCCTCTCAAGCACTCCAGCATGCCTTAGCTGCTGATACATTTCCAGTGCAGAGGCTGTCAGGATAATGAGGCTATAGCTGTGGGAAAACTCAGCTGCCCCTTCGGGGGCAGTTTCCCAGTGAATTCTTTATGTCAGATGTGAGCACAAATGAAGAAATGGATGTGTGTTCCAAGAATAAATGAACACTTCTGAGTGCAGGAGAGGGGTCTGAGAAGAACCTGAAAGAATAAACCCTTAGAATAAAAGTGATTTTTGTGGCAGCAAAGTCTAATTATTTTTACCCTTTGTTTGAGGGGAGCAGAATTGCATTGCACAGTTTTCCAGTTGATTAGGGACTAGTAGCCATTATACAGAGTACAGCCTATGGGACTGAAGAGGAAGAGGTGTCTTCCTTTTCCTGAAGTTTAGAAAAATAGTTTTGAAACAAATTAACAGGAATGGCCCTTCACTGCTATCAGTCACATCTCTCCAGAAGGATATGCGCCAGCAAAAAGCGAGCTATCTCAAAGGCTAAAAGAGGTCACAAAGATGTAAGGCTTATATAGATTAGCAGCTGAACCTGGAAATATATAATGAATCTTGCCCACAAAATCATGAGATATTTTGGAACAGGTCTGAGGTGCTCTTAGGGCAACTCAGTTTTTAATCTTTAGGGATTTTATGAGTATTCTTCTCTGACCATAATGGGTTTTTAAGGCTTGATTCTTTAAGGTAATGTGACTGAAACCTGTGTCCATCAATCCCTTTTCCTGTCTGACCCTCTTGAACAAGTTGGCTGATCCTACAGGAGTCAGCAAAAGGGCAGAAGAGTTACAAAGTTCTGACAAGTTTAACAAAAATTGGCAACAGAGTAAAAAAGAAAGCCTTGAATTAACATTGCCACTGAAGGAGTAGCTTCCAGATAAGCACACAAGCTCTCAGCATGGGCTGAACTAACCACGGATGTTACACAGCACACAATTACAGCCCTGAAGCTAGGGACCATGGGAAAGAGTTGGGTACGCAGAGGAGAAGCTGAGTAGGGGCAGGAGGAAAGAGGGTGTATATGCAATGTAAATAGGTAGAAAAACGGTCATTATTAGTTCTGATGTTAACTGATTTTTTTTTTATTTTTTTTTTTTTTTCCATGCAAATTGCAATTCCCAGATAGTCACAGGGCTCCAGGAGCCATATAAAGAAGCACCAGATTTCATGACACTGTGATAATTACCCAGAGACCTGGAAATACTGCAGCACTAGACTCAACCTTACATTCCCACAGGGTCACCCAAACACTGAGTGAAAAGCATTTTTTATGAGCATTCCCTATCTTTGATTCAAAGATCTCATCAAAGAAAGCACAGCTTACTAGTATTAGAGTTCATTGGAAGTCAGAATTCTCAACAAGAGCAAGAAGATAAGTATCCTTCCAAAATTCTCTCTCTCTTCCCCCCCCCACTCCCCCAGTTTTGGTAGATGTGATTTTTCTTTCCCTGTAGTGTGTTGTCCTCTTGTGAAAGGAACTGCTCCCTGGCATGGAAGAATACATGTTGCTTATGTAAGCTTCATTGCCATAGTACTGAATGCCCTTCTGATGGATCCTGCAGAGTCCATCCAGTTCTACAACAGCCATCTGGTGGTAACCATGCTTCCAGGTGATTAGAGTCCCACCATATGAAAAGTAGTCTAAGCCTGATCTGTTGTATGATGCCACTTAATCAACCTGCACTCTCAGACACCGTTTTTATTCTTTGATGCCTGCTTATTGTCACAGCTTAACCTTATCCTGTCTTCTTGCCATGCATTTAGCTTGGTCTGTTCTCATTTTCTTTCATCCTATGCCATGACATACATTAACTTCTGACTGTGTTGCTTCTTTATACCATTGGCTATGTACATCTTCATCTTTAGCAAGCCAGACACTAACTTGCTTGCACTTTCTATTACTGCACACTAATAGTAACCTGACTGTCTACCCACATTATATTTGCATGTTCCTTGTACTAAGAATCATGACTGTGTCTCTCTAAGAGGCAGGTGTGTCCTCTCCATAGGAACTGTAGTTCTTCAAGCTATCCCTTGCCCCATCCCTTTTCCCACTGTTTTTATTAAATTGACCATCTTACAGGCATTACTTCCCCCTCAGTTTCCTCAGCTTTGCCAATAACCCAGGCTACCTTCTGTAACAATTTAGGCTCAACTAGCTGACTTGGTCTTGAAGACAACTACAGATGCTTATACAACTATAAAATGCTCTTACAACTTCATAATGCAGGATGGTTATAAAGGAAGGAGAGGCCTGTAATGAATAGGTGGTGGGCAGAAAAATCTCAATTCACTACAAGTTACATCTGAAGGGATTGTATGTCTGTGTCACTGCATATGTTTTGTAGATAGTCATAGAGACTAAGGTCAGATCTACAAAGTATTTTCAAGGGAATAAAAGCTCCAATTTTGTGCTTGAATCTCACCCTATGTGGCTTCCTAACAGATACACGGGGAATCCGTGATGGAGCAGGAAAATGAGTAAAGCTTCATAAGTAGCAAGTCTAAGTTACATTTCTTTAGTTCCAAATTGGAAGCCAAGTTAGAAAAGCCATTTGCAAGTAAGCGCTGCATGAACAGTGGATTGGGAAAGTTTCAGTTGCTTCAAAATTCTGTGAACTGCAGGTGTTACAGATTAACACTTTAATACGAATCACGTGTTGCACTACTTACGTCTTAATCCAACAACAGATGAAAGATATGGAATTATTTTGATATCTGAGGAAGACACAGTGCTCCCTCTGCATATAGATCAGGTCATCTGTGACATGTATTCTAATTTTAGTTTATTTTTTTGAGAAATCAGATGTAAAAAACAAAACAACAAAACAAAACAAAAATAAACAAACAAACAGAAAAAAAAAAATGCCAAAAATCCTTCATTATTTCATGCCATCCTGGGAATCTAGTGATAATTATGAAGTCTCTTTGAACGGACAATGGCAATGCTTCATCCTTGATTTGCTGAAACACTTAAGTATATGCTGAAGTATGTCTGTATTCAGAACAGCTTTTAAGTAATAACTAGACCGCAACATTTTCACTGTGTACTGGCTGTAAAATCCTCTCATTGATTCCGCCACTCCTGACTAGTCTGGCTTTTGGAAGATATTTACATACATATTCACAAACCTTACCATTTGTGTATACAGTTTTCTCCCTTGTTTGCTTAAAGCTGTGCCACAGACATCCTGTGCTTCTAATGAAATATTTCTAAACTGGCTTCACACTGCTCTGTGAATTTCAATTTTTCTGTTTTTCCTTCCAGTCTGTTCCTAGCTAATTTTCTCATCTAAAGAAAGATCATTCTGTACTCAGAAGCTGTGTTGGTGACAGCTCTCCCAAACTCTCTAGTGAAGCAGAAGACGTGTCAGGCAAATGGACCCAGTTGCCATTTTCTTCCAACAAAGTGGATATTCCCTTACTGATGCTGTCTCTTGTCAGACTATACAAACCTCTGCAGTAATATTCAATGTTCTGCCTCAGTTCCCCATGTTTACCCTCCTCTCCCATCTTTAGTTTCCATGCTTACATATACCTTCTTCTTGGTGTCACGTGCTGTCTTACGCTGGCAAGCATCCTGACCCCTCATCACTTCTCATCTGCTCCTACCCAGGCATTCTTCCATCACTATTCCAATGTTCAGTAACTACACAGAGGCCAAGGCCTCAGATTCCCTCATCTATATTTGCACAGCATTCTTACTTTGTCTTACCATGCAAATCTGTACATGTTCAACACATTCTATATCATATATTGCCTGCACAAAGCTGGAATTGATATATATAGAATCCAATTTTAGCAGATTAATTTTAGACAGTTTGTATACATTCACCAATTTGGTCTCTCAAGGATCCGACTGCAAGAAGGAGCTTTGTTTTGAACAGGCCTTCTAACATCTCCCTTTGCAGGTTAGTGTATGTATAGAGAAAAGAACACTGCATGTATAGAGAAGCATCTGATTTTGTAGTGGGGAAGGGTGGATAAAGCATAGGGAAATACCAGCATTTGGCAGAGTTGAGATGTTTGACTAGATAGGGACCTCCAAGTGATCTGGGAAATGAAATCTCTTGAGATCCTACTCTTGCTGTTCGGCTTGTTTTATATGAACAATTATAACCTAATTCCCAGAGCACTGCCATTTTTGTGACTTTCTTCCCACTCTGGAGAAGCAATAGAGAAGCCCCTACAAGACAAAAACACAGAAAGAAGTTCTCCATTCAACTTTTAGCAGGGATTTTCTTTTCCTTTTTTACTTCTATTTGCAGAAGCAAAGCAAAACAAAACAAATGCTTAAACAAGGCTGCCCTCTTCATTGTTCCCAGCTCTCCCTCAGGCAAACGCCGTGTGGGTGGGAAAAAGGAAGCTTTGCATTCTGACATTGGATACTTTCTCCCCTCCAGCCTACCTCCACCCATAATAAGGGTTTTAGCAGTCTGAGGCGATAAATCAGGTGGAATGATCATGTCAGCTGCTTTACTCTGGAAATCCAGCTCAGGTGGCAAGGAGAGACAGGGGTCATGGAGGAAACACTAGAGATTATGCAGATTTCAGTAGTAGATTTCTTATTCTGTTTGGCAGAAACGTTTGCTGTGCAGAGTTGATTCAAAGTGCTGTTGCATTCCCCCTCAACCCCTGCCAGCACATGAAAGCCACACTGGCCATGCTGGAGAAAGGTGTAAAATGCCTTCTATTCGAAGTACATATGGACCTCTGGCAACCGCAGAGGTAATCATTAACTCTGACTTTCCTTTGTTCTCTTGCCAGCCTGCTGAGTGCATAATTGTGCCCATGGCAGTCAGGGGGTTCTGACCCACTCATAATAAAAGAGGTAGTGGAGAACAAAAGAGGTCATGGACTAAGTCTCTCCATGAAATAGAGAGCAACATTTGTGTTGCAGCAACCTTGCAATGTGAAAGATCATCCTGAAATAAGGAGTATTTTTCACCAGCTGGAGGCTGAGGCACATACAGCATCACAAAACTCTTAATTACCATTGGCAGCTTTAAGCTCCTTCCTTCGTATTTCAGATCGATTCTCAGAATGAATACAAGAGAATGTAAGCATGAGGTTTGTGTCCTACACTCTCCTCTTTGATAAACAGCGTGTGGATTCTCTCCCTTGTAGCGTTTGCAAACAGCCAAGTGTGGGAAGTTGCATTACATTAAAAATGATGGAAGACAACTTTTGTGAATTTGTGGGGCTGTTGCTCACACAAACAGGAGACAGAATGCAGAATACAGGTAGGGAAGGAAGGCCAGCACATATAACCAGGCCTAGATTCTCTTTTAAAATCTTGCAGCTAAACGGAGGTAACATAGCATTTCATTTGCCTTTAAGACATTAAGATTCCATAAGCACCATTTTTATTTCTTCACACAGCCATGAAAAGTTGATTTTTGTTGTTTGAAAGTTACCTGACAAGAAAACATAATGTGAAACTTCTATAAAGTCTTGACACTGAGCAGTGCAATATTCAGCCTTAATAATATCTGTACTGGCGATGAGGCAAGATCTGTGCTCAAAAAATTGACCAAATATTGGATGAAATTGATCTAATATGAGAATTAGAAGCAACAAGTCTCAGGGTAGCCATAATCTCAGAATAACTCAGTTCTTTTTCCAGCTTATCTAAAAAAAAATAAAAAGAAAAAATGGAATGTGAACATTTGTCCCAATCCCAATTAGTTACATCATAGACCAGTATAGCTGGCAAGTCCTAAAAGATATGAGTGGATATTTCAGGAGGCTGAGCAGTCCCTATTTCTGATCAGTTAAATGTCAGCTGAGCATACCTGGCAGTTTGCAAGAGTTGGTTCTCTGGAGAAGATGAAGACTGGCTCTGACAGAGAAGTAGAGGAGGAGAATGGAAAGATACAAGCAGCTGAATCTCTAAAATGTTCCTGAGCATCATTAAAAATGAGGGTGCCTGAGGAATGTAAATGTTAGAGACACCTAGGTCAAAACTTCAGGTGTTATTTTTGTAGAGCTAAAAGCAAGATTCTTGGTGCAGCATCTCTAACTATATTCTCTGGATGTAACATGGCAGAGAAGATTCTGAAAAGTAGTTACAACATTCTGAAGACATTTTAAAATCCATTCACTTGAATGTTTTACTTTTGCTATAAGGAAGAATTTCTGGTTGAACTTTATTTTCTTAAAAAGTAAAATCATTGATTTTGCAAAAGAAAAAGAGGAAAAAGGCAATTACTTTGAATAAGATCCGGTCAAGTTTCATACCAAGGGTGCTGAACTTGTTTTCTGTGAAGAGACCTCATGTAGCAGAGATCATTTTGTATTTCATCCTGATATTTCCTCCAAATTAGCTGAAACTGGCATTCTGCCTCAAAAGCTGAAAAATATTAAACCTGACACTGCTTGTTTATTTTCAGTTCAGAATGTCTACAGCTACCCGTTTTCTGACTTCCCTTTTGCTGCCGGGTCTCCCCTTAGATTGCTTAGATGTCCTTTTCCACTGTTTTCAAAATCTCTGTTGCCCCCTCCGGTGACTTCTGCACTGTGACTCATGGGCTTCTTTCATCAGGAGGCAAACTAATGGTCTCTTTCGACACATGCTGGATGTGTTCTGCACAGCTCCGGGGTTTCTATTGCTGTTAATGAGATTTTTCTGGAGGTTTGTGAACGATCATTAAGAAGTGGTTTCTGAAAGCCCAATATTAGTTTTCCAGTGTTTAACCGGGGGTGCCTCCTTCCTGCTCAATGTTAATAACGGTAGAATGGTTGCCTTGCAGTGTGGTCAGGGATGTGGTGTCAGTGCACAAGTTCATCTGCTAGACTGACAGGTTTTGAACTTTTGGAGAGATGAAAAGGGGATTAATGCTTGCTGTTTTTATCAAGCTCAGTTGTGGAGCTAGATAAATGAAAGAGTTGTCAGCAGCCTGAGGGACCAGATGTATAACCTGGTTGCATCTAGAGGGAACTCCTGCATTAGCTGCAGCAGATTGAACAGAGACAATTACTTGAGACAGAGGAAATCACTGTTCTTGGAAACAAACTGGTTGGTACTAGAGGGTGGTAGGCTTGGGAAATTTGAAACTATCCTTGGGAAGCCGCTTTGTGAGCTGCTTTTTGTGGGGATAGATATGGAGTGTGAAATATGGGGAAGAGAGTACCTCCTCCTGAAATGGGAACTCTGGAGTGTAGTAGAAGAGCCATGAAGTAGAAAAATGCATGAGAACGCAAGGAAAACCATAATTGGTGGGAATGCTTCATAATTTCTGCAAGAGCTTGAGAAAAGTTGACCTTGATGAGAGCACTGTGTCTTTAAGAGAGTCTTGATAGGAAAAAAAAATAAAGGCATTTGAATTTAAGAGGAACCTTAAGTTCTGACATGTTGAGCTATTAAGCTTCAAAACAGGTATGTAGTTCAGAGCTTCACCAGAACAATGACAGAACTGTCTAAATGCTTGGTGCTGAGGGATTTCTGAATGGCACAATTCAAACAAACCTGAGAGAAGTGAAGAAAGTAAAATTCCTACACTTGCTAAAACACTGGCATCTCAGATGGAAAACATAAATTCTTTCCGTTGTGTAAAGCAATGGGCAAAGGTTGGAAAAAAAAATCACATGGTTGCTTTATTTTTGACAATAGACTCTTGTCAAAACACTAAGGAGATCTAATGCTTCAATTGGAGAGGCGGATAATTATAGGACTGTAATACACATGTACATCTTGTTGTGTTAAAAATAAAATGAAGGAGTAACTGTATTTTTTACAGAGAATACAAAAGTCAGGTGAAAAATCTTAAGAGATATCAGATCAGAGATCTATTTTTAGGATTTGGGGCAGTTAATGATGTTTCTGGTAAGATACCAGATGGTAGTTATCTAATAACAGGGATAAATGTATAGACCATCTTTCTGGGAAGGGCGAAAGGACAGGACAGTTACGTTTGTGGATGTCTTCTAGGTACAGAGAAGTTCTGAGTGCAGATCAGAGATGAAGGATACTACATGCCCCATTATTACGATTGTTTTTCCTCCTCCTGTAAAGCTGAAGGATCTTGGAAGGCTTGTATCAGCTCAGTGGAATTAAAATAGAAAGGCTATTTCACAAATCAGCTGAGGGAGTGGTCAGCTTATTCTCCATGATTTACATCACCAATTAACACAAGTTTCCATTAAAATTGTAACATTTCCCATTACTTAGAAACAGACATCATTTTTCGTGGTGACTTCTAATACTTTTTTCTCTGCTTGCTGTGTCTGGTCTGTCTCTGGATTTCTGGATTTCTCAGGGCACTCATGTTTACCTTTATTTAATGCTTGCCTTAGGGTACAGTTTTGGCTAACCGACAGCTGGCATGTTTTGGTCACCCAGGGAATTTCCCTAGGAAACAGTCTCTCCAGTAAAATCTGTTTCATGCAGATAACATTTAGATCTGAGGAAAAACGGCAGAAAAGTATGGCTGGGAGCCTTTGGCAACTTTGGAGAGAACCAGAGCTCCTGACTACAGTTACTCAAAAGAGGGTAAATTAACTAGAATGTAGGGAGGCTTTCTGAAAGACTTTAGCCTCAGAGGAAAGGTAGAGCAATGTGATGTGAAGGTAGTTTAAAATCCTCACCTGCCAGCCTGCAAAGACAGGAAAAGTTCCTTGGGTGAGGTAGTTGCCATAGGAAAACTCTTATTTTGGCTGGCTATGTGAATTGGCAAACTAAGTGTTATGTGTAACATGCACAATAGACAAGGGATTCAAATGCAGGGGACATTGGAGAGAATTGGAGAAGCTGAATTTTTGGAGGTCCCAGCTCATACCTCCATGGAGATGCAAAGCCAAGTCTGCCTTCAGTAAGTCTCTCCGAGAGCAGCAAATCAAACTCAGTCTGGTTACACAGATGAATAGATTGTCTGGTGTCTCAAGGTGCAAACACTGACGGACTTTTCCTCTTTAGTTGTGACATCCTTCACCTTTCTCTCTCAGATATTAATAGTAACTTTCTCCTTTTCAGGACTACCAACATCAATTTACGAGAACTTTAAACTTTTTTTGGATGAGTAATCCTCTGTTAGTTTAGCTGAAATCAACCAGCAAGTTCAAAAGTTACACGTGGTAAATGAATGGAAAGGATAAACAAGTAGACACACAGAGTGTGATTGCATAAGTTCAGTTGTATTTTTTTACTTCAGAAAGCGGTCCAAAATCTGTTGGGTGGGAGAAGAAGGGCAGGCTATGATTGCTGCCACTGCTACTCAAGATGAAATCCTGCAGTAAGTACAGCTATTAGAATAAGAAACCTACAGCAAGACATATTGTATCTTTCACCAGTGTAGGAGGCAGCCTAGAGGTGGAATACACATACCAGGCTGATGATCCCTTGGGATCATACAGAAAAACAACAACAACAACAAAACCGATGAAAAATAATAATAAAAAATAATAATAATAAAAAAAAAGAGGCTAAAAATATCTTAGAAATCAGTGACACTGAAGAAACAGAGACTTATGTAAATGATATGTGCCCATCAGTTCAAAAACAGCCCTCACTGAGGTAACTCCAAGAAAAAAAGGGGAAAATTGCCTGGAGTAGTTTTGTGTGGGCTGGAAAAAGCTATGTAACCTTTTTCTAATCCATTATACTCTCTCATCTATAAGAACCTGAAGACAGAAAACAAGAAAGCCAGTGTAATTAAACACCAGTGATGGAGATGGGTGATAGTTGATTAAAAGGGAAAAATAAAATCCAGTTCTGAGATGGATCCTAAAACAGTACCACTTTACAGATATGATGTTGCACAACCCCTGAAAGGAAGCACTAGCTACAAAGAAACTGCACAGATAGCCTTGCAGTTGTGGAAACGATTCCTATTTTGCCATATAGAAAGAAGGTGGCACCTTTTGCTGCAGACCAGAGGCAAGTGAGAAAAGCAGTCTTAAGATATCCATTTTACCCAAAATGGGTTATAGAATGCAAGAATCATAGCATTTCCAGGGGTTGTGTTCCTACTGCACTGGGGAACAACTTTCTGACAACCTGTGTACTCAGGTGAACCTCATTATATCCTTCCTTCCAGAGCCCCACTGGTATTTTCAGGTAATACAAAGCAGAACCATGTTTTCTGTGTTCATCTCAGGAACAGCCTTCCTTTCACTTGTTGACCCTTCATCACCAGCTAAGCTGTGTTTCTGTTCTCTGTGTTTTGAAACTGCAAACCTGTGAGAATTTGGTGGGGTTTTCTGGTTATCAGTTATCTGCGAGTAAGGAGCTCAGATGAAGATATCAAACACTATTTAGTCCTTCTAAGATTAGTGTATTTAATCCCAGCCTCTTAAATTAAGGGAAGGGCTGTTTGTATTTTCAGTCAAACTGGCAGTCAGTTGACCTGTTAAGGATATATTTTAGGCCTAAGGTAAAACTCACTGAAAGTAAAATTCAGCCTGTGGCAAAATGGAAATAGGACTAAGAATTTCAGGCCAGATTTCTCAGGCCTTTCATGCTGGTGCAAAACACACAGATTCTTTAGATTGCCTTATCTAATTAAATGTACATTCATTCTGTATCTTTACACTCAATATTTCATCTAGTAAAGGCAAAAGGAAACAAAAATGCCTAATAACTCTGAACCATCCCTTCCAGGCTGTTCTCAGACTTCCTACAACCACTGCCCAGAACCAGCACTAAACTCTCTGTGATCAGTTTTCCCAAGGCTTTGCAGAGCAGGAAGAGAAGGTGCTGCTCATTTTGATGGCAGCCAAATTATTTCTGAACTGCCTTGTGGGGGTCCTTCTGTCCATTAAAGCATTTTAGCACTTTGTAGGACTGAGCTTCCTCACAGACTCTGAATGGGGCTCACCGCCCAGGCAGCACAGGCCTGCCACAGCTCTTGATGCATTTTCAAAGCTGGTTGCTTTCCTCTGGGGAATGAGTTGAGTGGAGGTATTGTTTCTTTCCCTCAAAGAGCATGAGAAGGAACCCCTTGGGCACTGGGGAAGACAAATACCTGTTTGTTAGCAGTGTACAACAGCATGAATCCTAGTTGTACATATGCGCTGTAGACTCTTGTCTTTTGAATTGGAAAATACAGCAAGAACACAGGGAAGACAGAACAGACCGGCTATGGAGATGTCACCACAGTACTTTAGACTCTGGGGGACTTGTCAAAACCAAGATCCTGCTGGAATTGTGTAAGCGTAGCATGCGTGTACTCATTCACATTATGTGAACACAGAAGTATGTCAGCTACATGAATGCTCTTATAAATCCCTTATAACTGCTGGGAACATGTCTGGATGGTCAAACCTCTCATGTGAGCCTGAGCCATGCCCAAGGGACAACAGGCTGATTGATGAACTTGTTTATCCCATGGTATCAGTAAGGCTTGTGGTGCTTCACAATAGCAGCAAAGCAAGAGCTCCCATCCAGCAAGCTATAAATGACCGTCCTGTGTTGGCTGCTTAATACCCATATGAATTGCTCCTTTTTTTCCTATGCACTTTGCAATCCATAGTGCTGACTAAAATCTTGCATCTCCAAAGCTGCCTGGCAGTCAGACACTGTTAACCTCTCTCTCTTGCAAAACCATTTTATGGATAAATCACACAAAGTCACTTCAGACTCAGTGAGAGTTCAGCATAAATCATTTACCCTGCAGATTAGATTGCTTTAATTACTATTGTTTACTTCCTTTCAAATCACATGTGATGTTTTTAGTTCTGCCTGTAAGTTTTGCACCATACTTCCCTCCCATGCAAAGGATAAAACCATGAATCCTGACATCTTACTGCCTAGCAAATTATTCAATTTACTATCCATGAACCAAAGCCCTGTTCAATAGATAAATCTTGCAAACATTTATTGTTTGTCAATGGCAAAAGTCTCTTCAAAGATCTCCATTTAAACATTTCAGAAGATGTATTGTGAAGTCTTTGGAAGCTGTTTGGTACATAACTCATGCAAAGAACTTTCCTACAAGTTTGGGAAGCACAGCAACATTAATACACATAATGAGAAAAAGTAGACTTTGTAAGGAAGCACTGCAGTTGGCAGATATCAGTCTTGTTGTCATTCAGTAGAGGCATCCAGTATTTTCAACACTAGTGTCCTGTGCAGGTTCAGAGGCTGAGTGGTACTTTAATCATAGGCACCAGAGGGCAGCTGGTAGTGTGGAAAGACAGAGGGCAATGCAAAGCCCATCTGCTTGAAGCTAGAACAAAGCCAAATCCTCACCCAGAAAAGCTGATTATTCTGTGTACATCATGAAGCTGAAACACAAAGTTCAGACTGTGGTTCTCTCTTACTGCCTGAAATCAGTATGCGTCCAGGGGTAATCTTGTCTCCTGTGACAATTATCATGTCATGTCAATCCATGCACCACAATTTGAAGCAGGGAATCACTGTACCTCAAAGCAGAAACTGCCATTGCCAGCATTGGTGCATCATCTTTGGTGATTGAAGGTCATGCAGGTCTGCATCAAGCGAGAATCTCTGTGCTCTGCAGTCCCCTCTGAATGAGGGGCTGCAGAATCTAGAGGGGATGGTTTTATTTCATGCAGCATCAGGAAAGCTGTGCAGAAACTTGGGAAAAGGTCAATAGGCTATTTGCAAGAACTGTGACAAGATGCTTTTACACTCTCAGGCTTGCAAATGATGAAGCCACACAGTCTGAAACACTGAATTGGCAGAGGTTTCATATCTTCCTATCTAAAGGCACTGGCTCAGTAGGAACCATGCATTCGTTTGGCTGGTCACTGTAAAGACTCAAGCATCTTTGAACTCTTGGTCTGAAATAAGTGTCCCGCAGCTCCCCAGATAGAGGGGCTGCACTGGGAAGTGCCAGCCCTTTCTTAGACAGGAAAAAAGGCAGCACTGCGGGGGAAAAGATGATTAAAAATAGAGTGTTTGCCCCCTTGGTACAAAGCATAGGTAAAAGTAAAATTCAACCATTTCTGTCTTTCTGTATCTTTAGCTGACAGCTAGGTATGGATTCATGCCATTTGAGTCGCTGTTAAAAAAAAAATGCAAAATAAAGATTTCCACATTTATTTTTAGTTCACCTCATTAAATTCCATGACATAATAGGGTTAAACTTGGCCCTGAGAATGGGTTTGTCCTGAGAAGTCCACTGTAACTAATAACAGATTTATATTCACCTTGCTTGTTTTAAGATGTAAATGGGATTAGCTGGTTTTCATTGTTAAGCTTTTTCCAATGAAGAATGATTTTTTAATTCCAAACTGAGGATTTTTCTTTTTGACTAAATTTCCCTTAAAAAAAAGCAAAAAACCCAAACCCCAAAAAACATATGCTCCATGAGATTGCAGTTTTTCACTTTATTTATTTTCCTTCTCATAGGGAAAAAAGTGAGATAACTTGCTGTCAATAAAATATCAGTTTCTTTACAAAGTCATTCAATCTTCAGTTTGAAAATTAAATGTATAGTTTTTTTTGCTATGGTGATCTACAGTAATAGTGTTCTGTTTCATCTTCTTCTGCCTTTCTTTCCTTATTCTTTAATTTCTAAAACACTCCTGTATGCAAACTTAAAAAGTCCCATTAAGTGGGCATTGTTCCTTCTAGGTCCTGAGCAGAATACAATTACTGGCACTTTTGTTTCATTAATTCCCCATACAAATATACCTTCTACTCAATTTAGGATCATGAAAGACATGAGGATTAGGAATGCATTTAGTCTGACTAAATCCTCTGGCAATTTAAAATGGAAAATATTATCATAGGTTGGGTGTTACATCTACTGCATTTTTGTCCAATTATTTGCTCCAGAGAATCCCTAAACTTTCTTGAGAGAAATTTGACAGTGACTACAATCTTCAATCTGGAAAGACAAGGCTCGGGAATGTGGACATTTCTTGTGAGGGATGTTTTGCTAGGAGGACAGGTGGATACATACGATTAGGGGAATAGCTCATGTTGAGAAAAGGAGTTCAAAAGTGATAAAGCACAATCCCTTTGTACAGAAAATTTATCTGAAGAGGAAAAATGTCTACAGAAGAGGTGAAAGGGAAGAGGGAGGGAGTGCAGAGAAGGTTGTGAGAAGGTGCAAAGATGAAGGACAATGAAGCAGTGAGCAAATAAACTCTGACCGATTCCTCTTTCCTCTAAAGCGGCAAGACTGTGATACGTTCCACTGTAGCTGTAGGAGAATGTTCTAAGGCATGGGCCTCTATCATCCAAATGTTTCTTTTCTTGACAACAGCAACCTGCAAAACTTCAGTCTTTTGTACTGGCTGCTGAGGCTGGGAGGTAATGTCATACTGCAAAGGAAGCGTCACACTGCGCACTGCGGGGAGGTGATAACTTTGCAGGGGGAGGTGGAGATGGGCAGATCTTTATCATAAAAAGAAATCTGTTCTGCCAGATGTAAATAGGATGGATGAGTTTTCTGATCAGTGAGAGACATCTGGCTCTGTGAGGTGCTCTCCACAAGTCCTCAGTCGGTGAAAAAAAGGTATCTAAAAATGTGATAGCACTGGCACCTTAGGAAGCTGAGGGTTGAGAAGTGACAATTCAAGTGTTTTCGGGGATGATAGAGTGTCTTGGCACATCTATTATGTTCTTAGATGAATTTCTATCATTTAAAAACATGGTTTATTTATTTATTTTTGAAACGATTCTATCTGAAATGAGGCCTTCATAGCTATTTTTAAGTTACTATGGCTACCTGGACTTGTCCAGCAAAAAGGAGGGTCAAGCTGACTCTAAAGGAAGGGTCATTGGCCAGGCAGTAAAGAACATCAGTGTGAAAGGAAAGGACAGAAGAAAGATCAGGAGGACACAGGACAAGTGAGACGAGGTTGGGGAGGGGGCCTGGGGGCAGCTCCTCACAGTTATTTACCTGTCTGTCACAGCAGGTCTTCCAGTCATCTCTGCAGGACTTACGACTTCTAAAATCTGCAAAGGAAAAGTAATTATCCCTTCTCAGTGGCTCCAACTTTTTATAGAAGCCAGTTAGTTTCAACCATTTTCTGTTCAAAATTAAATTAGAAGCAGGCCTTTCAAAAACAGCTGAATTACTGAAAGGCTCAGTATGATACTTCCACACACGTGTGTGCTTTTCTGCATGCAGCTGGCATTATTCCCAGCCTCTCCAAAACCAATGGCCTACTTCTGCGTGTTTGTTTTTTTTTCCTTCAAAATCCTGCCTCAAGTCTCCGCGATGTTTTGAATTTCCAGCATTGTTATGTTTTTAAGGCTGGCCTCTTAATTTACAAAGACAGTCAGGTTTTCAATATTGCAAAAAATGTTCGCGCTGAGGGGAATGGAATGAGAGATTGAGCCAACATGAGATATTTGTTTCTGAAACAGGGGGATGACAACATAATACAGAAAGCTTTGATAGGAGCTAAATCCTTCTTACGTGCCCACTTTTATCAGAATGTGATAGATGACTATCAGAAGGCACATATATAAGGAAGTGGGAATGAAAGTAAAGGAATACATCACCATCTTCTCTGGACATGTTTTTTTCAGTTTTAGGTACTATTTAGCTGCGTGTCTATTTAACTATCAATCTGTATGCTTGGACTTGGATTCATACAAATACTTACCCCACAACTCTATTTTTTCTCCCCCTCTCTTGGGATGATGGAAGGACTTCAGGTGTGTAAAGGCCTGTTTGAAGAAACAAAGCAAAGTGCCAGGTGTTGTTTTTGAGGTGGAAATGCACTCAGCAGCAGGTGAGCAGCCCAGACTTCCTTGTTCTATAGTTTCCATCACAGGGATGCAGAATTCTGTGTGCTGGTGAGATGGAGGTTTGATATATTTCAGCACTCTTAGTCTGACTTTAATGTGGTGTTTATGTCTATATGGGGTTGTTGTTGTTGTTGTTTCTCTGTTTTGGCCATAAGCAATTACTTTAGTGTTGGTGAGGTTCATCGGTATTCCTGAGAGTGGATTCATTAGGAAAAGAAGGCTGTTCTGGGGATGGAGCCTATTTCCTCATGAATACTGCTTGATAAGATGTGTGTGCTCCTGATCATGGGACAGGAGAGCTATCACAGTGCTACATACATGAGGGATGCATCTGGTCCAGCTTATGAATTGCTCTAATTTAAAGGAACTCATTTGCTGCCCCTTTATTTTTCAGATGAGAATAGCTGGCTTATGCCTGGGATTTTGCAGTAGAGTTTCCTTTCCAGATGTGCTGCAAAGTAAATATATTTTCCCTTTTCTTCCCTTCCCCTCTCATCAGGATTCACAGCCCAGATCTCCGTAGGTACTTCACAGAAATAGTTAATGTTATGTTTTCTCTGTTGAGAGGTCTGACTGACCAAAGAGGCTATTAAATAAAACATGTATAGCTTGACAGGTATTTTTTAAAAGCATGGTGGAAGACAGTCCTTGAAATATTTTTGTAAGTTCCATGAGAAACTGGGTAAAAAAAAAAAATACTATATTGTCATATTTTTTAAAACAGTTTAGGGCTGAAGCAGAAAGTGTAAGGGAATGGAGGCAAGCTGGTATTTCCTGGCAGGTTTCCAGTCCATAAGTGATGGGGTAGTCAGCAGGCTCTCTGCCCTCTCCAGGAGTAAAGGTAGCAAAGCCAGGAAACAGTCCTTGAAGGGATGCTAGCAAGAAATAGGAATTGATATTTTGATTGGAGTATCTATAAATGGTTGTTGTCATTACATGGTGTGCATTGTTTAAGATTTAGCCTATGCCCTCGCAGGCTCTGAGAATCTGCCATTTCTTGTAGTAATGAGTGAGCTTTCTAAATTGGATTATGTGAGGCACAATATTTCAGGCTAATTTTGAGCATGGTGTTTTCTTTGGAAGGTTGCAAGCTATTTAAATACATTCCAAAATGGTTAAGCTAGAGCCGTCTGATGAAGCATTTCAGGCTTTCTGAAACAGAATTACATGAGAAATTGCTTATAAAAAAAAAACTCAACAAAAAAGTTTTGCCCTGCATGGTGCAGAAATATTTACTTATTTCAGAAGCAGAAAACAAAAATAAGTTCATAGTTCAGACTTCATGTATCTAGATGCTTTATCTCTGCACGTTCTTTCAGAGGGGCTTGTCCCAGGATGTTGTGGGGGGCACAAAGGAAGCTGAGACAGTTCTACTTGCATGTGGGTAAAGCACTGAATGGATATATCCATTGCCCCATGGGGTGGTCAGGACTGGTGCTGGATGCGCAGAGGTGGGGAAGAGAAAAGGGCAGGCAGTGCTGTGCACCAGCAGCAATGGGTGTAGGCAAATGCTGTGTGCATAAAGCTCACCTCGTGCCTCCTGGCTGTCAGGCAGGTTTTTGTCAGTGCTGACAGCCTGTCCCTTTCTTGAGCCTCAAATTAATCCCAGCATTAAAATAAATCTCAAATTGGAGCACAGCTGATAAAGAAACCACAACATGTCCTTGTTACCTTCTGTGTGCTTCTGTCTCCTGTCTTCACTAGAGGGGCTCCTTAACCAGCTCTCTGAGAGCAAACAGATGGGAAGAGAGTGAATCTAGCAGCCGCTGTTCCCTCCGGTGCCTCAACCGCTCCAGGCTGTGACACATGGAGGCTCCCAATGGTGGGGTTTACATGACAATTTAATTTCAAAGAAAGAGGACACGTATGTTTCTGGCAGTTGTATAATTAGTGCAGTTCCTCAGCAGACCCACCACGGTTCCTCACGCTTCTTACAGAGGAAGTTAGAAATAGCAGACAGATTTCAGCAGACAGCACTTTTCCAGGTTCAGAGTCAAAGCCTTGCTAGGCTTAACAAGAGCTGACAGAGGTCAGGCCCTAGAAAGTGGCTGTGGTTCCATTTACTGCCTTCTATTGTAGGGGCCTTAGATTTCCACACCCAGAAATGGGATATGCCTACGGCAATGACCCGGGGAGAAAGAACATAGGTGGGGAAGGTGGGCTCTTGCCTGTGGACTTGCTATGTATTTATCATTCCTTG
The DNA here is from genome assembly GCF_039878825.1 of Excalfactoria chinensis. Classification (NCBI taxonomy): domain Eukaryota; kingdom Metazoa; phylum Chordata; class Aves; order Galliformes; family Phasianidae; genus Excalfactoria; species Excalfactoria chinensis. The sequence continues at coordinate 49,775,636 of NC_092825.1, read as the reverse complement.
GCATGGTTTGCTTAATGTCAAATTAATTCAGTGTTCATCCCAAACTTTTACACCTCTGACGTATTGGCTTTAAAAAAACAACACTTGCAAAATCTTTGAGTGGAGAGGAGAAAAAGGATTTAAATCACTTGAAAGGTAACTTAATTTAAGCTATTCTTTATGCTGGCAGACTTTGAGAAGAGTGCTGGACAAGGTGGGAAGATCTCTATCTCAGCTCTGCATGAGGGCAAAGAGAATGGAATGAAGAAGAAGAAAAAGAATCTACTCTAACTTAGAACTCACATGAATTGCAAGAACTGTGCTTCTGCTTTCACACTGCAGCGGATTTACGTTGCATGTTGTCTGATGCCAGAGATACACTCACCAGCCTGCCTTGGGGAAGAGTAGACAGTTTGTACCTCAGAAACCACTGGCCACAAAAGAAGAGGTGCATTAAATATTAGCAGTTCCCAGTCCTTACCCTGGCCTAGCCGTCAATGAGCTCATTTGCTTGTCTGGAGTGACCACAGGTAATAAATAAGTATACCTGTTTTCAAACCTTTGGGTTCTGAAACACTGTTTTGGGGAGGTAGAGTAAAACACAGAATTATGTGTAACTTCTTTCAACCCATCTCAAGTTGATAAAATCCTATGGTTCACACTCATCCAAACTTTCCCTCCTAATCTGACTCCACAGGAAGAATAACTATAGAATAGAGAGTAATGTCTGGCCACGGACAAGTCAGCTTTCACTCTGTTGTTTCTGCTTTGGGGCTTTTTTCTTCTTCTTCTTTTTTAAATTGAATTCTATAGTGTGACTGTGTGTCTCTCCACCTCTTTAATCTTCCGCTTTTAATTCATTTGCAATGTGATAGATCGAGCTTGTGTTTCAGGATGTGTCAGTGGGACCATGATAATGCATCTCAAATGGTAAAAGTCTGCATCTTAATTGATTACCCGTGATCCTCCCTGCCCACATCCTCTGCTACAAATTCAGCACTGAGGGGCACAGAAGGGGCTGGGTAGGGAGAAAAGGAATGGAGAAGACACTGAAGAGCTTTAAAAGGATTTGTGTTAATTCCTCCAAGATGTCCCAGTGTGATGTTTCTCAGTCAATAGTAGATTAGATTGAAGAGATGATAGCCACTGTTAATCCTCTTCTATCCATTCCCACAATGGGTTTTAATATAGGAACAAAACATACACAAACTTGCAGAAGACTTTTTTTTTTTTTTTCCTTTTTTTTTTTTTTTTTTTTTTTTTTTTTTTTTTTTTCTCTTAACTGCAAATTAAGGAGAACACTGAAAATCAGAATCTCATTGTTCCCAGGAAGGTACGAGTCAAGGGGAAATTTCACATGAGTGATGGACTGTGAGGCTCCCAGGTTCTCTCTGCCACTGCAGAGCTCTTGGATCTATTGTAATCATAGTCAGGCAAAATGAGTCTTTTTTCCTTCCAGACAGATTGGAGGCAAAGGACAGTGATTTAAGAGTCAATATTGCATTTAAGAAACAACATGCAATTCAAACCTTGTAATTATCATGATTTTTCAGGTAAGAAAACTCAATTTCTCCTTTGTATTCACTCAGTATCATCACCAAGGAGTCAGAAGTGCTATGAACCATTTCAATTCCAGTTCATCCATCTGTCCTTTCTCACTTATCCTCTTATTAATACATGTCCGGCTTACTTACATGATAGAAATTTAGTGATTAAAAACTGGTTCCCTCCACATGCTCTTGCTGCAACCTAATGAGCATCTTCATGCTCTGCTTGAAGCTACTATAGAGAACTCCTATATTTCTGTCCAGTCTTATGCATCTTCCCCAGATTAAGAACATATGCACTAAAGTAGGTGTGTACTCATCTCCTGTTTCTTGGCAGACTGGCAGTGAAGAGGGGAGCAAGAAAGCAGCAGAGAACTTGTATGAAAGAAGAGACTTTTTTATTTTATTTTTTTTTTCATTTTTTTTAAGGTTCTATTTCTTTCAAAAGAAAGAAAATAAGGACTTCCATGGAAAACTAAATTAAGGCAAAGACTGATATTTTGGTAGGCTCCGCCTAAATCTCTGCATCTCAATTCTTGATGGTGAGTTTCCTACACTTATCCAATACTTAGCTGTGGAAAAGTCTGAGGTTATGATAATGCATACATATATAGTAACTTCTTGTGCTAAGGTACTGACGTAATTCACAACTATTAGCCTTGGAATAACTTTTTGAAGCAATTAGTTATCACTTTCCTGCTTTTACATGCAGAAAAACAGTCCTGCAGGTCACTGAAGCAACTTTCCTAGTCACTCACAACCTGTGGCATAACTCAGGACTCTGGGCTCCAAAAGAGGTGCTTTGAACCCAGGACTACCGCCCCTAAATGAGTCCACTGCTATGTCAGTCAGCAAGTGAGACTTAACTCTTCTTCAGCACAGTTGAAGTAGAGTCTCTGCTTCCTTTGATTTTGGCCAAGCCGCTTCCCTACAGGGAGATAAATAATCCATTTGCTGTTTCTATCTGACACATCATCTACCATGCACAGCTCAGACATGTGAAGCACAGGTGACCAGAAATAGAATCTCTTTTTAATACGTAATTGTCCAATTTCTTTCAAGATTCTACAAAAATATTCCCTGTGACACAGAGGAACTTTAAGTAGGTTTCATAGGCACCACATGTCAAAATATATATATATATATATATATATATACAAAAATATTCCCTGTGACACAGAGGAACTTTAAGTAGGTTTCATAGGCACCACATGTCATTTTCAAGGAGAAGATTGATAAGACCTGGCATCAACTTCCTACACTGTCTCTCTCCTTCCCTGTTCTCTCTTTCAATGTATTTTTATCCTTTACACTAATATCTGATTTCAGCATGTTCACTGTCAGACTCCAGATTGGTTCTTCCAACACATGGCATATCAACCACCAACCACAACACACCAAACTCAGCAGGCTGGGCTTCAGTTACTACTTGGGGCGCATACAATGTTGTCTGAACTCAATGGTTAACTCAAGACTATCATAAAACTTTTTGTACCAAGCCTTTCTCCTGCTACCCCAAACAAAATTGTTTTTATTGCCTTTTTTTTTTTTTCTTCCTGCTATCTCTGGGTGGGCTATAGCTGGACAATCCCACATAACAAACATAGCAGACAAGCCTTGAAAACCAAGTCTTTTTTTTAATTACAGGTGTGGTATGTTTTCAGAGAATAGGCAGCAAGGGAGCAGAACATTGCATACATCATCTCATGCTGCCCTCATTCAAACACAGACTGCCTATGCCACTTAGTCTTTCACCTTCTCAGGTACTTACCCATGAAAATGTTTATGCCACCAACTATCTACCCAGAAATCCCAAAGCTCTTGGAAAGATCAGCAGACTTCACTTTTGGATTATTTTTTTTTTTAATTTTTATTTTTTATTTATTTACTTTTAATTACTTTTGCACATACCTTAACTCTCTTTCACTTCTTCCCTTTGCCCCATTGGAGATTTTATAACCTTATTTTTAAATCAGGTAGAGTTGCCACTTTGCCCCAAAGACCTCAAATATATTTCCTTTCAGGTGCACATTAAAGCTAACACAATCATCCTGTGGACTGACACTCTTTACCAGTATAAGTCCTCTTTTCTCTAAGTTGATGAGCTATTTAATATGCATTTAAAAACAAACAGTCACGCACACACAAAAAAACCACCAACCACCTCTCTCCCAAAGCACACCCCCTTCCCTCCCTTCCAAAACCAAGGTCTGTTCCATGCTGATTGATTCACCATCACCTCTTAGAGCCCAGCTGGAGCTGAAAAGCTCCACCTGCTGCTATTACTCAGCAGTAATTACACTGCACTTTGATGCAGGCTTCAAGCATTCATCATTGCGATGACTCAACAAGGCAGCCCTGTGTTGATGAAAAGCTTTAGAAGCTCCATCTCTCTTGCACATGCAATAGCCACCTTCTGAATAAACTCTGGTGTGTGTTGGGGGAGGAGGGGAGAATATGTTTTATGATGAATAACTCATTTGCCAAAATTTCTCCTCTCCTTTCACCCATATTCTCAGACTGTCCGAGAACAAATTGAGTAATCCTCACAGTCATCCATTATTCCTTGAATGTTTTCTGTGAGTGATGCTCTATGTGTAGCTCATTCCCTGGCCATCCCCTGAGGAGTGTTCAAAATCTAAGCTGCTCGATGGAAATACCCTTTGTTTGCTGGGTGAAGTCCAGACTGCAGATAAAGAGATCTGAACTTCCTAGGAGGCACAAATCCCCTGGTCCATCTTGTTTGTCTACTGCTAGCCACACAGACTGAGTTACACTCATGCTCTGGCCTCAGCCCAATGCTCTCAGTCTCATTGTCAACTGCAGCCCTGTCATGGGTCAGCCACACAGAGTCATGGAATTGTTTGAGTTGAAAGGGACGCTTAAAGGTCATTTGGTCCAGCTTCCCTGCAATGAACAGGGACACCTACAGCCTTACCTTAGATCTCTCTGTGTGCAAGTCCCCTCCTTTGCTTCATCCTTTTGTCGATTACCAGCCAAAGGACCTGCCGCCACTCATTATCTCAGGGGCAAACAAGAGGACAGGAGAGAGCTGGAGATAAAGTGTCCTTTTCTATCTCTCCAGAGCTAATTCCTTGCTACTGAAGGAGTGATGTGTGGAGTGGAGACTCTTACAGAAATATTGATTGCTCACTGGGGGGTATTTCTGTTCTTACGTTGGACAAATACAGTTCCAGGATGAAGGTCTCCAGAGAGCTCAAAATTGGCTTTTCATAGCTATTATGTAATATTCCTTTGCAGCTGTCTGGCAGAGCATTTCTGCTAACTAAATCACCAGAGCATATACCTGCTGGGTCATACATTTATTTACCTCTTCCAGGGTACTTTCATTTTGTTATGGAATATCATTCATTCAGCTTTGGGAAAGTGAAACAACCTTCTCAGGAGACAAAACCAGGAACCAGGAAACCAAGCTCTGCTCTTGGTACTGCCAAGTCTGTCTGTGACATCCTGTTGTCATTCTTTGGTGCCTCAGATAACCTCAGCTGTGGCATTTGACTCCTGAGGGTCAGTGAAGTAGAGCATATTGGTAGCTGAGGTGTATAAGATGTTACAATGGAATTGTATGAACATTTGTCATTCACTTTTGTGGATTTTCTAGTCTACCATGTGCAGGCCTTGGAACGCATCCTTAAGCCTTTTTGTATACCTACACCTGAGCAATCTGATCTAACTGTAGATGTCCTTGTTTGGTACAGGGATGTTGGACCAGGTGACTTTTAAGGATCCCTTTCAACTCAAACAATTCTATAATTTTGTGATCTGCATACAGCTATATCTAAAAGAGTCCTTACATGCACATGTACACATCCATATTTAAGTTTTTGTTTTGTGTTTTGTTTTCTTTTAAAGGAGGAAAAGACAAAAGAAAGGACAGTATGACAATTTCCTAATCTTTTTTTTTGGGGAGGGGGGAAATTTGAAGGTCTTTTTTTTTTCTCTAGTAGAAATAAAAAATGCAATTGAAAATGTGATAAATTTTAAATGTTGTTAATGTTTCCTCTAACTGGGAAGCAGTTTTCTCTCCTAATTATTTCTTTGCCTGAGACTTTCTGTAATTATTAGAAGCTGTTTGGTCTGAGGTTTTAAATGTGTCGCACCTTAAATGTTCCTAAGGATGCAGGCAAGTGTGCATAGTTTTGAAAAATAAAACGAAATGTCATTATGCAGTGTTAAGCATCAAAATATCTTCACAAGCCCCAACTACTTTTTCCTCTGTAGGTGAGTATTACAAACATTGGTATAATCAGTGATTCAGTTTATCCACTGTCATCAGGACACATGCTGGATCTTATCTTCCCTGGAACTCCTCAGAGACTTGATCCTAATTTCCACAGACAAAAAAAATTCCATCATCCCATCTTCCAGTTTTCCAATTTTACATGCTTTAATTGCTAAATCAAATAATTAAGTGGAAGAATAACATAAAATAAATATTAACCCAATTTATTTTAATTTGATATAAACAAAAACAATCTAATTATCAGGTTAATTAAACCATTACAAATAAATCAACTACCATGTGAGCTTTATCTAGTGCACTGGAAGACAGCAGTTAGTTACCAGCTGTAAGCGTAACAGAGCATTATCTGCACCAGATGAAATGTCTTATTTCACTGAAATGCCAGGCTGGCTAGATGAAGGTCCCTTCCAGATCAAATGTGGTGCTGGTGTCCATGAAGATAGTCTGTCCAAATTGTAGATGATCAGGTTGCAGACAACCTCTCTGCTCTGCCAACAGAGGCCCCTTAAAAATATCCAGGTCGATGTCAAAAGGGCACAGCTTGTTACACGCAAAATTCCAATGGAAATATACAGTGAAGTGGTTTCAGGATTAATCAAACAGTATTCCCAATCTGAAATTTCAAGCACATATGATTCTGGAAAGTGGCCATTTAATATAGAGATGCATCTCATATATACTTAGAATCTATCAGTTAGAATCTACTTAGGGTACTTAGAATCTATTGCTTGCCACCATTCATGGCAAAATCTCGGGTTTATCAGCAATTCTGCACATATGCACCCCCAGTCAGGAAGTGTCAGAAGTCCTGTTTTATTGACGGCAGTGCTAGAACTGCCCTTTTAAGGAAAGGATCCTTAAAAGACAATGCCACAAAGCATTTTCTGTTTAAGCAATATGGTTTCCATGGCTTTCCTCTGAGAGTTTAAGGAAGCTAGCACATTGTTCAGGAAATTACTTATTGGTTTACTTGGACTATTTGTTTAACTTGATTACTTTCCTTCCAATTAACCCAATGACAGGTCTGATAATCCTGTTTATTGTAGCAGATCTTCTATGGCTGCATTGGAAGTACGTGGGAAGCATTAACTTCTCTAGGAGTGGTGGTTATGTGATGGAAGCAGACCCAGGTAGTTTCAGTGGTTAGGGAACAGAAAAGAAAAAAAAAAAAAAAAAAAAAAAAAAAAAAAAAAAAAAAAAAAAAAAAAAGATTTACTTTGGATTTTGAAAGACTTAATGTAGCTTATTCCCCTTCCTCAGAACTTCTGCTCACTTCTTTCTTGATAAATTCAAATGGGATGCTTCTGAATGCAAAGGCACTGCTTGGCATATCCTGCCCCTCCATGTAGAAGGCAATCCTGTACTATCACAGGGGAAACAGAAATCCATTTCATCAGACATTGAATTTAGAGATGTTTTAATGTTTCAGATCATGGCTTAATGGATAGATATCCACTGTTCTATCTCACAAAAGCACATCTCAAAAATGACTTGGAAGTGCAAAGCTAGGAAAATGTTGGTGCTAAAGGCAGTAATTCTGTCAGCTCTACACTATGATTGCTAATCTGGAGAGGCCTGCAGAACTTCTCCATGACAATTCAGTGATTTTGTTTCAGTTGTATTTTAATCCAGGCAAGTTTAGGATAAATTATTTCTTTTTGCCACCACCAAAACTTGAGAGTTTCCTTCTCCACACTTAACATTTTAAGCAAAGTTCTCTATGTACAGACATGTCTGCTTCCCAGCACAGCCTCCAGACCAGCAAGGCTTTCTCCCAGTTGGAACCCCTCACTCTAACAAAATTAAAATGTGCAGTAAAATGATTATTTAAAAAATTATACTCTTAATAGCAGACAGCTCAGATTTTATGGGAAAGTTGTCTGGTTGGGTAGGACATCATGCAACAGAGATATGTCAAGCAGCAGAAAAATATTCAGAGTCCCATTCCTCAGCACAAAAAATCCTGCTGCTGGAATGAGACTCCAAGAGCTGCACATGCTGGAGTTGAGACTTGGGACATGGAGACTGCAGAGGGCATGCAAAGATGACCTGGTCCTTTCCTATCAGTGCTACAGGTGATCATTGTAAGTAAAAGAGAATGACCTTCCACAACATTTGATATATAACACATCTATACAATGTTTAGGAGTGGTGTCCATGGAAGATATTTGTTTGTTTGTTTGTTTTTTCTGTATGGCGTCCAGTTTGTTCCTGTGCTGATTGCTGTCCTTGGCACTGCAGTTTCTTGAGGTGATCTCTTCCTTGTCGTGTGAAGCTTTTTCAGGCTGATTTTAAGGCTGGTCAGGTTCCTCCCGCTTCCTCCCATCCTGGAAATGTTTGTTCATCAAGAGAAAGCACCTTTCTATATGTGTTACAGCTCATGATTGACAGGCCAGGCAGAAAGTGTAATTTGTAATGCTGAAGTGAGGTTGACAGGAATAAACTAGCAGTCTGTTTTGTTGTTTTGTTTTTTGTTTTGTTTTGTTTTTTTCTTTTTTTCTTTGCAACTGTATTGAAAGATAAATTGTTTTGACTCCTCCATAGTTTTAGATATGCAAGAAGGAGCACCTCTGTGTTTTCCCTCAGTATTCAGAGGGTCCACTATCCAGCAGCTAAAGACAGATGTAAGATATCTATGCAGAGAAGATGAACAAGGCTTTAAATACAAAGTGTCTCTTCAAAAACACCTTTGGAGAGATTAGGGTGCACGTACTTCTGCCATTATCCTGGCCAAAGGGGAAGCACTGACAGTAATTTATGGTTCACTTCGAAACCTTTATCTATGGCCTAGGATTTGCTTCAAGTTTAAGATAAGAGAGGATACATAATCATTAAAGTCCAGGATTGGGAATTCAAGACTCTGGGGTCATATACTCATCTGTAGTGAATTACTTTAGGGTATATTCTTTAGCCTCCAAAAACATTACTCTCCTTTTGCATCCCCTTTCTCAGTAAGACAGCTTCCTTTCTGCCATGATCATCTGAATTACTCATACCTTCTTCTGATGGCTACACTTAAAGACATATGAGGGATTTTACAGAGCAGTGTAGGAGGGAAAAGAAAAACCTGATAAGCTGCAATAGTGGAAATGCTCAGGCTGTGAATATCAAATCCCAGCATCACTCAGGATCCCTTCTAGGTATTTAGCCTTGCGTCTCACAGGCTTTGAAGCCTGAGAGTTGCTGTTGTGTAGGTTATCATCTGTGCAGAATCCAGAGGCTTCCTAAAAATATAGATGAGAGTTATGCTATGTCTGCAAACACAAGGATGTGGGCAAAGGGTGTGTATGAGGAGAGGAATTGAGTTCCTGCTTGTGTAGAAGTGATGATAGGTGAAAATCTAACTGGAGAAAGATCTACCCCTGTTAAATCTGTGGCCCTTTCTAGCTTCAGAGCACACTTTGAGACAGAAGACAAGGAATCGAGTTCAGCCTTGATATCTGGAACTGTGGAGATGTAGTGGAAAGGGCAGTTGTGATCCAGAGCCTCGATGGGAAGAAGACAGCTGAGGAGAAGGGTTTGAGCAACGGTCTTTTAGTCTGTACATGTAACCTTGTATACTTCTACTCAGTGTGCTCCACAGAAAAATCCTGAAGATCCTTAGCCATTTTTGAGAAAAATATAGTAGCTGTACTATATATACTAATATGTAAGATGAATTGGAAACAGTTGGATTACAATATTCTGCAAGGAATTTCTGGCCTCTTTTCCCACTAGTTTCACATGAGAAAGTGCCTATCTAAAAAATTCTGATTTTTGGAGTTTTTTAGATTGTGTGTGTGTGTGTGTGTGTTTTGTTTGTTTGTTTGCTTGTTTTTGAGTTTATAAATAAACCTGACTTCTCAGCTGCACAAATGCCTCTGATTCTAAGTGGAATGCAGAGAGCTGGAGCACTTACCCAGGCACTGTGTATAACCCCAACAACAGGGAGGATAGTAATTGCTTGTGAGGTTAGGCAGAAAAAGTTAGCAATGGATCTGAGGACAAAACTGCCTAAATAGAAGGAAAAAAGGAAAGAAGCCTGGAGTGGAGGATCATGCTGAAGTGAATGGTGATGGGATATGGTACAACACTGCGCTACTCTGAAAACCTCTGCATAGGCAATGTCTCTAAGCAGTACCCTGGACATATGTCCAATTTCCAGCACATCGGTTTCTGCTTGACAAGGAAATCAGGAATCGAGGTTTAGATGAAATGGAGTCCTGATGTTTCCATGGAAATCTCCTGTGTCTATCAAATTAATGGAGAGCAAGCTGTATTTTGCATAAAAGTAAACAAAATGAGGCTGCTGCAGAAGCAGTGAGTTACCTTTTCCATTTGGACTAAAAATCCCATATTCTCTCCTCATGGACTTTCTCCCACTCCTTTCCATACTTCAGCAGAGAGCTCGCTTGTCCTACATACAATATTTGTTTCAGTTGACTGGAGTATACAGATAATCTTAGTCCTGGTTAACCAGCATAAAATGTATGATGGGCAAATAACAGGACTAGTAACTTAACCCTGTATAAAAATCCTGTATATGTTCCTTTGATGTATCTCTCTTTTCTATACTAGATTTTGGGTTTCCCTATGACCCAGAGCTGGTCCTTTTCTATATAGGCACCTTATGTGACTCATCTCAAATAATATTTTCTCTCTACAAGTCTCACCCCCTTTACTTCCTGGGGAAAGCAGTCTACTCTTGAAGGTGAAACATTGGCATGTTAAAAAGGAGACACAAAATACTAGTTTAGTATGTAGTTCCTACTGCAGCCTATCAGTAGACATGTGAATATTCAACTCCACTGGGCAGCCTGGTCAAGAATTGCTTTGGGTTTATTTTTCTTATTTGAGTCACCAAGAGCTATCTAGCCTGACAAAACAACAGGCTTTTTATCAGGCTTTAACAGACCGAATGATAGCAATTTATTACTGCCCAAACACTTGAAATAGTTTGCATAAATATTTGTGTAATGCAAGTTTACCACAGCATGAGTTATTTCTTACCTCAAGCACACAGACAACATATCACATGCATTAGCCTGCCTGGAGCTCTATGTTACCACAGCTGGACTGTTTCCAAACCTGAAATAGGTTGGATAAGTCTATGTTACACTATACAGGGTAGATATTCTCAGCAAAGAACAGAAGCTGTAGCTGCCTCAAGTTTGTCCTTCTAGGCATACAGCAAAATCTCATTTCCCTGAAACAGTCCTGGGTTTGCCCTGGCAGTGGCAGCAGCCTTTGGATTCTGTTCCTTTCTTCTATCTGACCTGGAACATAAGCAAGGTTGACTTTTATGGTCTCAGGCTCAATTCAAAGTCACAGAAGAGGAAAAGTACATATTTACTCCTTTTTGAGCTTACACACACAGGGGAGTTACAAACGTAGGTTGTTTTGTTTTGTTTTGGATTTTTTCTTTGCCAGCTCATTTTCTCATTTAAGCATCTTCAAGTTGGCTTGAAACCAAACACTTTATTTTTACCACTATGATCAGAGGTTTCAACAAATCTGTTTTCCCAGAGAAAAAGAGACAGGCAAATAAATGCAGATGAAAGATAAAATGCAGCAGAAAGCAAAGGGATGGAAAAAAAAAATGAATGAGTACTCTTGTCAGAGTATGGTGATAATGGGCAGCCATTATTTTCAGTTTCAGGCATGAACTGGGAATTGTCTTTGGACAATCTGAAGTTGCAGGTCAAGGTCAGTACCTGAGTTAGTATTATGATTCAATGTCTGGCTTGTGTTTCTTCCTCACACTTTACAGATAAGGCCCCTGAAAAACAGGGTCAGCTGGGGAACAATAAATATTAATATTTCAAGCTTATAAACAAGAGCTATTTTTTTGAGTTACTAATACATAATAAAAGTGGAAGAAACTGGGCCTACAACTTCATGATCTTAGAGCAGAGTATACAACTGCCCAGCCTCTTAAAATTAGGGATCTGACAGAGCTGGATCCTGAACCCAAATTTCCTATGCATATGTTACAGCTGATGGAAGAAAGCTGAAACAAAATGTTCATGACTTATAACCATTGCAGTATTGTTGCTGCCTATGCACCAAATCTGGGAGACTACTGCTCTAAGGTTGAATGCAAAAATCCCCAGGCTGTGGTTCAGGTTTTCAACCCACTGATGAATTGGTCTAAGCTCTGCATGCTAACGTTAGTCGTACAACTCAAACTCTCTTCTTGGGACAAAATATTTTAAAAAGCCAAGGAAATAATAGAAAGAAGAATAAGAAAGAAAAAGAATAAAACATAAAATGAATCATTCTCTGCTGTCTCCTAACCTGTCCTGTTTTATGTATTTCATCATACTGGAAAAAAAACAACCACATCAATTGTTTTATAATCTTCTATAGCTTCAGCTTAAATCTCAAAAAGAAGTGCTCAGCAAGCAATAAACTGTCCTTAGCATGACTTTCTTATTGCTCCATGGTAGTAATTCACAGTCCTAAATCCATCTCATTTTCAGATGTCTTAGCGTCTCTACATGAAAGATCCTGTTATCTCAAGAACTATCTAGAACTGTATCTGGGTGAGGGAAATTAGTGGAGGAGGGGAGGGAGGGTGTCACTTGAAGGGTTTTGCCTTTTCTTTAGAACAGTTTCAAAAATGGAAGGGCACTGAACACTCCTCTGTGCTTCAAGGGAAGGTGGAGGGGTGAGCATGGGTCAAGATGTTTAAAATTTTCAAGTCTCTAGCAAATTTTCAGAGAAGCAAAGAAAACGTGTGTGTATTTGTGAGATGAGAAAACGACTAAATGAAAGCTTAATAAACTCCCAAAGGAAACAGGGAAAGAAAAGATGTTAATGCAATTACTGCTGATAACATTTTGAAAGAGTGTGTGTGAGAGAGAGAAATTAGTACATCATCTTGGAATCCTTAATTACTGGCCTGTTAATTACACAACAAAGTTATCCTCTTCTAATGAAAAGAATGAACAAATATCAGAAGTGTTGTTTCATTTAATCCAGAAAATGAGTACTGAGATCCAAAGTTATGTGGTGTTGATCTGGAAGAACTCCAATGAAGTCAAGAATTGCCCTTGCTTTTCTCCAGCATTAGACAGCAGAGATGCAATGCATTAGAGAGACCTACAAAAGGCTTTCTGATGTTCCCTCAGGAGGACAGAGGCTATGGGGTTGGTTCCCTTTGACCCAGGTTGAATGCTGATTAATGTGTGGTTGATTGTCCTCTTCATGCTGAGGCATTGAGAGGCCTATATTTCAGTGTGATATAGTCTGGAGATTGTTAATCTTTCATTAGTAGGGGACAAGCAGTATTTAGGAGGTGGGGTTGCTTCAATGTTCAGTTAGTAACATACAGAAAAACAGAAATTTCCTGTTTAACTCAGGCAAAAATTAGGCTGTTATTTAGGCTGCTGTCTTCTGGCTACATTTAACCTGCTCACCAGGGTGTAGAACTTAGACTTGGTCTTCCAAATGGGAGATACAGGATTTAAAGGTAAATACAGTGAAAAGAGTTTTCCTGTCTCATGTAGCCTGACTGTTTCTTCCTCAGATAATTTCTCCTTACTGCTTTGAAGCCGAAAGTCCCATTTGTCTCATGCAGGAATCCTTAGCAGGATGTTTGCTAAAGCGGGTATAAAATATTTTAGGTATATAATAAAATTAGATGTAAAGGGATAGAAAGTTTATTCTGTTGTTGATTGTTTTTGTGTTGTCTTGTTGTTCTTTTTCCAAAAGAAAAGGGGAAACTACAGTGCATCCTTCCCTGAACCACTCTCCCCACTTGCTGTGTGTTTGTGCTTGTACAAACCTTTGCAGTGTTGTATGACATTAGAGAGCTCAGGTATGTAGTGCATGCTTTGAAGCCTGATCTCCAAATTCCAGCAGCATTTTGGTGACACAGAGAAATTCACTAACACATAAGTGGTGCTTCTTAATATCTCCATGCCAATTACTTTTTACTCTTCTCTCCATGAACCTCCCTATATTTGTTTTAGGCAGCTTTTCTTCCATACCAAAATGAACTACAAATTTCAGTGGACTGTTGCTTTCACTGTAACTATATCTATTTCTCCATCAGTGCAATACCAACTTATTTCATAGCCTTCTGTAATCTGATCTCCATGAGATGCTGTAGCCAAAACAGGAAAAGGCCGTGACTTATCACTTGCTGACCTGATAGAAATATGGCACTTTATTCTATCTATAGCAGAGAGAAATCATCTGAGTGAAGGAGAATTTAGTATACACAGGGCCTATTAGAGTAACCATAGGAACAGATAAGACTGAAAGGTGGTTCAGATTATGAGTTCAACTATTATTAAAATTCATTAATAAATAAAAACAAAGGGTGAACTGCATCTTTTACAGTCTGTGCCATTTTCAGTAGGAATAGGATAAGGATGCCATTTTGCTGAGTACTGTTCATAAGCAAGCCTTATCTGAAGTTTTCATCATGTACAGAGCCAACAGAGTAAAAGAGACATTTTTGAACTTCAGGGATGTTCTTGGGCAAATATGCCCTCATTTCCTTTAGATCTGAACACTTAGAATTCATACAGAGCCCTACCATGGGGTGGCTGGATTTTGTCAGAGGTTTCTTTCCCTTAAGGGCTTGTTCCTCCCCTGGTGTGCTCTTGTGACTCCCACTGACACTAATGGGGAGCAATGCATGCCTGGAGGACAGCTTTGGATGCCCCTCAGTGAGAAAGGAGAGAGTGAGTTTATTGGTAAGGGTTGGGAAAGGAACAGAAGGAAAAGCAAGGTTTTGAAAGCTGTCTAATTATAGGCCAGCGTGTTCACTGCTCCATCAGCCAGTGTGCAATACTGAACATTTGGCACAGGACTGCTTTGTTTTTCCTGATTAGTGTGGAGCTTTTGAAAATGTAGTGAGTGAGTGAGTGAGGAACAGAACAAAGAGAAAAACTCACCCTACTGGTGAACTGTAAATGCTGATTGGGTTCCCATAGTGCATTAGCAGAAACGAAGCTATGTGGCAGCATTTCCTATGGGTGGATGTGCAACATTTTCCTGGGCAGCACCATTCTTCCATTACTTCCATTAGACTGATCAAGTGAGCAAGGACTGCTTTTACAAGAATTTTCATGAAGAAGCATGAAGGATTAGATCCTCAAGCTGGTTAGTCCATAGTGTTTCTGCATGCAAAAATTCTTTGTTTTTCTCCATGGTTCAGCTTCCATAGTAGAATAACATAACCCCAGAGGCATGCTGATTCCTACTCAGTAACGTAGTACTCTTGTGTTTTTGTTATTTGACATCCCAATTCTGTCCTCATAAGTGGCTTACAAAGGTGAGGTGAGGGTGACTTGAATATTAAAACAGAAAATATATGAACAATCGTTAAGATCCATCAGCACAAAGTGCTGCTGTACAGTGATCCTGGTGTTCATGCACATATGCCTGCAGTGTCATAATAATCTGTCCTAGGACATGGCTGAGTGGTAGAGAATGTCACGTTGTGCCCCTTCAAGGTGCCTTCTTCCCTACGTTATGATGTTGTAGACACGATCACCAATGATCATGCAGTCAGAAAACTCTGCAGATATGTCTCTTGTTCTCTTTAAGTAAAGAAATAATTCCTACCCTCTGCTTTCCATTCCATATTGTTTTATAAGCAATTTCAGCTTGACTAAAATGCACATCAAAGAATGAGAGGTTAAAAACAGCAACTTAAAATAGAATTCATTTTCACTTCAGCCCTGTTGCTAGATCTCCTTGCTGATTCCTGCCTTGGAGTTACAGCTAGAATTGGCCACCACTTTGTTGGTCTCTCTAACCTCCTCTCTACTGGCCACACTTACAAAGGGACCTTCCAAGAAGGTGTCCTGGGTGCCCAGGGGAGGACACTGCAGTCCCTGCAGCAAGGGATTAAAATCAGCCAGCAATTTGGAATTGGGCAAGGGAATCATTCAAATGACTGCATCTGCATGTCATCTGATGTGGATGTTTGAGCATGTTTGGCCTTAAGCCCAGTGAGAACTTTAGATGGTGCATTAATTTCAGCTGTGGAGGCTGAATAAGTAGAATAAGAAATGTGCACATTATAGTAAACTTTGTATCTGAGACACCACATGAGATTGTTGAGTTTATGTGATGGGGCATAATTTTATGTATCTGAACTTGCATAGTGAAGCCTGGAAAAGAAGTGTGGACCATGAATCCTGGGACAGGAGCCTCATGCAGCAGTAATGCTCAGGTCATCCCTGTGCTGGCACCATTGGATTTCTGGCTTCTGTCAAACCACAGGTGGGCACAGGTATGAAATTCCATGAATGTTAGTCCCCGCAGCCCTCCCCACTCTCCAAATATTTGAATTGCAATGATGCATGCAAGCGGCTTTGTGCCTGCTGGTATTACACTTACAGCAGTGCTGGGAGCATGTTCAGGGCATTAGGGGCTGAAGAAGGGTAGGATAAGATGTCAGCCTGAACAGATATAAACCCTCTTTTAAGAATACTGTTTCTGTTGCTTCCTCTCTATAGCCTTACCATCTCCAAAACTGACTACAAAATGGTTATAAAAATGAAACCTTTATGGACTCATGAATTTTCTTCCCATGAAAGGCACTGCCTTAATACCTCTGAAGAATTAGAATTGCTTATCCACAGAAGAGAGTAAAAACTTCTCCTGTCTCTTTTATTCCATTGCCCATCAAAGGGCAAGTGAGAAATGAAATACCTACAGTACATCCAATGGGTGGCCTCTTTATTAAAAACAATACAGTAGAATATTGTCTCATTGTGTTTAAGAAGGCCCAAACCATCTGAATTAATTCTATATATAGTTACAGTAAAAGGCTTTTCCTTTGGTGCTCTTATGATCTGGAGGAGATACATAACACAGGAAGGAAAGTTTTGGGCTGAAGATAGTGCAGCATCTTGTTCAAAATTACCTTTGCAATTTCATATTCCTTCTGCATGTTTGATGCCATGTACAGGTTCCCTTTGCTGTTTGGGATTCTCATGGAAAATCCTAATAGCATCCTGAGCTCCGTAACAGTGGGTGTTACTGTATCCTTGGCCTCCTAAGCGCTTGACAAAGAGCCACCAATTGTTTGCATGCAGTGATTCAGTTATGGAAATGTTCTATTTTCAGCTGACAATTTTCCACATTTATGGCTGGCTCAAAGCATTTCAAGCCTGCTGCCTGTTCTGCTTTGTGACAAAATATTATACACTGAATTTCTACTATCTGTATTAATCGGTTATGCAGGTATTATGTGTAAATAGCAGGTTCCAGCCTAGAGCAACTCTCCTTCTCTCCTCTGAAGTTTCAAAGAGGTTCTTTTGTGGCTTTAAGGAAGTTTTGAAACCTCCTCAAATGCTTTTCTTTATTATTATTTTTCCCCCCTTTTTTTTTTCAGTAAGGTGAACTAGTTCTGCTTTCTCCCATTTGCTACCCTCTCCTTTTTCTTTCTAGAGGAAAGGGTTATGCTATCTGGATCAGTACGTAGGAACTCAAAGTATGCCTCACTACTGATAGTATAGATTCCAATTTGAGACTGGCAGGGGTCAGTTAGCACAGTTTGCAGCATATCTTTTCCCAGCAAGGTTTTCCAAGAAGATAAGTTCACTGCCGAAAACTGGGAAATTCGGGGGAGTTGTTAGAACAGATGTCAGAGCAACTCTTCAAGTGTTACTCTCCATAGGGGATTTGTCTTTAGGACTTGAAATACTTTAAGAATGCCGCTAGCCTTTCTTTATTTCAGTTTCTCATTGATGCTTTATTCCAAGAGGGTCATACTCCTAAATGATGTACATTTAATTCTAATACATTTAAACTGTATGGGCAGGAGTCCAGCGGACTTGGCTATTTTAAATGGTACCTAAAGATAGAACAAGAGGCAGCAGGTACAAATTGGAACAAAATAAATTTCAAACAAACATGCAGAAAAATGTGTGTACTTTGAGGATGGCAGAGCACTGGAACAGGCTGCTCATAGTTCTGGTGGAGTCTCTTTCTTTGGAGGTAATCAAAATCTGCTCAGACACTTTCTTGTGGAACCTACTGTAGGGTGCCTTCTTTAGCAGGGGTTTGGACCGGATGATCTCCAGAGGTCGTTTCCAACCTCATATGATTCTGTAATTCCATGATCTTGTCATTTCCATCCAAGGACCAGATGGCAGTGACATTCCCAGGGTTAAATACATGAAGCTGCTGTGCAATCTGGACTAAAATTTGCCTCTGGTGTTGCAAAAATAGTACTCTGCAGAGCCCTTTTTCCTTTTGGTCTCTGCCTGAAGTCTGCACGTTTTTGTCTGGGTGCTGACCACAGCCCCTTGCCCTGCCACTTAAAAGAAACCAAGTGGCATTATGGTGGATGATAGCTGGATTATAATCAATGTAAAGATCAAGATGCTTGCCAGGTTAGTGAATAGACTACATCCATCATTTGATCACCTACAGCTATGAAAACACCTGAGAGGAGCCCTTCACTTTGAGACTTTCTCAGAAATGGGTATGAGAGTATCTTCATTCCTACTCCATGCTTACAAATGCCAGAATGGAATTCTGCTATTATTCTGCTCTTGACTTTGTCCTCTGGGATGTAACATTCTGGGTAAACTGTGCATTTGCAGACTCGTTTCTCACTTTTGCTCTTGATCAAGATGAGAGCTGCAAGTGAATCTAGTATACATATGATGAAAGATAGTTTTGGAAAACAATATTGGGTTAAATGATGGCAAGAGATTAAGAGAATAAATTTTGTTTATTCCTTCCCTTCTGTTCCCTTCTCTCCCCTTTTCAAAGTAGTCACTGGCCAATCCAAATGATAAAAATTGGTCTCGTTTCACTGAAGTCAATAAAATGACAGCAGTTTAAAAGAGATGGAGAACTGATTCTGTAGACCCAAAAGGTTAAATAGCAAACATATCTGTTAAAGTAGTTTGTAGAAGATAAGATAGATATGAGACTAAATATGTTAGCCAGTACATCTTCCTAACGTTAGATTTTTCTTGGTTCATTAATGAATACTTTATTCAAGTAGTTCCAAGCAATAGGGTTTCTTCTCTTTTCCTCATCATTTCCTCATGATTAAATAAAAAATAAAAAATCATAGTATAGTGTCTCTGCTCTTCAGTCCAGCTACAATTTCTTCCTTGTTTCTGCAGGGTGTACTAATGATAAACAGACCTTGATTTTCTTGTTTGATCTTCCATATCTTCTCACTTATTTGCTACTTTTGCTACCAACGTATCGTACATTTTTTTTCAAGGTCGTGGCAGACTTTCCAAAAGTACTATTGCATGATAAAATGATCTCTAAAAATGAATATGGTGCCCCACCACTGATAGAACATTTTTGAAAGAGCACAATTGCTAGGCTCTCTTCTAGGAAGCAGGCTTCCTAGCTGACCTGTGGGCCAGAAAATGTCATCTATTAACAGCACTAGATCTGTTCTCAGTACAGGACTCTTCCTGTTTCACCATCAGTGCTTCTAAGTACTTTCCTCTCCACCACGCTCTTTGCACTTACTGTTCCTTCTATAGCTTTAATTGACACTCTAGTTTCCCTGATTTATTCTCTCTCTTACTTTTCTCACATTCCAGATTGCTGTCTGCACTACCATCATTACCTGCATTACCCCAACTCAGATCTAATTGCATTGTTATTGTTCAACTATTCTTCTTATTCTTGCTTAGCAAATACTGAGTCACCTAATCCCACAGCAACAAGAAAAGAAAACAAAACCTCCTTGAATGAAGCTTCCTTCCCAAAGGGAAATGGGTCATGTTTGGAGATGACTCAATTCCCTTTTCTAGTTTTAAAAATTGCTAGATGTAATCATTATCATTTCAGAATTATATCATCTGTTTTGAAGATACTCAAGTGGCTTTCACAGTTTTCTGTGGCTGCCTTTTTCCCTCTTTCTTCATTAGCTGGCCCTTCATACCCAACAGGAGGTGAAGAAGGAGCTGATGTTGGGAGCAGAGCATCAGAAAAACTGTCACTGACTCTTTGCCAGCTGCTGCTCAAAAAGCACTGCCAGCCCCTGCCCTCATTCCCTCCTGTCATTGCTTGTCCTCTGTGGTGTTTACAACACAGGATGTGATATCATCTGTAAATGTCACAGGAGTGTCATTGTTAATTCCCTCTTACAGCAGATGCTGCTGTGAAACAAAACCCAGGAAGAGAGGACAATTCAAAATTTGAGAAATGTCATTGGAGTGTTAGTAGCAATAAAGGTGGGTAAATTGAAGAGAAGAATAGTTAGTATGCACAGGAGGTGAGAAATGGACAGTTCCCTTTACTTCACTCAGTGCCTACAACCTCATCCCAGTGTGACAATGGAAATAAAGGTGAGAGATTCTGTATCCTTGGAAGATATGTGGTTACCTCATTGGAGACCAAATAAAGGTGGGCTGGGGATTCAGTCCATCAAAGTACCCTGATTCTGTTTCCTTCATCATGGGTTCTGTTTGCTGCAGTCTTAAATGTGAGTGAAAGACAAAAAATGAGACTCTATTGCAGCCCTCATTTCTTTTCTAATGTCAGCTGTAAATGTTTATCATGTAATTCAGTGCATCCTGTCGAGCCAGTGAAGAGCGAATAAACCAAAGGTAGGTGGCTTTATTAATGTCTCTCTGATCAGAATTTTTTTATGGTGGTGAAAACATCCAGACATGACTGAAAATGGGACCTTGTCTTAGCAAAAAAAAAATAAAAAAATAAAAAGTTCTTTCGTGAGACAGTTAAGAGAAATATTTATACAAATGCAGAGGGAAGGCAGTGTAAGAAGGAGGCAAGGCTGTGGTCTTAAAGAGGCATGTAGAAGAGTGAAGAGAAACTGACTTTGGGACAAACAAGCATTCTGGAAAGGTGATTATCTTTTAGTATTATAAGATAGTTCTCTTCTTGACCTTGAAGCAAACTTTTTTTTCCCCTATCATGACACTGCTTGGCCATTTGGCTTCCCACTTAGAATCATAGAATTATAGAATCGCTCAGGTTGGAAAAGACCTCAAAGATTATCGAGTTCAACCATGACCTAACCATACTACCCTAACTCCTCCTACCCTAACTCCTAACAACCCTTCACTAAACCATGTCTCTGAGCACCATGTCCAAGTGGTTTTTAAACTCATCCAGGGATGGTGACTCAACCTTCTCCTTGGGGAGCATATTCCAGTGCTTAACAACCCCTTCTGTAAAGAAGTATTTCCTTATATCCAACTTAAACTTACCTTGGTGCAACTTGAGGCCATATTAAACAAGAATACTTAAATTTGTGCTTTTTGGTACTGTGGTCTGACAGACCTTACTGGGACTCAGGAGCTTATAGATTTACTTTCAGCTCCATCACTGGTCTGCAAGGTAACCTATGCCAATAACATTATCAATGTGTGTCTCATTTTCCTACTTTAAAATGGGGCTAGTAGGAATAATCTACTTTTTTTTTTTTTTTTTTTTTTTTAGCTTTTATTGTGTACCCCTGATAAAAACATTAAATTCAAGCTTGTGTGAGAACATGTAGTGATGCCTGGAAATTCCACAATTCTGTGATGTATTTTAATATAGTTAACTGGTGTATACTGAATGGCTCTCTAGTCATGATCAGTTATAGGAATGTTTTAGTACACTCAGTGATGTCAGTACTGTAGACTATAGGATGACTGGAAAAGGTCTGTTCCAATGATAGTTTCAAGGGGTCTCATTCTTTGCTGCCCTGATCTGCTGAGGTTTGATGAGCAGCTAGTATGAGGCTGAATCTCAGAGGAGATGACAAAAATTAAAACTTGCATGCAGCACCATGTTATAGCATAGTTAAGAAGTGCCTGTATTGGCTTTGATACCAGAAGCAGTTCACTCATTCCACCAGGATCACTACTTGACCTAATTTTTCCAGCTTTTTCAGCATGAGCACAGCTCTGCGCTAATGCCCCTGAAATGTTTCCAACACTTACCCTCAGAGATTCTGTGCACTGTTCAGAGCAGTGCTGTTGGCATTCCCCAAGCAAACCAGATGCTCAGCAGCTCTGAATGATTGTATTTACACTGTCTTTTTATCCTAAGCTCAAGCCTGGGACTTTGGCTTCACATACCCTGCCATTTTAACCAATCTGATCTCAGCTGCAGGGAAGCAGTTCAACAGCCTGGTCTTGTCACCTCTATTCCTCTCACTCCCCCCATACAGACCCCAATTTGCGGGAGGATGGCTGATCTGAGAGGCTTAGTCTGCCTTTGCCAAAGGCAGTGTGCTCAAGCCTGGACTGAGATGAACAAGGGACGAATGAGAGTTCTGACTGTTGCCTACAGTGTGTGAAAGCCAACAATGTATGACACTTTCTGGCAGCTGTTGTGTAGATGGAACTGGTCAAGAATATGGCCTTTTCCAGGCAAGCTAATTCTCATGTGTATATAGAACCCCAAAACATAAAGCTGAAGCATGGCTGGGGATGACATTTTTCTTTCCCTACACCCCGTGCCTCTACTTCTTTCTCTTTCTCATTCAATATAATTCAAGAGCAGCCCACATGCTGGGCATCAAATAGAAATTATACAGATTCACATCTCAGCAATTTATCTTTTGCTGGTTTGTTTGAGACTCAAAGGACCAATCAGGCTTTAAATACCTCGGGTACTACTAAATTTGAAGTGTGTCTTAGAGATGGCTACACAGATTCATAAAGCTTTTTACATAGCCTCAACTTCAGTAAAGATGGATGTCTTTCATTCTTTATTCCTCCCTGTAAAAATCTTGAAGTATGTAGGTGGACGGATAGTCAGGCTTTTGGGTTGTCTGGCTGGGATCTGTCACACTACTCAGTCTCGGCAACTGCAGGGAAGTAAATATGATTTGGTATGGATTTTGTACACAGTCTTAAAGCTGTTAGGCAAACAAAAATAAATTCAGGAGTACACATTACCAAGTTTGATTTTCATTTCAGCTGGTGTTATTATGAGAAGCCCTGAGCTAAACAATCAAGCCTCAGTATTAGAAGTGGCATTTAATCATCCCATTTGTGCAATAACCAAGCAAACACAACACATTCTGTCTTAAAAATTCTCAGACAGGTGGGAAATGATGGTGTGATCTGCTGTACACAGCAGCAAAATGGACATAATGAAACTAAACCTGAGAGCTGGTGAAAGACAATCACACCAAAACTATGTTCATTTAGTGCCTGAATAACCCATCTAGACAAAGATAGAAAGTGCCCTGTGTAGATGGCTATCGTCACAGTGCTGCAACAGGGACACTGTCAGGGCACACAGGGAAACTGAAATTTCACTCCTGACTTTTGACAGTCTGTAGCTGTTGGTTTTAAACAGTCCAAAATCCTGTCATATAAAAATACTCTATAAAGTGTGCTTGAGAGCATGAAGAAACTAAACTTTGTGGTTTTATTTTTCTTCCTGACTCTTTCCCTGTGGTAGTTATAGGGACTGAGTATGTAAGCAGACACACAGTTACATGCTCCCCCTGTAAAATAAGAGAAAAATAGTCTGAGAAGGACTCCTGGTATGTAAGAAAGGGAAGGGAAGGGAAGGGAAGGGAAGGGAAGGGAAGGGAAGGGAAGGGAAGGGAAGGGAAGGGAAGGGAAGGGAAGAAGGCTTTATAAAAACAGACTTTTTCTAGTGAAAATCATCTGACTAAGGATACCTCCAGGTTTCTGTTCACACCTCTGCTGCAAGCTTTCTTCTCCTTTGAAATTACATGGCCCTGTATCACCTCCTCTGATAATGAAGCCTCTATTAAACAGCCTTGGGAAAGGAAATCTACACAGCATTGGCCTCAGATAATTGTAATATGCTTGTGAGTCAGAGCTAATCTACTGATGCAACCAGATTTATCCCCTAAAAGTCACATGTTGGCAGATGCACTAGAGTTGGTATGTTCAGCAGTCAGGAGTGTTGCTGTGCTCCTGGTCTTCTTTGGTTCATCCCACTTACATCTAAAGTATGAGCTGGAGGTGCCTCATTTTGACCTTTGGCAAAGAAAAATAATAATAATAAAAAGACTTGGACAACTTCAGTGGCTCAGTTAAGTACCTAAAGTTGATGATGCAAATTTTCAGTATTAACTGCGACTGGAGCCGTTCAACTCCTCACTGTGACCATGGGTGAAAATTGGAAAATCTTCACTGAACTAATAAAGGATGTGTCCCACTTGTGCAAGGGTTTCAGAAAAAATGTTCCAGAGAGTCTAATTGCTGATAGATATCTGCTAATTAGTTATGTTTCTGAGGGTCAGCAAACTCAGCCAAAATCACTATCAAGGTTCCCACTAGAACAGCAATAATTAGGGATCTAGGGAGTAGATTTTTCAGGTATTCCTGCTTTACACAGTGTGATCTGTTAGCTCTAATTAGGGAGAGCACTGAGTACATGCTTAAATCCATTCCTGTTCAAGTCAGGCTTCAGTCCATGCCCCAGATCTGAAGGGTTACCTGTCTAAAGGGAGAGACAATTTGCAAAGCCAATTAAGATCTGTCACCTCAAGGGTCCATACTTCTGACAGCATCCCAGGGATGGAGAATGATCATTTTCATCAGAAGAAACCCAGGGATCTGGCATCAGGCTAGGCCATTCTCTTCCCATCTACCTGCATCCACAAAACAGTCAAGTACAAAATAAACAGAACTGTGTTTGGCCCTTCAGTAGTTGCTTCAGACCCTGCTCCAGCTATGAAGACAATATAGTCCTGTAATTATTCTAAGTATTCCCTCTCCTCTCCTCTCCTCTCCTCTCCTCTCCTCTCCTCTCCTCTCCTCTCCTCTCCTCTCCTCTCCTCTCCTCTCCTCTCCTCTCCTCTCCTCTCCTCTCCTCTCCTCTCCTCTCCTCTCCTCTCCTCTCCTCTCCTCTCCTCTCCTCTCCTCTCCTCTCCTCTCCTCTCCTCTCCTCTCCTCTCCTCTCCTCTCCTCCTCCTCCACGACCCTCCCCTCCCATTCTCTTTTCCCCTTCCCCTTCCCTTTCCCCTTTCCCTTCCTCTTCCTGTCTTTTCATTCTAGAAAAATGGTCTCAAGTTCTGTGGAATTCCTGGAGGATAAAACACTTTTAAAACAAAAAGGAAAAAGGATTTAAATTGCTGTTTAAAACATGAACATTCTATCTACATAACTCTTCTGTGTATTTGTTGTATTTCTGTTTCAATTTTGTACACATTCTTTTATGACATCAATAATGACAAACTCTTATTTCTATTTTAGTACAATAAAGCAATATGGTGGATATCAATAAAAAAAGGAAATAGACTAATTCAATAAAAGATATTCTAATTTGTTTAGTGCAATAACTGTACTTAGTAATGAAAATTAACAGTCAAGTACAAAGATATTTCAGTGGCTTTTTGGTGTCAATCTCTGATATACCAGTGGCAGTAGGAACAGTTTTTATGTGATGCTCAAAATGTAAAACAAGAAGGATGTGTACACAAAATTGAGAACAGTCTTTCAAACCTAGACAAGAAACACTGAAAGGTTCAAAAATTCCACAATAAAGTTCCATAACTAAAAATATTCTATAATTTTTATTTAAAAGTCCAATTTGTTTTTCTTCTTTTGGACTGAATTCTACTTTCAGATTGGAAACTGAGGATGCAGGTAAGTAAATTGCAATAGCTGCACCTGGAAATCAGCATTCTTTAGCCAGCAGCAAATCTCATTCTGTCTTTGTCTTAATTTTCTCTTTTGTAAAGAATGTAAGTAATAATGCAGCTACCTACCTCAGAGGAGTGCAGGAATTAATTAATGTTAGTAAAATGCTTTGAAGATAAGATCTAAGTATTATTATTAATAATTCATCTTCAATTTGCTCTGTGCCTTAAAGACAGAAATAATTTACAATGAAATGATGTGATACTACCTTGGGCTATATTAAGGTCTTGAATGGATATGCAGGGCTTACATTGTGGTTAATGTAAACTATGTAGAGGTGCCAAAAGGCAGAACTGGACTTTATGTAAATACCCACTCAGGAGCTTTTATATCACACAAAATTAGTATTTATGGGATGTAGAGATCTTATGAATTATGAGTTACGCTTTTTCTGGAATATGTACTGAGGGGCAGACTTTCAAAGGACAGCCTAAGAAAGGAAAAAATTAATTCATAATATGCATTTAAAGAGTTCAGATTTGATGATTTATTAGTCTGAGGAGCAACACACTTGAGGCTTTCATTGGCCTCCTCAGACTAACGTATCTTACCACTTTGCCTAATTTATCTCTCATTGCTTTTCTCTTTTCATTATTCTGACAAGACACTAAACTTCAGCATCACTGGGAACATTTGCCTTTCCACAGAAGTGAAGACTTATGGCTCAAGTGAAACATGTTTAGTACTGAAAAGTCAACAGATTTGAGAACCAAAATGGAAAGATCAAGAGATCCGTGGCAGCTCTTCCTGTCAGGGCAAACCAGAGCAAAGCCACATACTCACATCTATGCTTGGTTTGTAGACAAGAAAATGAGGTGGTTTCTGCAGCTTTCTAGTGCTTTCTGTAGCTGTAGAACAAAGTGAGGGATCTTTTCAAAAAGAGACCTGCATAGCTAATATAGTTCATACGGCAATAACTTGTTATAGAATCAACTTCTGTTTTGGGTGATAAATGAAAATAAGCCACGAAAAGTATGTCACGATTTTCTCTTTTAGGCCTTTTCCAAGGATTAAGACACATTTTACTTCCATAGTTTATGAAGGTACTGCCTACAGATGTCAAAGGGGAGAGAAATATACCCATCTTGGCAACCAACATGGCAGTAAGTGGAAACAGGTTGGCTCCAGTGTCGGTATAGAATATCTTCACTCCCAGTCTGTGAGCCAAAGTCTGGAGGAATTTTATGCATGCAGCATAGCAAGCAGCGTAAGGAAGACTTAATGTTTTTAACAGTTGATAAGATTTGTCCAAGATTTTAACATGTCTAGAATGTAACATTCCTGCAGCCTAATCAAATTTATATTTCCAAGGTTAGAAAAAGGTAATACTAATGAGGATGAAATAAATGGCAGGATGATGAACTCTAGCTGCTGAAGAGAAGGGAAGAACATAAATCATTTGCCTGTGAGCAAGTCTCCACAGAGCAAAGCAGGATTGTCATCATAACAGATTAGATAGTCCTCACATCATCATGTTGAGGATCTGGAATGGACTACCTAAAGTACCATGATGCGAACCACGTATGCCCAATCCTTGGTGACAACAGAGACTTTATTTCTGCTTTCCTGGAGACAGAGATACAGATGTTCTCCCTCAACCTTCACTTTATAAGCCAAAGCATTGAATAAAACTTCCTTTTGTCATCTGAAGGCTTCTGTATGTGAGCTAATAATTCACAATTGAGGATTTAGGTCAAGCTAAGCAGATTTAGCTTAAGGACCTGACCACAGACAGCCACTATTCATAAACACTATCTCCTCCAACATTTGGATATGTGTGGTAATACCAGTCCCTCTCTTACAGGAGTACAGTTGATGTGGTAGGAGAGAACAAAGAAGTACTGAATCTTCTCTTAAAATAAGAATAGTATTACTGCTGTCTCACATAGGCATCATCTAACATTTATAGGGATTAAGAAGAAGGTTTTACACTAAGAAATTAAAATTCATCATTATTCCCAGCTTCTCAGAGCCTTCATAATTCACCTTTGGGACCTGCTCAGATCAAAGTGCTCAGGATAATACTAATTTTTAATTAACAGTCTTATGTTTGTAAATATTATTTGTGCAGTTCCAGCTTGTCCATGAGAAAGCAGCGGTGCTCATAATTGATCCACAATTGCTTTGGTTGTCTCTGAGAAAATATTCTGTAAATTAGAATTTACCCCAAAGCCTAAGAACCAGGACCAGAAGATCCGTGTTCTACTTTGCACAGATATTAAAAATGCATTAGGAAAAGTGAGTTGGGAACTTGGTCATAAAAGATCATAAAATATCAAAGATGCACATTCTGCACAGATGAGGACAAAGATGTCTCAGTCACTGGCTTTTGGTTCTATCTCCTCCTCTGGTTCTGACCTAGAAAACTACCCTGGACTTAGGGAGCCTTCCTGATAAAATTTTCATAGGAACACTGAAGCTTCTATAAATGAAAATTATTTTTCAGTAAATAAATGTTCTTTCCACAAATACTCTCTTTTTCTTTCCTGAAAAACAGTTTGAGATGGTTCCAATTGGTGCAGAACTTACTGCAGGAAATGATCCAAACTCCTTTGGTACTTTGTCCAGTCGTCTCTATTGTTCATTTTTATTCAATGGTTACTGGCCTTTTGATGGACAAAGTACCACTGGATTCTGCCAAGATGATGGTTCTCGCTATTGCTAGCTCTGTCCTTAACGGTCAGTCTTATAATAGATGTCAGCTGTTTTTGTTGCTTCTCCAATCCATAGGCAGACTTTTGGTGAAATGGTCATAGAGAGAAGGCTCAAGAACTGTCAGGATGTAGATGTTTCTTCAACTGCTAACTCTTACAACTAAGTTAGTACTATCAGGGTCGCTCAGGTCAAACATTAGATTTATTTTCAAATAGCTCTGTGCACATTGGCTCCGGTAAGGGGCGTATTAGTGAATGAAAGAGATGACTTTGCTGAGTTCATTATGAACAATAGCATCACCAACCTCTTCATTGTATAGTTGGGTTATATTCTTAGATGACTCCAGCGGTACTAATCTGCCATGCAGTGACATTTGTAATGTCATCCATAATCTCTGCCTGGGTAGCAGAATCTGTTTAGTCCTTATGGTCAATAAACCAGCTCTAGTCAGTCATGCTTTCATTATGTTGCAGCTGGATCTCAGCCATCTCACATGTCCAGCTCTTAGCTACACAGACTGCTGCCTGCCCCTCAGGTTGGTCTCTAGTCTTTACAGTGAATTCACACAGTCAATTGAATCAACTGTCTTCTGGCATTATCTTTAGTGTAATGGAATCAGTATGCTTGAAGTACAGACAGTAGAGCAGAGTGCAGAAATCCCCCACTCAGCAGAGAGCAATAAGTCTCTATGTGGCAGCATGTGGCCTGCTTCTTAAATGATGAAGTAGACATGGCAGTGAAGGCCAAAGCTCAGACAGAGATGAGAAGAAAAAGAAGAATTAAGGTATCACAATGAAAAATCTGTTGCTCTGGCCCAAGATGTGGTCTGAAGGATGAGGACATTTTCTTTGCAAGAGCAAGTGACAGCAAATGTAAAACTGTATACAGACCCAGGATAAGGAGATTCTGAAACCTCTCTCTCTCTCTCTTTCTTTCAATTCTGCTAACATTTCTGATGTGTTGAATCTGATTTGCAGTTTTCTTCCATTACAAAATTTTACCATCAGACCTATGTTCAAACACGGCCTTCTCAAATGCTTCATTATGTCTCATTTCATGTTATATTGAAGTATTTGCTGTCAGAGACTTAACTTGGGCTGTCAGTACATAAATGGTACTCATGGCAGCTGTCTCTGAGAATATCTGGGACAATGAACCTCATGCATGCACTGATAATGGCTAGGCTGGAATTCTCATGTCACCTCTGGACCTGTTTTTTGTTTGTTGTTTTTATTTATTTATTTATTTATTTATTTAGAGGATACTGGCATGGGATAGAAAAGAAATAACAAAATCTTTCTTGTTTGAGCTGTTTTACTGGCTCTGTAGGCTGATCATATTATCTCTGGGTGCAGATTTTTTCTCTGAGTGTGTTAAAATAATTACAGGTGGAACTAGCATTACAGAACAGACACATTTCTGCATGATTCAGATGATACCATAATATATTTCAAGCAAGGCAACCTTCTGGGAAATGCTCATGTTATGTTCATTCAGTACTCATCCTCTTGATTTTCATGTAAAGACTGCTTTTCAATAATTACTGTAAAATACTCTCTAGACGAATCTGCTATTGTTAACTGAACTTGTGAAGAGGAGTCTTACTTAAGCTGTAATAACACTGTATTTGTGTTAACAGCTCAGTGACATGAAATAAAAAGGAAACGAATGAAACAAAACAAGGTTATACTTCACTAGAAAGCATTATTTTTTTCCTCTTAATTCATGCAATTGCAATGGTGTTGTGCTGTGACAAAACTGTGAAAGCAAAATAATATCACTGCAGGACACACAATGAGTCAGTTGTTAGGAAAATAGCTGTGGGGTCTGAAATGAATTGTACATCTTCTTTAAATAGATGATTATGATTATTGGTATTATTACTGTGGGACTGTAATGCTCCTGAAAACAATCACTGATATGTTTGAGACTTCTACACAAGAGAGGTTCTGGGAGTTTGTATTTTGTATTGCTTAGTGACATAGCATACTAATAGAAATGAGATGTCGGGGTTTCTATACTGATTTGTATGCTGTTTTTATTATAAATGTAGAATGTGGAGTCAAAGGCTTTCAAATTCTTGAGGAGACTGAGTGGATCGCAACTCAGAATGATCCCACTTCATCGGAATCTAACCTGCTGAGGAGGTACAACAGGAAGTCATTTGCATCAGCTGCTGAATAAGAAGTTTAGGCACTGTCAGTTTTAGAGCTCAAGGATCCATGTTTGTTGCTAACACCATCGCTGAGCTGCAAAGCACTAAACAGCTCATCAGACCTAAAGCCTGTGAGCAATGAAAGCTTGGCACAGCCAGGAGCTTGGGACCAGGAGGTTTTGCAGCTTGAAATCTAGAGATCAGACAGAGTCTGCGCTATCCGTTCCTCATCAGTGTCCCAGGTACACAAATTGTCAAGCTAGGCCAGATTTGAAATGCAGGGATCCCTAATATCCAGCTGGGAAGTGAGCAGGTAGGAAGCTAGGCAACATTTTCAGACAGGTTCTCAAGCCCCTTGGTTGTTTCTCAGCAGCTTTGTTGCAAGTAAACTGTCTCAAAGAAGAACTTCGCTTTGGAAGAATGGGCAGTTCTTCTGCAGGAAGGGAAAATCAAATTCCCATCAGGGAATTTCCAATTAGCTACAATAATAATATGTAAACTGCTCTCTGATTGAGATACTTGAAGAAAATATTTTCATGTAAGCACAAGACTGAGGTTGAGAGAATGAGTCAGTCTATTGGAAGGTATAAGGTAACCACACCCCCAGGTTCCAGATAGGTGTATTTTAACTATTTTATGATGATGCTTTGGTATCGGTGCAGCCAGGTTTGCAGTTAAATGATTTATAGTAACAATATAGTAGCCAAAAATGTTTGAACTGACCTCATGACTTATGGCTGTTAAAAAGCATGGCCCCTCTCATTCCTCCCTGTTCCCTTCATCTATACCATCTCCAGCACTCCTGCAGGTCATCAGCAAGCTGTTTCAGCTCACCGAACTGGGGGCAGGACAGTCACTTTCTCTTCTTTTTCAGTGAATTTCCTGCCATAATTAGAAGAGTTTCAGCAGCAGTTGAAGCTGGAGTCTGGAAGAAAGGAACAGTAGGAAAGCAGAGAGTAAGATATTTTTTCTAGTGCTCTTTCCCAAGGCCAGGAAGCCCTCTGAGCCATATCCCTGTGGCCAGTCACATATACATAGACTCCATTGTCTGTGAGCAAACAGCCTATATTCAACAGGAATTTCTCTATCTATCTTTGGGTTTCCTCTTTAAAATGGATCTTTGCTTACCACTTCTTCTCAGCATACCATGATCACCACACTTGTCATCATAATTCTTGGAAAAGTCCGTAGGATAGAAGTTACAGACAGGTCTATAGTACAGAGCTTACAAATAGGTCCTATTTTCACACGGCTCATTTTTATTCGTAGATTCCCTTGGGGCACCTTTGTTGACTCCAGCAGAATTACTCTATTATAAAAGGGAGATGAATGGCACTCAGAAGTCATATCCTGTCATAGCCTGCTGATGCTAATAAGAGGTATGTCCATAGAAAAGCAGTGGGCTTTTTATGAGAGGACCACTGACTGAGGATACACATGGATTGTAGTATTTTTTTTGTTATTCTCCTATTTCAGCACACAGATAATTTAGCGTGACCCATCTCTAAGGGCAAGATTCAACTTCCCACCATTAACAGAAATCTTAAGTAAACCTCAGTTGTCCTCTTAGGCTAAGAACAAACCAGAGCCCTTTTTACTTTAGTCTTTTCTTTTTATGTGTGACCATGAGACCAGGTGTGTCATCAGTAACATTAACCTGGAGATAGAAAAGGTTTTGTTTGTCAAGTCAGTCTCTCCCTGAGAGATGTTCAACTCAGCTTGCATCAGTAACTCATAGACCCTGCACACACCCGTGTGTGTATCCACAAAAGTTAGCATTTTTTAATATACGAGTGTATTCTCTAGAATGCCCCAAAGGGCAATTAGATAATTTTAGCCTTTATCATTAAACTTAAATATCCAGCAATTTGTAATCATTCTCATACTGGGATGCTTTACACTTTGAGAATAGAATGAATATACACAGCTCTCTCCCATTCCATCCTCCACCCACTTTTCAACAAGCAGTAAAACTCATTGAGTGATTTTTTATTTTATTTTTTTTTAAAGGCAGCATTTTCTGCAGTCTTTATTAAAAAAAAAAAAATATATATGGGAAGATATATGTATGGCAGAGTGCCTGAGGAGGGCAGCCAGAGCTTTGGCCTATATCTATGTTGCTGAACAGGCTTGGATTTGATTGCTGCTCTTCAGAATTGGTCTATGACACAGCAGGAAGGCTGGGAGCTGCCCCTATTTCCCACAGATTGGAGAGCCTGTGAAGATGCTGAGCACAAGCACTCTATGAACAAAAGATTCCTGAGGAAGAAACTCCTGTGTACTGCTAGCATACAACTGAATGCATCTTAAAAATAGAAGTTAGAAATGTGCACGATGGCTGGGGTGGGCAGAGACCTCTGGGTCCATCCAGCCCAACCTCCATCAGGGACATGACCACGTGAGTTTTGGGGGTCTACAAGTCGGAGAGTCCACAGTCCCTCCAGGCAACTTGTGCTACTCTTCTATCACCCACACAGTAAATAAGTTACTCCCAATATTCAGAGGGAAACTGTGTTCCAGTTTGTACCTGTTGCCTCTTGTCCTGGCAATGGGCAGCACTGCAAGGAGACTGTCTCTGTCCCCTTTGTACCCTTCCTTCAGGTATTTGCACACAGTGATGAGATTCCCCGCTCCCACTCCAGCCTGAATAGCCCCAGCTCTTTCAGCCTCTCCTCATAGGACAGGTGCTCCTGTCTCTTCATCATCTTCACTGGACTGTCTTGGGTATGTCCACATCTCTCATTTTGGGAACTGAAATCCAGGCCTGGAGCTCCAGGTATGAACTCATCAGAGCTGAGGAGGTGGGAAGGATCACCTCCCTCTTCCTGCTGGCAATGATGAAGCAGTGACAACCCTGGGGAGAACGTTCTGGTTTTCATCAAATCCATCTTGGTACATCCTGCTATGAGTGAATCACAGCTTTCTTTAGAAAAAGTATTTCACTTTAATTGAGATAAGTGATGGGGAAAAAAATTAATAGCTTAAGAGCCAACAGCAAAATAAAGGAGTAAAATAAGAAATACTTTTTCCTTCAAAAATCTCAGGACATTTCCAATTCAGCCCATGATTTTGGGGCTTCCTGAGACTTCTGCTTGTTTCAGTTTGGCAATAACAACCTCATGACAATACAAACAACATTTTTCTCGATAGTATATGAAGTCACATCTGTATTTTCACTCCTCCCACTCAAATCTTTTCCTAAAAATACTTTCAGTATGGGAGAAATATTATTATTCCAAGCAGCAGGAGGACATATATATATATATATATATATATAATTTTTTCCCAAGAACTTTATCAGCAAATAGAAAATACTTGTTCTCCACTTAACCTAATTAAAAAAAAAAAAAAAGAAAAAAAAAAGAAAAAAAAAAGAAAAAAAGAAAACTATAAAAGATTTTATTTTATTTCTTTATTTACTTGAATTTTTTCTTGGAGTGAACAGGTGAATTTTTACTAATTCCTGAAGTCTCAGGAGAACAGTGAAATTTGTGCTAAATTTATTCATAGAGTAGATGCACCTTTTTATAAAGTGCATAATAATTCTGATTTGTATGTTCAGATAATACCATCTGCTCAGACTTGCAAAGGAAAAGACAGAGTCTACTCCCATATCTCTAGTGAGGGTCTCTACCTCCTACATTTATTTTATTTTATTTATTTATTTCTGGGATTGGGAAAAAAGGGGTTATCAATTTGTAGAGCAGTTCTGAAAACAGAGACAAAAAAAAAAAAAACTGCAGCCTTTTTCTGAATGCAGCTGTAAGACCATTCCTTTTGAAAAACAAACATACAAAAACAACAAAAAGAAACAACCAAAAGCATGAAAAAACCAAAAAAAACCAACTGTTGTTTCCTTTAGAAACTGGGAAATCTAGTGTAATGAGTTTTCTTCTTTTTTTTATTTTTTAATTAACACAGGCATTCCCAAGCTTTGGCAGTGGCAGAGGCCATTTTGCAACGACAAGATGTGAAATGTTGGCAAATGAGAGTTTTCAGCATCCCAAGCTGCTGGCCTGCATCTCTGGCTGGATCACTCATGGAATAGAACAGTATTTCATGTCCTAAAAGACTGTGTTCTGCCATCACACTTCTCTCACATTAATAAGAGTGACTGGAAATATGTCAGCATTTTAGAGCAACTCGTGCCTCCAAATTCCAAGGCACTTTGTAGGGACATGGTCTAAATAGAAAATGCATGAGAAGACTTATTAGCACTCTGTGCTTTTATGCCCTTTGGTTTCTTTTGTAAAAAGGGGCTGGCCCTGATTCCCTCCTACAGTGCTTTGAGAACAGAGAATACACACAGTATATTGGAAAATACACGGCTGCATTAACAACACTCCAGCTTGACTTGTTATAGTCCTGAATACACGTATACACCTACCACTCCAGATCTGGCCTGTACACAGCTGTTGGCTGAGACACAAGGGAGCAGTCCTGTGTAGTGGTAGTGATTTGGATGTCAAATTCCTTTTACAAGCATCCAGTTATGGGAGGCAATTCACTTGCAGCTTTGCTGAACATCTCCCATTCACACATGGTCCTTTTGGACAGCTGTCTTGGCTGTCCTACTTCCTGCGTGTGATTCAAAAGAATACAAGCCTACAAATTATTATGACTTTAGACATAAGATTTTTTTTAAGGTTCGCTCAAGATTTTGGGAGACAGATGTGATTTTTACATATGTTTTGAACTGGTAACGTTGCATCTTTCTTCCCAGGAAAGTCCTAGTTTCAAAGCCCTGAGGACTTCAATTCGGATCCAAGTTCACCCAGGTAAATAAACTGAATGCTGTGCATTATTAATGTACATGAGTATTTCAGGGGAAACTTAAGCAGTAATCAGATTTTCGTTTTAAATCATTTTTCTTGAGCTCATTTCTCACTTTCGAGCTCAGTGAAATCCCACAAACTGTTGCCATTATTATGAGTCACTCCAAGTTGAAGGAGCTGAACCTTTCATTTTAAGTCTGAGGGACCTCAACTATATTGTCCTTATCATCTTCTTGGCTTCTGACAACTAAGCCAGAACAAACCAGCCCTTGCAATGTTTGAAGGAACAGCAGTGTCAGATTTGGGGACAGAATGAAAAAACTATGTTTTCACATCTTCTGAAGTGCCCTGAGTACGTCTTGCACATAAGTGCTTGTGATGGGAGTCCCCCTTCTTGATAAAGTATACCAGAAGTGCAAGTTCTAGGACTCTACCACAGGTATAAATGTTCTTGTGGCTCTCAGAAAAGCTCTGTTGGAAGTGAGAGTGTAGCCAGAAAAGAATTAAATGATGGAGCATGCTCACTGAGGTTTTTACAATGTCTCTTACCAACCTGCAGGAGAGAGGTCACAGTAGTAGGTCCCTCCTCTATCCTGTCTCACTGGATGTGTCTTTCTGCACAAGCACTGGTGGCAGACAAGTCTTCAGAGTTGCCCATTCCCTGATGTTTAGACTGCCTGTGCCACCCTCAGGGATGTGAGGAGAATGCATGATTTTCCTTGTGCATCATGTGCCTCTGCTCCAGAGGTGGTTTGGAGGCCAAGGAGGCAAATGCCTTATGCAAATTATGTGTTCTTTAGTGCCAGTGGGGTGCAAATTAAACATAGCAAAGCTGTTCTTTGTGGAGTGCAAACTCTCTAGGGTGCAGGGCTTCCTTATGGCAGAGCATCAGGACAGCTGCCTGCAGCCTTGGGCCAAAGTGTTGCCTGCAGGTCGAGCCAGGCTCAATCCAGGAAACACCTCTACCTTTGAATTGCATCCTTTCTGTCCGTGGCATCCCTCCACACTGAGTCCAGCCTTTATGCCAATGAAGCAGAGCCCTGTTTAAGAACAGAACTGCAGCCATCACCAAGGCTTTTTGCCTGAGCATGAATATTCCTTTGACAATATGTCTGCAACAGAACTACTTTTTTTCTCCAGCTTCAGTGAAACATGTGAGTCCCTTCATTTTGGACTTTGAGCACTCATCAGAGAAGTAGACCACTGTTCCCAGGCTGCCTTCCCAGCCCCAGACCTTGCCATTCCCTTTTTCTTCCTTTATACCGTGGACATAGATGACCCTGTTCCATCCCAAGCCTTCTGGGACGGGAAGAGAATTTCTAGGATCATTTTGATTGCCCATGCCAGCACAGCATCACCTATTTTCAGTTTCCTTCCTTTGGGTGGGAGGTGGAGGGAGAGCAATTCAACTGATTGCCTTTGCTGTATACTGAATCTATGGAAATAGTAATCGAAGCTTCAGTTAGTCTTATCTTTTTTCTTTCTTTTTTCCTTCTTTTCTTTTTTCTTTTTTAATGTAATGGGGAAAGAGAAAAAAAGCCAAAACAGTCATTTGCTCATTGAGAACTCAGAAAATCTAAACCTCAAATATCCCAAGAGAGCCAAAGGATAAGATACAAATTAAACAAATTATCCCAAACTGCTTCCTGACATAGCTCTAGGAAATTCAGTGTATAAAAGGGAGGGGAACTGTTGGATGACAGCATCTGTATTTTCCCTATCTCATATTGTAACAGTTGAAAGCATAAGGGATGTCCCAGCAGAAACTTCTTCACTGAATAAGCAAATTAAAAGTACTTGTCTTCTCCCCACCTTCTTCTAAAAACCCTAAGTTCTTTTGGGAGGAGAATATCCAAGGGAAAAGACACACCAGCACATGGAACAGCATAAAACTCCACACTTATTTTTACTGCCTTTCTGAGGCTGATAATGTTCTGAAAATAAAGCTGTATTTCTTACCTGATGGTTTCTGGACATTTTTCTTACAGTTTTGGGGTACAAGTCCTTAGCTAACTCTAGAGCCATTAGAAGCCCCACAGTATAAAGGTGCTTGCATCCCACATGTTCTGGTAGGGGTTGGTGAGAGCAGAGCTCCAAATCTCTCGATTCCAGCTGGGAGCAGCCAGCTTAGGTGATGCAGTTTAGACAATTTGATTAGAAATAGCAGGTGAGTGCTGACTTAGCTTACGCACCTGGAAGGACCTTTGTCATCACAGCAGATAGCCCATTTCATGATGCTTGCTTTTTCTTCAGGCTAGGGTAGACAGAACAGATATCTTGGGTTTTCTCTGCTGGTGTGCCTGAGTATCTACTAGTAAGCTTGGAGCTCCTGTCCCATCATTTTCCCCTGTGTGACGCCCTATATCACAAAGGTATTTTTCTAAATCATGAAGATAGTGGAAATCACAAAATGCCTGTCTTGAGTCAGGCAGAAAGATTTTTCTAAACAATGGCAAGAGGTCTTTTTAATTTAATTTTATTTTTTTTGCAGGAACTTGTCAAAGAAAGTTGGGTTCCACTCCCTGCTGGTCCCTGGGGAGCAAAAAGCAGGCCAGTAACTGAACCCTTTTTCCTTCCCTGCAATCCAGTTTGCTGTACACTTCACTTACCCATTTCTTCAGGAGAATGTTTCTACTCTGTGCTCTGTCATTAATAATTCATTTGTCAGCTTATGTGTTAAGTTTTTTATCATTATGAATCCATCTGCAGATAAT
Organism: Excalfactoria chinensis; assembly: GCF_039878825.1. Taxonomy (NCBI): domain Eukaryota; kingdom Metazoa; phylum Chordata; class Aves; order Galliformes; family Phasianidae; genus Excalfactoria; species Excalfactoria chinensis. The sequence goes on along the minus strand of NC_092825.1, from coordinate 49,737,970 downwards.
GTGTATGTCATATCTACTACAAGAAACAGTAAAGCAAAACAAGTCAGCCATCCAACCAGTATCTTTCTCTCTGTGCTTTATCCATTTGTATGTAATTGACTTTGCAGTTGGTTGACTTCCCAAATCAGTGTTTTAAAACTGATTTGCAATTATTAATATCTTTATTAGGTTTATTTTTATTTATATATTTTTTTTTTAATTCTGATTTTCATCTTTCTATAATTCCCTATTGGACAGTCTTCAGATGAACAGCACTACCAGACAAACAACATTTTTCCTTCATTTTTGGATTATTATTTTTTTTAATGTACTGATATTTCTGAATGTCACAAATCTAATACTCAAAGGACTAAATATGTAAAATCAGATTTTGTCCAAAGTAGATTATCTAGCCACTGAATAACAACAACAAATAGCCAGAACTTCACAAAGCTGCAGTGCAGACAGCTAAACTCCTTTGGAAATGTGCTTTCTATGCAGTCATATGCTGGCAAAGATGTCAGACTAATTGCTGTGACCGTAGACCGCTTTCCATTATGCAGCCCAAGAATCCCTTTCTCAGCATTCCCAAGCAATATCTCATTGATCGGGCCAGCTCAGAGAGTAACTAATCTACAAAAACGGCCTCTTCTTCCAGCTGAGAATTCAGCAGAAATGCTGTTTGCATCATAGACCTTTCTGGTGAGGATGTCTTTCTTCTACAAGTTTGACTAAAACCCTGCAAACTGTTTTTGCAACTGTCTATGGCTCCTAGTTTTTGTAAAACTGAGCTGGTTAAATGTGGTCGTAAAACAAGACAAACTGAAGGTGAAAGATTTGGCACTATATTGCTACTTCTTAAGTCATTCTGTCTGTGTTTATTTTCAACACGGGGAAAAAAAATCTTTCAGAACATTTCATCAAGTGCTGCTAGTTAAACTGAAGTGAAACAAGGTGCTTGGTTCGTTGGTAGTAGCTGGAAAGGCAGCATGTCATTTCCCACTCTGCCACAGCCTTTAGAAAGTCAGAAAAGCTTTAAGATCACATTCCCTGGCCCTTCATTGTCCTCCTCAACAGTTTTATGAAGGATTTTCTCAAAATATCCCCAAGAAATTAACCCCATACCCTCTCTTCTTTAGCCACCTTCAATCTCCCTTTGGAAGCAGTGGTGGGATAAAGGTGCTGAAAGACGTGTGGTTGAGTGAGTAAGCGAAAAAGCAAAGGCTATGTTTCTGAGCCTATAGTTTGAGAGAGAAATGGAGACAGAAGCATGTGGAGCCTCAGCATGGTCAGGGCAGAGCTCAGGTTTGCACCTTCACTAAGGTTGTACCATCTAAACACAGCAGACAGTTGTCTGGACAGAGTCAAAGTCATTGGAATCCCACAGGAAACTTATATCCAGTAATCAGGAAAAACATTGGCAGAAGGCAACTACAGGTCAAGATAAAACAACTATGTCACTTTTTAATGTACTCTGTGGTGATGGGCTTGCTGTGTTTGAGTTGTGAGGAAATTGCTGCTGGGCAAAGCCCTTAGCCTGCTGTTCCCAGGTGTTGCTGCCTGCTCATTTGAGTACTTGACCTCACACAAAGCAAGTATAGATCTTTCCAGAGAGTGCTGTCCTCTGAATGCAATCTTTTGTGCTACAGGAGCCAGATGGGGCAAGGCAAAGCAGAGCCTGAGATCATAGCGATAGGTAGATAGCTTTGGCATTTGTGGTATTAGACCTGAATATGACCATAAGAACAATCCAGCAGGGCAGTATAATATGTATACATTATATTTTTCCCCTCTGAAGCTGAGATTTGAATTTGGAGCAGTTCTACTTACGTGAGTAACAAAGACACATCAGGGATATCCTAGATAACTCTCCAGAGTTATTTAAGATTTAGGGTAGAGCTGTTTCCTCAGAGGCTCTCAGAAAAGAAAAACTTATTTCTGCATAAAATTCTCGCCTGACAGAGATTATGAGACACTGCCAAGAAATTCAGACTGGTTTGACACCTATTAGAACACAGAAATATATCTTCTAATCTGAGCAATGTGAGCAGAAACAAGGAAAAGAGATACCCACCCACATGAGCACCACAGTGTTGAACTGTGCCTTGTGCTGTGGTGTTCTAAAGAAATCCCTGCAGAGTAGCTAAAGTTATGGCAAAAGTACTCTTAGCATTACATCGCTGGTAAAGAGCTTTCTGTGATATATAAGGTCTGAGAGGCTGCAGCACTGTGGCTATAATTCACTACTACTTCTTGAAAATAAATCTTGCTCCAAGTAGCATGAAATGAAGGTAGGGAAAGGCAGGGAGAGTGGAGATATTTCAAAGAAAAGCAAAGGGATAATTGCTGTTCAGGACCAATTTTGTCTTAATTCAGCTTGTACATTTTACAGGTGCATGCTCAGCCCTCCTTCACCTGTCCTGCTGAGTCACAAGACCTAAGATTTCTTGCAGATCAGGTAATGCTGATACTGCAAAAGAACCCTGCAAAAGGACAGCCTGTACGCAGTAGCCATTGTGTAGATACAGAAGAAATGAATTTGGTTCTTGTTTCTGGAAGGGAATCTTTGAGTAACAACAGGACAAGAAAGATGAGAAGAGTGTACAGATAATAAAAGTCATTGTTCTGAGTGAGTGCATGTGATGGATATTGAACACTTCATTCACTGCTCTCAGCACAAGTATTCAGGAACATCTGAAATGCCCTGGAGTATCCAGAATGTTCACAGACAGTTGGAAGATATTGTGCAGGACCTGAGGGACACCCTGGAGCAGCTGCTAGTATCCAGGCAGAGTACCACAGGGCATCCCAGATGACTTTAGATGACTGTGAGACAAATGAACAGAGCCCTGGAACCTTTTCTTATCAAGCTGGTTTGGAGGCCTGTTTGCAATAAATTGATATATGCTATTTTACCTACCCATTCTCATTTTTTATTCTTTTTTTTGTTTGTTTTTGTTATGGCAATGAATTTGCAATTAGCCACTTTGAAATTGAAGCAATGATACATAAGATGTATAATGATAGGTAATTGTAGCAGTGAGAGGTGATGTTGCGAGTAGCAGTCCTCCCATTTTATATGGTGTAATCGGGTTATCTAGATTTACCCGTGATAGAGGCTGCTGCCCCTAGAAGGGGGGAAATGAACAAAAACAACGGCAGCAATCTAAGGAAAGAACTTATTTTACTAAATACGAGACACAATATGATACAATATAACTACAACTACTATATCAAACAAGGCAGAGAAAAAGAAAGAGAGAAAAAAGAGTCCCCGAGAACCGGGGGCCTACTGCGATCTCTAGGCGACAGGCTGGAACGTTGCTGATAGAGGGAGACGGCAGGGATGGAGCGCTCCAAAGCGATAGACAGGGTGAAAAGAAGGACGTTCCAGCCTGGGAGCGAGATTATGTATGTGTCCTCCTCCTCTGGTGATTCGTCTCTGGCCGCGTTGTCCCCTGGGATATGTAGTTTCCTCCAAGAGCTGAGTACTCGGGATGCTGCCATTCCACAGATCTGGAGCATGAACCTTCCACACTTCCGCATACCCTCTGTTACATTTCCACATACCCTCTGTTACATTTCCACATACCCTCTGTTACACTTCCACATACCCTCTATTACACTTCCACATACCCTCTGTTACACTTCCACATACCCTCTATTACACTTCCACATACCCTCTGTTAATGATTCATACCGCACATGATGTCATGATGTAGAATATTGACAGCACAAAACCATGACATATGGCCACATGGAAAACAAAGATAATTTGCAGTGGTAAGCTCACTTTTTGTGTAGGACTGCTATGACTTAGATCCAGGGTAGAAGGCCACCAGAGAGGTAACGTTCTCTGAGTAGCAGTGGTGAGTACTCATCTTTGTGATATGAATTCATGTGGAAAACTATGAAGCTATTGATAATCATAGAAGCATAAGTGGAGAACAATCACTCAAACAAACCTGCCATCACCTCTCTGTTACTGAATAATCTTATATGTAAACCAAACAAGATTAAAAAAAAAACAACTTTTTGTATAAAATGCAATTGCCTTTTTACATATGTACATGAAAGACAGGAAATTAAGGATGAATAATCTTTGAGAGGAAGAAAGGAGGAGAGAAAAGGAGTTAAGAATCCACATATGGCTCCAAGGAAAGCTGACAGGAGCAATTAGATACAAAATTTAACATACTTTTCTAGCTCAAGGATATCTCCTATAAATGTAAGTTACGATACAGATTGTCCCCAGGGACTGATTTCCTAAGCATGTAAGTAAATGCCTAACAGCTTGTCAGCTGGAAGCAGGGGAAGAGATCAATCTTTAGATTTAATCTCAGAATAAGTAGATTAGATACAGTTTTCTTTCTCTTTGGTTACATATTTATAAATCTTCATAGTGTTTATTTTTTGATTTTATAAGTAGATATATTCTTTACTTGCATTTACCTTTATCTCCCTTGAGATGGGAATGACTTCAAGGTAACTGCATAGTGTCATTGTGCTCTGCCTCAAGAGATAACGTGAGCCATATAGGCTCTTTTCTTAGCCAACCTCTAAGTACCCAGTACCCCAGTGGAGGAGTTTGAACGTTAGTGATTTAGTGGAGTTTTTCACCATACGCTTCCTCATCTTGTTTTAGGAGTGATTACAGAGAAAACATGACAGCCATACCACCACTAGCCCAGAAGACTGCTTGGTACATTCTTGGTTAATGGGAAAATTCCATGATTCTAAGAGCTGCTGTGAGAGCTTGCAATATAGCTCATCAGGGTTACTCACTCAACACAGGGAGGGAACATATAGTTTTAAACTGCCTCAGACCTTTCATCTGGCTCTCCTTTAATAAACACACCTAAATTTTCCATACAGTCCTAGCAGGGGCAGCTTACACTCTCCTTGTTTCTGTGAAATTTTCTGGATGATACTGTGGACTTGTTGCTCCAGGGCCTCCTACATTTTAATCTGGCCTAACACTGATCTTCAACAGCAGGCAAAGTCTTCTGTCTGTTCATCCAACCCTTGGGCTGTGGAGGACCTCCACCTGTCCCCTGGTGTTGGACAGAAAGCCATAAATTGCCATTGCAAGAAGTCCTATCAAACAGTCCATGCTGGTGTCATTGCAGTCTTCATCACATGTGCGCCTCAGAGACAAAAGCTTTCCCAAAGCTGGAGCTATGGGAGTCAACCCTGCAAAAAGTATTCTCTCTTTCCTTGCCAGATACTCCTTGCAGGATGGTATTAGATCATGGGACCAGAATTGAATCTACATTTTTCCTATCTGTGAGCATTATGTAAACCTTTGAAATCATACATAAATTTTTCCTAATAATATATTAATAATCTATAGACATTATAGTTTATTGCCAGAGAAAGTCATCAAACCAATGCAGGGACTGGAACTTAAAAGGAATGAATGTTTTTATGGTCACTGACAATATTTGTATTTCTATTAACCCAATAAAGGAAAGGTTGAATCTCATGGGCACAGGGTCAGAGAGTGTGTTGGCTTTTCCTTCACAGCACAGTGTAACCTGCCAAATGCATTAGATTACTTCACAACTGCCCCAAGACTGTGTAACAGAAGTTATTGGGTCACTGTGAAATTCAGTGCAGTCCCATAATGTTACTAAGCACTGGTTCTTTAGTGATAAAAATAAGATAAACTTTTCCTTGCATTGCATGTTGATGATCAGAATTTAAAATAACTCACTTCTATTTTTCATCTGGTGGCAAAAAGGTAGCAGCTGTAATGAATTGCGGCTAGAGTTTAAGTATTTGTTTGACCCCTCAAATGAATACTTCAACTCTACAGCTTTTAACCTTCCTAAACTGTTAATGGAAGGCATACCTCCTGTTAGGTAACTAATATGTGTGAATCATCTCAGGACAAAAACATGACACAGGCTAAACACTTCAGTAAACTAAATCTCTTCATGTGAATCCATTTGCAGATTGATAGCCATAAGCTTGAGATATAACATTATGTAAATGAGAAAATAGCAGAAGTAAGTGAGATTGTACAATGATAATTTCAGCATCCTTTCTAGAAATTCCATACCAACATAGACTATTTAGGCATGCAACAGACAGTATTTAGGTGTGTGTTATTCAAATAATTTCTGCTATTTTAATTCCTGAAACATTACACATTAGAGGTAAGTGCAACGCAGTAGTTCAGTTCCCACAACCCACACCTCTCTTTTTTTTCCTTCTTTTTCATGGTTTTAGAAAAAAATACACTGACTGTCATATCTGGTGTTCTACATATCTTTGTGGTTAGTTAAGGGAGACTTAAAGCTGCATCGTGCATGAAATTACTTAGGAAAACTTATTCCACATCTTCTGAGAACTTTTGTACATTTAAGACAGGGTTAATCTTTCTTACTTTTGCCTCTAAACAGTAAGTGTCACTGCATCCTGGTCCCAAGCAGATAGCAACTCTCTTAGATGCTGTCTTAGAACAGGATGAATTGCCTGTGGGCATGGCAATATCTTGCCACCACTTTTAGAGGCTATAGAAGAATTCTAAGGTAGAATAGCATTTTATCTGAAAGACTGACTTAAGTACAGACCTAGTCAAAAGCAACTCAGCCTCACTACACTTGAATATAATCTGCTTGGATGATGGATTTAGTTGAATAGAGGTAGCATACTATATGTGGACACTCAGCAAGCATATCCACATACAGAGTATGAGCAGAGAATCAACTACAAAAACACAAATTTTCTTACCATCAACTGATACTCAGTATTAAGCCTCATTACCTCGCGAATAGAATGACCACAGACTGCCCCAATGTAGGTTTAGTGTGGCTTGATAAAAAGTCAGTGATTTGTTAAACTACCATACTTGCAGGGGGGTTGTGTGCTTGCATTCACAGAATTATTTCATAATATTTGTTACACTTCAACTGTCCATGCTGCTGTAGTCTGAATAACTTTCAATTGAAGATAAGTCTATAATGGTAGATATTCAGAGTAACATTTTCAAATGTACTTGCTTAGATTTAGAGCTCAGATACTCAAAGATATTTCCATTCAAATGAATAGAAGTTACAGGATTAAATACCTTTGAGGATCAGAAGTCTCATTTTTAAAACAACAGACACTTAAGAGATTAAGCTTTACTGAGAGCCAATGAAACAGAGGCTCCTGAATTCTTTTGGTAAATATATCCAGCTTGTAAGGCATATGCTGGCATCTGGGAGCATTTTAAAAAGAGCTGAGCTAGCTAATTCACAAAAGCAAAGTACACATTCAGGGAGTCAAGACGTACTTCTTTTGCATCTACCTTTTAACTTTTGTTCTGTGTATGGTTATACTGTAGATCAGCTGATGCATAACAAAGACTCATCCTGGAATAAAACACAGCTAATTTCCCCAAAACACAAGGTATGGTTCTTACTGTGCTCTGTTAAGTCTAATTGTACACCCTTCCATAAAGTAACTGTACCCCTATCTCCCACATACACACATAAAATATATATACAGATAAGCCTTTTCAGTTATTAACACTTTTCATGTTAAATCTCTTTTGCTTGAGCTTGTTACCACAAATGTAAATATAGAAATGATCTCTACGAAACTCACTTCCAGCAGAAAGAAACTCATGAGGGATTAATTTTGTCTGTGGCCAAAGGAAAAGTGAAGTAGCCACCTCTACCTGTATTCCCACTGCTGTTAGCTGTTTTCTGTGAAAGATGTATCAAAAGTCCTCCAAAAAAAGAAAATGTCGGTTTGGCGCTTATACTGCAGTAGCGCAGACAAGGTATTGCTAAGTTACATCCAGCTTTCACTGTAGCAAAAATTACTATGTCAGTCAGATTTATTCGATGGCAGTACAGGAGGTTATTGTCATCCATATGTAAAAGGGAATTACGTTTGTCAAGACTAATGTACAAAGTTTCCTCTTTTGATTTTTTGTCTTTCTTATCCCACTCAGGTGTTCAGATCTTAGGAAGGCCATTAGCAAACACCAGGACATCTTGTCTTACCTTCTGTGTAACCAGTTTTATTCACTTGTTTCACAGGAATCCAATAATTAGTATTTTTCCTGTCATTGTTCTACTTGTATTTTGCATATTTTGCTTTAAAAGGGCCGTAATTTTTACTTATGTCTGGTAGAATCAATCATGGATAAAAACCAACACTATACAAATAAGTGATAATAGATAAACAAGTACTTCCTTATGAAGTCCTCATAAATCTCTACTATCAGACACATGTCCAGCTTCTGCTGGCCAATGGAGTTGTTAACTATCTTCTGTAACTCTGTATGTGGCATGTTCTTATCTTATGTAAAGTGTAAGAGTGATGAAGTTCAATCTTCTTTTACTGCCATAGAATCATAGAATCATTTGAGTTGGAAGGGACCCATAAAGGCCATCTGGTCCACCTCCCCAGCAGTGAACAGGGACACCTCCAGCTCAGTCAGGATGTTCAGAGTCCCTTCAATCTGACCTTGGATGTCTCCAGTGATGGAGCATCTACTGCAGTTCTGGGCAACAAGTTCCAGTGCCTCATCACTCTCTGTAAAACCTTCTTCCTTATATCCAATTTAAATCTCCCCTTCTTAGCTTGAAACCATTTTCCATTATTTGTAGCAGAGAAGACTCTCCTAAATTGTCTGTGTTCTTCTTTCTAAATTCCCCTCACCTCTATATTTGCCAAAAACTTGCATGTATAAGCATGGATGTTTGTTGATCTGCCATATGTTCATATTTTTACTTTGTTGAAATTCAACCGTTTGCATGAACCATCAATATGTTTTATTAAAAAATAAATAAATAAATAAATAAATAAAAATGCACTGCATTTTTCCATGAAGAAACTGGGTGTTCCATGTTTGACCCAAGAAGAAAAGTGAGCTGACAGGCTGGCTGTATCTTTTCACAGTTTGTGATGCACTGCACACTTCCCATTATAACTCTGTTCCAAATAATTCTATTTCACATCCTCCGGACGCTCCCATGTTTGAATTTAATCTTTATGCAGTTCACATCGCTTAGGCACGAGAGGAAAGAAATAACACAGTTGTAGTACATGATAATAATGCCTTTCTCACATTTTATTTTTATATATATATATTTTGACTAACTGTACTAGAAATTCTCTGGGACAAAGCATGATTCTTAATGTGTCTGTTCAGAATGGCCAATATACCAGAGGCCTCTGGGCGTACTGGAGAATATTGTGTGAAAAGCTAAGAAGAACAACTGCTGTCAGGTCTCCACTGACTGTACTGACTAGGTCTCGGTTAGCTACAAAGGGGACACAAGGTCATTAAGTCTGAGCTACACTTCAGTCAAATGGAAGTTAGATGAGAAGAATCTTTCCAGTCTGTCTCCTTCCCCAGCATTTTCAGGCACAAACAAGCAGATCTTGTACTTGGCTGTTCTTCCAAATTTTCACTGTTAACCTTTTCTCTCGAAGCTATTCACAGAGTCTTGTGGTGTAAACTGACAGCTCATCTTGATCCTGTGTGGAATTAGAAGCAGCATGACATTCCCCAAGGTTATAACAAAGCCACAACGAAAACAAAAACACATAATCAAGGCTGGCACAAAAATTAAGGCCCTACAATCTTTTTTTTTTTTTTTTGTATAATTTCTGTTTTGTCTGTGATTCTAACTATTTCAGCAACAAATGTGCTTGTAGATGTGCCTCAACATGTCACACAGAGAATAGGGAGATCTGGGCCGTAATAGCAGGGGGAGAGATAGTAAACAAGTAGGTCTTCTGATATTGCTACTTTTTCTAAAATATCCCTCAAAAGTATTATTTTTATGTCCATCCATAGTTAACATGGTCACTATTTTTTCTCCTCACCTTACGTCCTATTATGTATATTTCGTCCAGCCTGTGTGGGTAGAGTCTTCTTCCTGTTCCTAACAAGTAGTCATCTTTACTGTGGAAATCAAAGGAAAACACAGCCTGTTTGACCTACTGAATGCTTTTGATGTCAAGGGTCTTTCTGTCTCTCTCTCTGTTTCTTAAAGATTTGTTGCTCTATTTATTTGCATGCAAATGATCAGTGTTCTTTTTTGTGAAAGCTAGCTAATACACCAAAAGCCTCCTCCAAAAGCCCCCATGCAATATGCGTAGGCCCTCAGTGCTACAGCTGATCATCCCAAGATATTTGACATCAGTCCTTCAGAGGATCCCATTGTGTCACACTGATGGTTCTCTCGCAAACCTTATTTTGCCCTTCACACCTAAAGCAAAATTGTTCCTCTCTGTTCAGAAGAATGTCAAATTTCTGGTGAGAGATCGGGGCTGAGTTTCATTCTCACAACTGTGTGTGGGATGCAGGACACTAATATAGTCCTATTCCAGTGTCAGATGGCAGCATAAAATTTATTTTATCCAAGTTTTCTGGGTGCTGCTTCTTGATTCAAAGAAGGTCCTCCTTACCCACGTTCGTCTGCAGGTAAATTTGTTCTATTTAGCTCCTACATTTTGAGCAGGAGTACTTTCTGCATTCTATCCATGGACTACTTTTTGTTGTTGTTTTTTTGTTGTTTTCTTCTGATGAATAAAGGGATGTAGAATGTACTAGGAAGAAATTTTACCTTACAGCATCCTAAATCAGTTTCCTTCCAAACGGCATTTTTTCTCTCCACAGCAATTTAAAGAGCTTTCAGGGAAGATTAAGATGAGCAGAAATGCTTCTGTAAATATTACAGTGAACATCTGTATGCTCCTCCACAGACAGATTGCCAAAGGAAGGAAAGACAGGATGAATACCATTAGGTGAACTGTGAGGAAGAGACTGTAACCGTAGCAGGCAGGGACCAGTACTTCATTTCCTTTTCCATTCCTTCAGCAGTACCTCAGAGCACTCATTATGCACCACATTTCTGACCTGAAAAACCCTCTGCAATTATATCAGCTTAAGTTTGTTTCAAAAACAACTTTCTCTGTGCACCACCTGCATTAGTCTATGACATTCTTTGTTTTATTTGTATTTTTAGTCAAAGCCATGATTCTTCAAAGTCACAAGTAAAATACTGAGATGTGCACCAACATAACTGTTGTCTATACCTACGTAATGTTTTCAGACCAAATACAAACACCAACAAAGGAAAAGTTTTTGCTCAGGTAAAATCCATTTCCCAGGGAAAATGCAGAAAAACAGCACTCTGCAAAGTCTGTCCAACAGAAAATCATTGTATTTCCTTCTGAATATAGCAAAATGAGAGATAAAAAAAAAAAAAATAGTTCTTTGAAACATTGATTTTGCCTGTGTTCGTAGATTAATGCCTGTGACTCCCACTACACTAGTTGGAGTGGTCTGGCAACTGAAATCCCTCTTTGCTGTTTTCACTGCAATAGCTAAAGCTCTGGGGACATCAGCTTCAAGGTGAAGGCTTTAAGCTCTCAAGACTTGTCCATGAAAAAAAGTAGTGCACAGCAAAACAGGTTGCAAACATAGAGCAGGTGATCTACTTTATGATAACAAGGGAAAAATGTCTATAGGGAGATATTCAGGGGGGGGGGGGGGGGGGGGAAATGTGCATTTGTTTTTAAATCTCATTTAACTGCATTCAGATCTGGTGATGGATGCTTCCTTGGAACAAGAGTAGCTTTTATTCAGCTCAGCTTATTCACTTTCATTTTCCAGAGGCTGTGCAAAGATTTAACACAGTTTAACTAATCTATTATAAATGTTCTTAGAGGTTAAAGCTGGGTTTACCCTTCCTCAGTGTCACTGTGTGGATGAATGTACGGTTATGGGGGTATTTACAAGAATAATGCTAATGTAAGGCCAGACAGCCTCCCCCTGTAGTCTCTGGAGAGAGAGTGGTTATACTTAATGTTAAATGCCATGAGTTGGCCACTTATAAGAGCCCTCTGTATTCACTGGCTATGGAAAAATGCTGAGAAGACTGATGCTCTTTGTTTTTTTCCTAAATTAGCCTCTAGGTGTACCCTGCAGTCCACACGTTAATATCCTAATGTACAAAAACAGGGAAAATAGGTTACTACATTTTGAAAGTAAATAGTCTCTCTATGGATCTGTTGGCACTAGTATAGTAATATAAACCAACTTGCAACTGAATGAAACAGTGTAACTACCTAAGAGATGAACAAATGGTTCTGCGCTCTCTGGAAATGTAATAACTCTCAGTGTTCCAGACAAAAACCTTTTAAGATGTTTGGCAACAGTATTTTCTACTCCTATTTGTCTTTACCCTAGGCCCATCGGCTGCATTAATAATGAAAGGAGAGGAGAAAATAGCAACTAAGACAATCTTTGTCTTCCTGGAGACATTGATTGCAATTCTGCTACAGCTGATTCTTGACCTTATAAAAAGCTTTTCCTCTCCTGAGGGCTGAAATCTGAATATTGGAGGTGGTTGACATTTAAAATAAGTTTAATGAGAATTTCAACTTAAAAATAAAACAAACCTGAAAAAAAATATATATATATGTAGAAATGTATGACTTTGTAGAAATAGGATAATTTTCCCAATCAGAAGCGAAGTTATTTGAAATTTACTCAGTTTCTGAATCAAATATCAACTGATTCGGTCTTTGCTGATCTGGAGCAAAAGAGATGAACTGATTTCCATCTCTCTGGGCATTCAGTGGCTGTTAGACACGGAGCGCCACATTCTTTTCTTTGTTTCCTCTATGTAATTACATATATATCTCTAGTAATGCTTAGCAGCAAATATGGACATAAATCCAAGCCTGTGGTGTTTTTTTGCTCAGAATTCCAGTGGAAAGCCATAGCCAGCACTGGTTAGGGAACTGATAAAGAAACGATTCCTTTAATATTATTGGGAAAAAACTACCAATTAAAATGGCAGGGTAATTAATGAGAGGCATTAGTGACACCTGCAAAATCTTTCTCATGTTATCTTCTTTTTTTCTTTTTCCTGTAGGTATACTGACTTCTCATAGTTTCTCTTTTGTGCTTCCCATTTTCTCAGTCACCCACTTAGCTCCTGAGTAAGAGAAGTCCATGCTTATTATAAGCATTAGGATATTAATGCAGAGACTGACCCTCCCATTTTGATATCATTTGTTACTAAGTTATAACTCCTATTCAAAAGAAGCAATCAGAAATGAGCTATATGCACAATCTTAAGAACCTGAATTTTAAAAATATTAAAAATACTTGGACTTAGAAAAGAACTCTTAGTCTAGGCATGGGAAGACTTAAATTGTTCCCTCTGTATATACAAGTGAGCATAGGATAGTCCATAAACTGAAAGACACCAATAAGTCATTGCATCACTGGAATCTAGATAACTTTTTGACATAATATTCTCCCTCTGCTTTCTTGTTCCTCAAGGTTGTAGCTCCATGGCTTCCATTTTTCCCTCACATTTTGCATTTGACATCTATCAGCTCAAACAACCCTCATCTTTCAACTGGCAAACACTTTCCACACGCTTGCACTACCTCATGGTGAATGAAACGCAACATACTTGACTACAAAGTCATCACATTTTCTAAGGGTTTCCAAACAGCTTCCCCAGAGGGCACTTGATCATGGTTGTTAGAATATACTGGAGACATCAGTGTCAGCAAGGCACATTTTGTGGCTGGTGCCCTGCCCTTCTCATATAGAACCTGCTCATACACTCTGGTGTGCCCCTGGGGATGGAGCAAAGTAGCTCTGCACAGAGGAATTGTGGTCTGGGGACTTTCCCAGACTTCTCCTTTACAGAGCAGTGTAAACCCTCAGAAGAACACAAAACTCCTTCCTTTCCCCAGTCACTGTTGTATAACAGTTTTGGGGCCATCCACCCCTACCTCACTGCCTGTTCTCTTACCATTCCTCATCTGGTAGGGTGTGCACATCACAGAGTGATTAGTGTGGCTACAAACTCTTTGGCACAATGTCCCAAGAGACTTTAAGTGCCAAGGAGTCTAATACCTGCAAATATATTTATCTCCCTTTGAATATTTCATCAAGTTGGAATTCGTGAACTGGATCTTTTACATAGAAGCTTTATGAATTATGTACCAGAATCAATGAGTTCCTACTTCACCCATATTTTACCCTGTCTCAAAGCCACAGTGGGGATCACAGCCCATCAAAGCTGCTGCAGCAATTAGACATCAAACAGCACTGAAGAGGCAAGCATATGGGGCCTACAGTATTCCTGCTATTCACAGCCCAGGGAAAAAAAAGAAAAAGAAAAAAAAAGAAAAAAAAGAAAAAAAAAAAGGAAAAAAAAAAGAAAAAAAAAAGAAGAAAAAAAAGAAAAAAAAAAAAAGAAAAAAAAAGCTTTGCTCAGTTGTACACTGAAGTCTCACTTCTCATTTTGCTATTTTTCAACCTTGTTTTTGTGTCTGCCTCACTGCTGCGTGGAAGATCGGATCCTTGGGAGCAGATCCACCACTGCCACTCATCAAAAGTATCACCCTGGCTTCCACCTCTCCCTTATCATACTGACATGGTTCCCAGCTCTTCAGTAGCACTGCTGGGAAATGTATCTCCCCTGAAGGCACAGACTATGCTGGTAGCTTTCAGTATTTATTTATTTTGTTCAAAGAAAAAATAAATGCAAAGATGTTTCACGTACCCAGATAGCTTCTGGCACAGCCACTAGCAACACACCATCTTCAGTGAGAGGTACAGAAGGCACATAAGCTTGGAGTTTTGCATATAAAGTATTAAATTGAAAGCAAAATCTCCCATTGCACAAGTGGGTGGGGGGAAGGAGAAAGAGAGACAGTTACAGGATACTAATTGTGCTTGTTGTGCAAGCGGAAGACATAGTGGTACTGTGTTGATGAGTGCAGTATAAAAATAACCCAAATAAATAGAAGAGAAACTTCTACCATTCTCCTCTGCTTCTCCCCTCTCCCCTGAATCACTTTTGCAGGCTGCTGCACTGCCTCCCATGAGGACCACTGAGATTGCTGAACTGAGTGGAGTTTAATTAAAACTGGGATCAAAGGCAAGAGAGACAGGCTCTTTCAGGCGGGCATGTAAAGCAGGTTGTGCCAAGCACTTCATAGCAAAGCAAAAGCTTTTCCACTAGATGTTTTCTCTTCCCCAGGTTTTCCTGTTGGTACTCAAGTGTTACTTCCATGTCTCTGAAAAATACCCAAGTCAACAAAACTATAACTCAGATTGAAGCTAAAAGCAAAGCAGATTCCCTCTATATTCGTCCTCAGATTCCTCTCGGTGAAACTCCTTGAATCTGAACCAGAGTTCTTTCCAGCTAAAGGGGAACTTGCCAACTTCTTTAACAACTTGCTCAAGTCTCCTTTTTTACAGGGCAGCTCTTTCTATCCCAACAGTTCCCTTTCCCTTCATGTCTTCCATTGGGTTTCTGCTTCCTACAGTCCTGGATCAGTTACCATGCAATGGGAGCTGGACTAGATGACCTTTAAAGGTCTCTTTCATTCAAATTATTCTATTATTCTATGATTTTATTACCATAGGAAGGGAAATTCAGACTGATCAATCTTGCTCTTGCAGGAAGAAAAGCGGACTCCCATATTACTCTCTCCACACAGTGCCTTGACATTTTCCCTCTCTTCTGCCACTACACTTTCACTGCCTCACAACTCATAAAAGCAACTTGAGCAACAAGCTAGTTACACATCTTTTCAGTCTGGCCCTGGGTCCTGAGACAATATGAGACAGCAAACTATTGGCAAGTAGTCTTCCCTGGCTTCAGAGTCGAAGATGTGGAACTCAGCATGGCTTCATGTTTCTGCAAATGCCATCATATCACTGAATCTAGCATGTACTGACCATCTAATTTAACTACTGTTTTGTGACTACAAGCTTGAGTAGAGTACAGGACAAATGATGATTCCAAACAAATGTGGTTTATTTATTTAATTATTCAATTACTCATTTAATGTGTGCCCTGGTGGCGCAGTGGTAGAATTGCTGCTTGCAACACCGGTGGCCCAGGGTTCGAATCCCCCCTGTGGCGCAGGGGGTAGAAGTGCCGCTTCGCTCACAGGGGGCTCGAAACCCGGGAGTTGGACTCGATGATCTCTAAGGTCCCTTCCAACTCACATGATACTGTGATACTGTGTGATTTACTTGTTCATTTGTTTTTAAGTGCAAAGCTTCTGCTTTTCAAAACAGAAGTTTATGTAAAGAATGAAGAAGGTATAATACATCTCCGGTTCAGGTGCTAGTGAGTCTTTTATGCATTGGTTCCTATATGGCCAAAGTAATGATTCTTCTGGGAAATAATTGGCTATAGAGAGACAAAAATGCCTTTTAAGTTGATTCCAATACTAATAATATGGTAGTAGATCTCATGCCTTGGAGATGTTGCAACAAACAGTCATCTTAAGCCCCCAGGTTCTTGCCTCACTGCTGCAATGAGCACTCACATGAAAGATATACTGGAAATTCCCAGCAGAACTGTTACTTTTCTAGCTTTCCAGATAAATCTCAGGTTAGGTCAGGATGTCATTTAAATAAAATGAGATTGGCAGCCTCATCCCAGTCCCTATAAAGCTTTTTGTAAATTTAACTCTTCAATTATTTGTGTGGCACTATGTTGCCAAAATTAGCTTTGTATCTCTGCTTGTCTAGCAGCCTCAGTCATGTTGTTCTGTGACATGGTCAAATATTTGCACAGAATTTACCACTAGCAGATTTTTTTTCCTATCACTATATTCAGTCCAAATCCCTAGAATTTAATGTATGCTGCTGAGTGAACATGTAGCTCATAGCTCCCTGGTTCTTCCATAGACACCTCTAAGTCATAGTTCATATACATCTTATGTTTGCAGAAAGCCCTGAATGGCAAGATGAACAGCAGTTTTAAATGTAAATGAGCAATATAGGTGAAAGAAAAATAATAGCTGTCTTAATAAAATACAATAAAGCAACTGACAATAAGCTAGTCAGCAAGATGAGGAATGTAAATTCTTTCACGTTGCAGGAAAAATGCCCATTTTCTGTCTCAGATCTAATGGTTCCAAAATTCTATCAGCAACTCCACTGCTAAACAGACCTTCCAAGCTGTTAATAAATGCACAAGACAAACAGCATAGTGAGATATCTTCCCTCATTTTATTATTATTATGAGAGGGCAGTGAATATAAATTTCACTGACTGGTGTGTATAATAAAAGAGGCTGAGTGCCAAAACAGAAATGCCAAGGAGTGAAAACAGCCAGTAATAAATACCTATAAGGACCAGAAGGCAAATAAACACCATGCTAAAAGGATGGATTTCACAGTGCTTTGCTGGTGCCCTCACATAGAAGAACAAAGTTAAAGAGAGAAAGGGGGAACTACAGAAACATAAAAATAAATGATCAGATTCTTAGATAGTCAAAAGCTAGGTGAGAGATGTGGTAATGGGATATCTGTGAAAAGGCAAAAGGAAAGTGTTTGAAAAGGAAGAAAGAAGAAAACATAACGAAACTCGAAAAATAACAGTATGGAAGAAAAATATCAGCTCTGGGGATTGTTAGCAATGAGTTATCACAAGGTTTCTTGCAGATTCAGCCTTGTGTCTCTTTCTGCAACTCTGCATGTGGTCGGAGCTGGAATGGCAAACAATTCTTGTCTTTTCACCAATTAAGAGATCATAAAACTACACTTATGACTAAATAATAAACTGCATTTTCTTTCTTACTACCTAAGGGAAGTGCTGAATGCGGTTAAATGCTGATAGCACAGGAGATGACAGCTTAAGAAGCAAGCATCCAGAACAGAGAGGACTCAGCTTCTTGCTTCTGGGAAAAGAAGATGCTGTTTAAAATCTTATAGAGTGTCCCTCCTCCAGACCACAGCACCGCTAAGAAGTGCTTCCAGACACATGCTGCATCTTGCCAAGTTTTCAGACAGCCTCATGAGTGGCTGCTAGATAAATGCTTGGGTATTTTAGATAATTTTCTCTTCTTGTAGTTGAAGAATATAAAAGTCATCCCAGAGTTGCACCTCTTTTCTTTAAACATTGCAAGAGAGCACTGTTTTCCTGCCCCACCATGGACTACTCCAACAGTGTACCAGTGGCAAACAGATCCAGCAAGGACTCACATAACACAGAGAATGTAACGGTAGTACTTTGTTGATACCATGAAATGTAGAGGTGCATTTATTTATTTAATTTTTTCCAGAACAGGAGGAATTTACAAAGTATCAGCACAACAGGGCAAGCTAGAGGGCAAAAAGTTTCCTTGAGAATTTCTGTACAGACAAGCTTCAGCTTTGCCCTGCATATTCCAAAGTCTATGTCCTGTCTGAAGCTTTGCAAGACACAAAAGGACATCTAATGGTTTCTTAATACATTGCAAGCAAGCCCAGTGCAAAATTGAAGTCATGTGATAATTTCTTCCAAGCCTCTATTTGCCAGGTACCTACATGTTTTTTACATGGTCTTCAACCCATAGAAGCATGGAGTCATGGATTCATTTAATTGGAAGGGTCCCTCAAAGAACACAGAATTATAGAATCACCAAAGTTGGAAAAGACCTCCAAGGCTATCCAGTACAACCACCCACCTACCACCAATATTCCCATGTATATATATAACCATGCACCTTAGTACAACATCTAAACATCTCTTGAACCTCTTGAACTTCTCAAGTTCAGTCATCTAGTTCAACTCCCCTGCAGTGAAGAAGGGCATATAGAGCTAGATTGTGCTGCCCCCTCCTTCAGACCAACCTTGAATGTCTGGGCCACTTCTCTTGGCAATGTTCCAGCGTGTGAAGCATAATACTATTGTATAAAATATTTTCTTTATATCCAGTGTAAATATCTTCCAGTTGAAACCATTATTTCCCCTTGTCACAACAAACCTTGCAAAAGAGTCTGTCCCTGTCTTTCTTACAGTCCCCCTTTAAATACCGGAAGGCCACTCTCAGGTCTCCTCAGTCTTCTCCAAGATAAGAAGCCCCAGCTCTCTCAGGCTGACCTCGTACTGGAGGTGTTCCATGCCTTGGATCATTTCTGTGGCCCTCCTCTGTATGCACTCCAACAGGTCCATGTCTCTCCTGTACAGAGAACTATCATCTCACCTGTCTTGGCTTCTCAATCATTGGATGAACATAAAGTTTTAGGCATTCATCCCATTCTCAGAACAGATTTCTAAAATGAGAAACAGTCAGGTTCATTTTCACTATGATGAGGAAAAATCTTGTTCCTCCACCTAAAAGCGTTAGACTACTCAACACTGGAGTCCTGAGCTCCTAATTTCACCAGCAGGATCCTGATCTCAACTGGACCTGCATCATATATATATATATATATATATATATATTGTGTGCCTCCGGTGGCGCAGCGGTAGAATTCCCGTTTGCAACACCAGGGGGCCCGGGTTCGAATCCCCCCCTGTGGAGCAGGGGGTAGAAGTGCCGCTCTGCTACACAGAGGGCTCGAATCCCGGGGAGTTGGACTCGATGATCTCTAAGGTCCCTTCCAACTCGCACAATACTATGATACTATGATACTATGATTTCAGCTTATTAGAACAAAGAAGGAAGTAGAAATTAAACCCTTGCCCACCTTTGTTTCAGGAGTAGGGTCCTCAACCACATCAAACTCTGCTGGGAAAAATGAACGTTGTTTCCAGGAGTGTGTGTCTTCTTATACATTGGTATAAAGTACTTTGTGTTGCACTTTCTTCACATGAAAGATTTCTCTAAATCACTCAGATATTATTGAATAGCTTTAAAACTTTTTGCCTCATTAAAAATCGTGCTAATTTCCTATAAACCAGTGTGTTTGTGTTTTAGACTTTTTCAAGGGTGATTAAAAGGAGTTCTGTAAGGGCAAAATATATTTTAATTAGTCTCTGAAGTTGCACAATCTGCTGATGGATCTTGCAAAATACACAGGTTATTGCACCCTTAAGACTCATGGATAGTTGCAGCACACACCTGATGGTGTGATCATGTCACGGCAGAATTGTCCTGCATGTGGAAGGAATTGTGGGCATTTCAGCTCCCACTGGAGAAAATCATGGTTGTAAGTACTCAACACCTCTCTCCACACTTGCCTTTGCTCCCAATTCAAACATGACTTTTATGAAGGGTCTTCTAAGACCTATTAATCTTTATATCCATCCTGTTCCTGTGACGGGTGTTGTGGATTATTGCACTTGACGAAAGAGCCGGATCGGCTGTTACAGAGAGACAGCTTTAAGGGGCATCTAGTGCAAGTTTCCTCCTCCTGGGAACAGAAGGCGTTGGCTGAAAGATCTGGATAATATGTTTGATGCATCCTTTGTCAAGGTCACACCTTGCTAACTGCCTCTGCGAGATCCTGGGTATCAGTAATTTAGAACATCCCCCTCTTCTCCACAGATGAGTTTTTGTTCTTTCTTTTAAAGTTCTCTTGTCTGCTCCAAACTCTACAGAGAGAAAGTGAGTGAAGGGGCCTCATTATTTTAAATGGGGCTTGACAGAACCTAACAAAGAGCATAAAACAGAGCAATTTTCACAGGCAATCGCACCAAGGCAGTTAAAGCAAGGCTGAGAACTCAATTACAGCCCATTACTGTCGGAGCTGTCTCTCGCTCTCTTGCTCTTTCCCTGTCCATTGGTTTCTGCAAGAGGAACTTGATATTGGCAAAGGTCATTCTTTTCAGTTGCAGCTTTTTGTCTAGCAGTTCTCATCAGACAGTGATCAGCGAAGGTGCAAGCACTCCCACAGATAGGAGGAAAACAATTCAGGGGAAAAAAAAACCAACAACCATGTTTGTAAGGTGGCAGTTTTCCTCTTAGCTAATAGAGAAAAATAGCAAGATCCACTCCACAGCAAAGTCGCCTGCTCTGATCGCTGCCTGCCATGAATGAGTCATCAGGAGACACTAAAATATTGCAGGTCCTCAGGAATGCGTTGGTGTAAGGCTGAGATGCTGGGATGACACTGCTCTGTCCCTTTTGAAGATTACTGGTGACATGGTTGCAGCAGAATGAATAACCTAGCCCCATGAATACAACAGTTTAGTACTGAACAACCTGCTCTCTTCTCCTATTATGACATATGGATACATTTCAACGTGCACTTAAATTGGCTCTGTACTGGGAGAGTTTCGGTCTCTGGGTGCTGTTCCACATTTCCAAAAAGGCTATAGCTCTGTGTTATGACACAGTCAAAAAACACAGAATAGACAGGTGAGGGAAGCCTGGAAACATGCAGAACACACAGGGAAACACATAAAAAGCATTCAGTAGTTGCAAGGATTTTTGAGAGTGAATATACATATTCCGATTTACAAAATGTAGCAGATTTTGGCAGTATAAAGGTTTTTCTTTCTTTCCCAACACTAACTTACAGATGTCATATTTGTGTTACAAAGACAGCAGGCATTAGAAGACTTGTAAAAATAAAATAAAATTAAATTAAAAAATTAACATGTTCTTTAATGAAAAACAAAGGGATGGACTGATTATTTTCCATTTCCACCTTCCCTAAAATAATACAAACTTACTTTGCTGCAGTTAAAGAAAATATGTAACTGCTATTTACAACATCAGTTTACATGGATGGAGTCTAGTAAAGTTATAAAACAATGTAAGTACAGGTACGGAATAGAAATATAACATACTGTTTAGCAAAAAAGCGTCATGCTATCCCTACCTGGTACATAATTATACTTCTATTACTTTGAGGACACAGGTAGCTGTGTCATTTCTCCTGTTTCTTGTTAAATTTGGAATCAGATATTATTTCCTGTCTTGGTCTCCCTCTCCTCATCTTTCCTAGAGCTGATAACAGATGCCATAACAAACATTCACCTGTTGCATTCCATGCCTTCTGAGCAAATAAGAGGTTTCCTGCAGGTTGTTATATCAATGTGTTTGCATATAAGGGGCAGGTGTTCCAGGAAAGAAACTTAAAAATTCAAGTCAGCAAACACAACACTCATTTTTCAAACAGTGAGCAGAGTGTAGCTGAGCTCTGGCCAGCTGACTGGAAAGACAAAAACACTGCCTGTGATGTTATCCTTGTATGGGTGCAAGCAATCCCTTCATCTCCTGCTTCCTGCCTAAAAAAACAGCCACAAAGCTTACATCCAGCTGAAAGCTAGCTCTCCCCACCAGCTGCATGCATACTCCTCAAGCCAAGAGGGAGTATGCATGAACTCATGAACTCATGAAGGCAGGAGGGACAAAAATCTCAAAGACTAATGTATGTTACAGCAAATACATACTTCTGTGTATTTACATGCATTCTCAATCTCAGTATCACTAGATCAATCAGTGATCTGGATAATGATACAGAATGAACCCTCAGCAAGTTTGTTGATTACATGAAGCTGGAAGGAGCGGCTGACACACTAGAAGGCTGTGTGACAGTGAGATATGGAGAGAATGGAGAGTTGGGTGGGGAGGAGGATGAGGAACCTAATGAGGTTCAACAAGGGGCAGGTGACACAACTCAAAACCTAAGAGATTCCGTATGAATACGAGGAATAGCTTCCTTGCTTTGAGTGTGACAGAACACTGAAAAAGCTGCCCATGGTTCTTGTGGAGTCTTCCTCTCTGGAGACTCACTCACATGGACAGTTTCCAGTGGAACCTAGTGCAGGGAACCTGCTTTAAGAGGGAACTGGACTAGATGATCCCCAGAGATCCCTTCTAACACATACAACTCCCTGACTCCATCATTTTGAGTAATTATATATTTTTTTATTGTAATTTTTTAATTAAAGAGAAGTATAAAGCCCTGCTACTGTGGCCGAGGGGGTGGCCTTTTGCAGGGCAGCTGTGTATCCTGGTCATTTTCTTCGGCCCTCCTCTTACGGGGCTGACGGGCCCTCTCAGGCGAGTGGCCAGGAGTGGGGGGGCCACTGCCCTGGGCAGAGGGACCTGCTGCTGTTTCCTGCTCCATCTCTTCAGAGGGCTCCTCCACTTCACTCTCCATGTGTGCAGCAGGGGAATGACTGGGTCCCACAGGAATGTCAGCCACTGCTGTGTGGGTCTGCTCCTCAATGCTGGGACATGCAGTGCTGACAGAAAGTCTGGGCCCCGATGGGAGGTTCAATTCTGGGGAGGCTGCGGGGCCAGGGGTGGTCACAGGGCTGTTCTCCTGCCCCCTGGCTGCTGGACCCTCCTCCTGCCCTTCAGGCACATGGATGTCCTCCTCCAGACTCAGCAGTCTGTGCACCTCCTCACCACACTGATGCACAATGGTATCGATCAGCTCCTGGATGAATGTCTCCGTTCTGTCCCCCAGAGCAGGCTCCACAAGCTCCATCAGACTCTCGCTGTCTGGCCCGATGTTACACAGGGCACTCAGGATGTAGTTCTCTGCTGCCATTGCTGTCCACCAGTGTGAGTGAAAGATGGCTTGTAGCTCTTGGCGCAGCCAGGGCAGCACAGGGTCCAGGATATGCTGGTGCAGCCTGAACATATCTGCCCAGATGTCAGGCAGGAGCCCACCCACTGTAGGCTCTTCCTCCATCTCCTCATACTCATCTTCCTGATCCTCTTCCTCCTCAAGCTCCTCCTCATCTGACCACAGTGAAGGGGGTGGTGAAGAGGATAGTGAAGAACTTGAGCTGCTGAAACTGGAATCTACAGCTTCCTGGAAGCACGCAGGTACAGGTGGTGCTGGAGGCCAGATGATGAAGTTCAGGTCCTCATCATCATCCCATCCAGCAACCTTGACCTCTTCCATGACCCTCCTGCAGAGAGGGCAGCTGTCCTGCTTCTTGCCCCACCGCAGAATGCAGCCAAGGCAGAATTTGTGACGGCATGGCACCGCATAGGCAATGTCCTTGCGCTCATCACAGCAGATGGGACATAACCATCCCTGCTCTTCTGCCATGCTCCTCACTCTGTGGCCTGCTGGGGAGAGAAGATGAAGAGCTGCTCCTCTTCTGCAGCACCACAGAGGTAAATGTTGCGCACTGCAAAGACAGGGGCTGCGGTCAGTCAGTGTCCCAGGGACAGAGGACAGAAACACCCAGGTCCCTTGGCAGGACACCCTCTGGACCCCACACTGGAGCCCACCCATGCTCCATGCCTTCAGAGGGCCCTCAGGCTGTGACCCTGGCCCTAGCAGCTCCCCATATCTCAGCACTCACTCCCTCCATTGCCACTCTGGAGGATGTGTCCCAACCCAGCTCACCTCTGCTGCTACACATGTGCCCCCAACCCAGCTCACCTCTGCTGCTACACGTGCGCCCCTGTTGGGCCCTGGTTGCCTGAATCAGGCAGGCCAGGGAAATGCAGGTGATGGCTGTAGGGATGGGCACCGAGAACCACTGTCAATGGTGCCAAAGCACAGCCGAACACCCAAGACAAATGCTCAGTCCACCTCCAAGCCTCGCACACACGCTCAGCAGGAGTCCAGGTATGAGACTGACTGAGCCAGGCTGTGCCCGCACCCAAAGCTGAGCAGTGAGGGTGCTGTGGTCACAATGCCTTGCCCAATGACATCACAGTCTGTTGGTCAGTGATGTCACTGGCCACCTGACCCTTGCTCAGCCATGGTAGTTTTCTGCTTCATCTTCAGGATTCCTAATTCTGGGAGTAGGAATGCTCTTCTGCTTACTGAAATGTCTTCTTAAATTGCTGGCAGCTCTCTTCCGTTTCTTTGTCCTCCAGACTGTTTTCCTGGGGATTCTGCCGGGTCTGTCTAACACTTGGACCAGAAAGTTAGCATCAACACAATCCAATGGTCTCCCCAGCCACTAGTTGTGTTTTATTTGTCCAGTGCCCAGTTTTAACCCACAGCTCTCAACCAGGTCACAGTTCATCTCCCCCACATGTCACACAGATCCCAGCCCATGTGCAGACACTTCCCCCGAGTATGCATAGCCGTGGAAATATGGAGTCAGAAATATTATCATTGTGTGGGAAGTACTGGCCCATTATCATGAGGAGAACAGACTGGAAAAATATTAACTTTGCAACTTTTATGTATCAAGATGATGCAGATCATTTTGTACTTGTTGGTACTCTGTAGGAAAACACCTGGCACTCAGGTCTGCAATCCTGAAATAAACAGGTAATGTCTCTCCTGAGTTTGTTATGAGTGACTTATTGCACATTGGGTGGCAAATTTGCTTTTAGGACAACCAAAACAGAAAAAAATTCTCTGTGTGTTTGTGTGTGTGGGGGGTGGGTGTCATTTATGCACTGGAAAGAAGCGCATTGGATCACAGCTAAAAAGTTCAGTATTTAGGCTTCCTTTAGCTGAATTTAATGTGTTCATACATCATGTAGAAAATTGGGCCAAGAGCTTTCCCCACGTGGGGCTTGCCCCCAAGTCCCTGTGCTTCACCTTTTAGCTTAGTGCTGTAGAAATAATAACACTTCTGTGCTGGGAGGTACTGGGCCATCTTCCTGGTTCAGGTCCACCATAGCACAAACAAAGCCCGAGCTGCACCAGGGCACTCAGAGCATCACTGTGATTCTAAGGATACTGTGTGGCTTTGACTTCATTGTGCTGGTATGTCCAGCAGTGGTCAAATACTTCCAATAATCTATTTCTATTAGAGGTAGTCACTAATGCCTGCTGATATTTTACAGTTCTGCAATCAGATTTTGTTTGTTTGGGTCCTCAGCCACCAGAAAGAATACTTGTGCAATCTAACATGCTGAAGGTTACTTTTAGTTAGGACAACTTCCCTGGCTTTTGACTGGATTTAGTGATGTCTTAGAGGAATTGGATGTTGTTGAATCCAAGCAGGTTTCCCTAAGAAGCTATACAGTCCTCTTTTACAATACCCATCCCTTAAAACATATATTGTTGCTACCAGCATTTTCAGAGTTCTGACAATAAATCTGATTCTCCTATTTCTTGTAAAGTTTATTTTTACACTCCTGGGGTAATGGCTACATTTCTGTGTTGTTTGAAATAATGGCTAGTAGAATGATAAACAAATACAGAGTGGGACCTCCAGGCCCTGCCACAGTGTAACAAATGTCAGTATTTCTGTTGATTCTTTTTCCTGTTCACTCTCTTTTTTTCTCCTTTTTCCCCCTCTTTGCCCAACTTCTCTTCCTCCTCTGTTTACAACACTGATGTTCCAATTCTTTGCCTCTGTAAATTTTCCTCTGAAGGGTGGAGTATGATAGAATGAGGAAATCTGGTGAGGAACTCTGTTTTGTACCTCTCCTACTTATTCCTGCATCTCTGGCTCATTTTCCAATGTTTACACAGGCTGGGTGGTGGGGGAGTTTCTACTGTACTTGTGTCCCCTTTCTCAGATACTCTGTGCTTTGCAGTCCTATACTGCTAGGAAAGGAAGAAAAGAAATAAGACAACTTGCTAGCTCTCATGATGCATGTCTGCCACCTACACCGTTGGGACCCATATGGTAAAAAGATTTTAGTCTGCTTTCTTGTCTGCTTACCAGTAACCCCCTTCCCCAGAATAATATTTCCTGCTTTGAAGCATTCATCATCCTGTCAAGAGCTAAATTAGATAGCTTTGAAAATTACACTTTGGAAAGTCCAAAATCTGACCTCATTTTCATGTAGATGGATGAGAGAAATTCATAATCTTCATTTACATTGTATTCTAAATCTCACTGAAAACAACAAGAACCCTTAAATTCAGGAAGAGCTTCAGAAATTGTATGTTATTCAAGACTGCATGAACAAGACAAGCAGATGATTTTCTGGCAGTCAGAACAACAACAACAACAAAAACTTCAAGGGAAAAAAGGCATTTGCTGTTCTGCCTTAATTCTCAGAAACACTATTAAATGTCTTCTCAGACAACCTCAACAAAATGTTGCACTACCAGTTCTCTTAGTTTCACCCCTGCTCCCGGGAGCTTTCTACCCATTTCTTCATAATGATAAACACAGGAAATCAGAAAGACATGTCAGACACAACTACAGTGCTAATAAAAGTAGGATACTCAGAATCTATTTTTCCACACAAATAACTCTTTTTTTTTTTTTTTTTTTCTCTGAAACAAACTATGCTTCAAGAACTTCTTCCATCATTCTGAATATACCCTGTAGCATCGCAACATCGTGGCCTCACCTAAAAGAACATGACCATATTCAGATTTTAAAGTCAACATACTGCAGATATGCTTCACATTACAAATCCTACTTCCATGATAGCTTTGCCAATTCCTGTGCCACATCAGCGACCATTTCTGAAGGAGTGATAATCAGAGAAAAACCTTGTTTCCAGAGTCTGACAAGGAGTTTTTTATAGTAGGACATCTGTGTTGTATAAGGATGATTTCTTCTGCATCTGTCTTAAAACCTCAGAGTACCATGGTGATTCTCATTGCTAATTTATTACCAACTTCTTGTCTATTAGAGTGCCCACGGATTTCAGCACCCTCAACTTTCTATTATAGTCAACACTACAAAAGAAATGCATTTTACTCAGAACTCAGAACTCCCTAAAACAACTTCATATCCCTTCACAAACCAAGCAACCAAAAAAGAGTACAAGGTGTGACAAAGAGCTCTAAATGGCAACAGGTTCTGTTAGAGAAATAAATAGAGACAAACAAACAAAAAAAAACCAAAAAAACAGATTCTTAGATTTACAGAATCACCAGGGATCCTACAGTAGATAGAATGAAATGAACAAATCACTACCTTGCTCATAGAGGTGAAGTTAAGCACCAAAAAGCTCAACAAATTCATACAGTATGGAAGAATGGAAGGACCCAACTATGAATTGAAGGATATTTCTAACTGAACATCCTTGCCATTTCTGATCACCAAGCAGTGTTTGTGTGCTAACACTCATCACTCGTAGACTCAGCAGATGTCCATCAGCCATTTCCTTTCATTTTGCCTCTTACTTAAATCTCAGTTCCAAAATGCAAACAACTTTCTTTCCTCCCTCCCTTACTTTACAGCTGCACTCCCAGTTTTCCATTTTCCTCATATATACTCCACTGCTTTCTCCATTTAAGAGTTCAACACTATTAGATCAATTGGAAAACAATTGTTTCTACTCTATGGATCAGTTCGAGCTTCAGTGCTCACCACATCTGACAAAGAGACAGGTACAAAGTTTTCTGTGCTTTCCAGCACTGTGCAAAGTGTTAGTATTCTTTATTAGACAAACTGACAAGCTTCATTAATTTTTTTCATTGAATTTGTTTGGACATGGAGCCTGTTTGAAGATCGTACATTTACAAACAAATTTTGTCCTGGAATTCAGTGTTACATGCCATCAAGCTGCATTTGATGAAGTCTCATGAGTGTGAGGAGGTCCATAACCTATTAATTAAAAATTGTGTTTCACAAAGAGACCTGAAAGATGGCAACAGTATCTGATACAGAATTAAAACTAAGTCCTTATGGCTTTGTTTCTTGCTTGTAGTGATAAAATAGAACAATCAGAACATTCAATAAAAATCTATCAGTCTACGGGAAAAGACTCATGTTTTGTGCAAGCCTGGAAACTGTTAATCTATTTGTGAGCAGTGTTACAAATATTCTTTTTCACATAATGAATCCTTTGGTAGCAGAGTTAGTTTGAGTGATTTACATCCTGCCAAAAGTTATCCTTTTTCCAACCATTCTACTATATGTGTGGGCCTGCTTCAAAGATCTGGGAAATCATCTACACATACACAACCCTCCAGACTCCTCATATACATTTGCTTTCTTTTAAACAAAATTATACCAGTTCAATTCAGAGGACGGTCAGACGGTCAGAGTCCTCAAAGGTCAGAGGACTGGCAAGGGGTTGGTAAGTGATAGGAGGGCACTGAGGATGAGGGAAGCAGCTCGAGGGCAGCAAAATCTTAAGTACTATCTCATAGGGAATGCTGACACATGAAAAGTTACTCTGAATATTTCCAGAACTTACTATTTAATGGTTTTAAAAGCAACAATTGGAAACACCTGGTGACTCTGTACTTTTCTAGACAAAATAGATCTAGATCTTAGGAAAGTGATTGACTATGTACAATGCCGTCCATCTGCAAAGTCTGTAATTTGGTGTAAAATTCTGCCAAAATCATCTGCCTTGCAGTTTCAATCATATGTATTATTCATTTTTTTATTTGATTTGATTTAAATATTGATCAAAAGTGTATGCACCCATTTCATGGGAAAGACTAAGATCACTTACTTTGGTTTTCATTAAACCCAGTAGTGACCAGATGTCATTTCAGAGCCTAATTTTGTTCCAGGATATGTATAATCCATTGCTGTAGATAACCATTCTAACTTCTAATGTCTTGGTCTTCAAATCTTTTAAATATGAGACTGTCAGTTCTGATTCTGCAGTAAGATCCTAGCTTTGATCAAGACGAACTTGAGCCATTGTGATCACTACCTAAAAGAATTATTTTGCATACAATATTTTTTCTTGTAGAATATTTATCAGAATTTATGCCTATGTTGCCATCAAGCCTGAGACCATTTTGGACAAATTATTTCATGTTTCTTAGCCTTTATCTTTGGCAGATTTTTCAACATGGAAAAAGCAAGCAATTAAGCCTGCTCTGTCTTTGGATATTTTGTCATGAAGCTGCTGAGCATGGGATACATTTCTAATTGCCTACTTAGGCCATTCACCTAAATTATGTCAGAGCTGATTTAATTATCCCTAAAAGCTCCTCTCAAGATGAAATTCCTGCCTAGCCTTAAAGATCTCTCTGTATAAAACATGCCTAGATTTTTATTTCTTTTCTTGCTGCTCTTAAAATAATACAAAACTGAGTTACATCGTAGAGATGGTTCTCACTCTTTCATAGCAGGAAACCAAAGAGTACCACAGTCCTGTCATAACATCCATTTCCTCAAGCAGTATGGATAACCTCCTAGAGCATTCCCCAACCCATCTTTCATAGTAGCATCCTCATTGCTGAAAATTCCTATTACTCTGCAACTGCTTGACTCATTACTGTTTTCTAAAGAGTAAAACTGAAAGAGATTTCTGTCCCCTGCAGTAAGCCACTAAGCACTTGTGAAAAATTAAACAAAAAACCACACATTTTGGTGCAAAAATCTTTCTGCTCAGAAAAGTTGCCACAGTACAGGTATAATATAGCTACTTGCCATAGAATGTATCACATTCTCCCCTACCAGTTAAATTATATGCTTTCTCTAGGGAACTTCAACTAACACGCAGAATATGAACTTCAAGCAATCATACTTTCCTTCTCACAATGCATTTTTATGCTTATTGATGTAAGGCAGCACCAAAAAATGGTGGTTATTTAGACATACATACAGATGTAGATTTATAGAAACTTGTCTTTCAGGAGCTTCGTTTTGTTTTGCTACAGAATCAGCATATTTTCCAGATCAAAATATTGACTCACACACATTCATCAAAAACTATATTTGGAATAGAGTCCCAATGGAAATATTTCAGGCAGCTGAATTTTGAGTCACTTCTGCTGAATAATTGTCTTCAGTCACTTTCAAACCACACCAAAGCTTTGCCTGTAGTTTGCTCCTCTTTCCAGTGCTCATTACCTGAGACAACTTCAGGGTTATTTGAGGCTTCTTATGTGTGATGTAAGATGTCCCTAAAACTGACATACAA
Organism: Excalfactoria chinensis; assembly: GCF_039878825.1. Taxonomy (NCBI): domain Eukaryota; kingdom Metazoa; phylum Chordata; class Aves; order Galliformes; family Phasianidae; genus Excalfactoria; species Excalfactoria chinensis. The sequence goes on along the minus strand of NC_092825.1, from coordinate 49,707,587 downwards.
ACGTGTTCTCTAGGAAATTGTGGATCTCTTTATCAGCGTTATTTTTATACCCTTAAAATGCCTGCCATACATGCCTCTACTATCTGCTTGGGATTTGCTGAAAGTAAAGGTGAATTTTGATCGGTTGCTTATACCTTTTAGTATGTCTAATACCTACTATAATGCAAAAGTTAAGAATTTTGTACCAAAGTACTTTGTATACCAGAGGACATTTCTGCTCTTTTGTCCCTCAGATAAGCTATCAATTTGACGTTTATTCCTAAATGTCAGCAAGACCAGAATGAATGAGATGAGTCATGGAGCTTGTTTTCCTGTTAGGTAGGGAACAAGAGTGGCTGGTTTAAGACACAAGTATGCAAAGAAGGGGGAAAATCTGTCATTACTAAGGAGATGAGAAGCTGTATTTTTCTACTGTCTCTCTATGTTAGGTTAGGGACATTAAGCAGCAAACAGTTCAGACTTAGCTAACTAAATCAGAAGTTAAATGTATGTTTGTAAAGTGATGACTGTCTCATACAGGAAACACTTGAGAGTTGATGCACAGCCCCTAGGCATGAAGGTGGAAGGAGTTAACAGTGAGCTGGGAATGACACTCACAGGGAAGTAGAGCCACAGTCCTTCACTGAATATTCCCTAAAGACAAACAGAAAATGCAGAATATGGGGCATCCATTTTGCATTTCAGAGGCAGAGGAAAACTGAGGTAGCTCCAGGTCTACGCTGTAAAGTGATGAGCCAGCTTCAGTCAAATACTGCTCCCTGAAAGGCTCTAAAACTAGCTTTTGCTAAGCAAGTTCAGCAACAAGTAAAATCACTAGTTTCAAGAAGCTATAGAAGCTTTATAACAGATCTTTGAGGAATGTGTTCAAGGAGAATCTTGGACATGGGAGTTCAGTTTACAAGCAAACGCACTTAAACCTGATCAATTCAGATAATTGCATCCCTTAGATGCAGTTCAGATGATGCATCTTGCACTGAGGTTCATTTGGAAAGCCACTTCTGAGTTTCAGGAGGTTTTATAGGACCTGACACTGCAGGGATTTGGGCATTCCTGCTAGCAAACACCAACTGGAGCTCTTCCTCGATGGTAAGAGGAAAAGAGGTGCTCAGCAGACTCATCCAGATCCAGGCTGTCCCTTCTTCCACCTATCTTATTTTTAATAAATTCATTTGCCTCTCATACAAATGCAGCCTACTTCTACCTTAGCCCTACTTTCACAGGTTTCTAAAAATGGTTTTAAGTGGAGCTGTTACTGCACTGTAATTGAGAGAGTCATTCCAGGACTGCTCTAGAAATTCTTGCAGTAGCTCCCAAATTATTTTCCTTAATCATTTTTCTTTTAGTCTTCCTATTTAATCTGTTTGCCCCCTCTCCATTTTTTTTTCATCTTGTTTTCAGTCTTGTCTTTAATGCATCTCATGTTGCTCAACACCAAAGGTAACACACTGACCATAGACACTTCTTCCCTTGGAGAAATGTAGGACTTGAAGTAAAAGACTGTGCTGATCATTGCCTTATTTTCTGAAATTTAATTTAATTCCATTTGCTTTCATTGTTTTTTTTGTTTTTTTTTTTTTAATTATTATTATTTTGATCTGTTTATCATTCTCCCACTGTATTCAGTCCTATTCCTCTTGTCTCTAGTCCTGCTGATCCTCTTCTTTTCCTTATTCCCTCTTTTCTGTTTGTGTGACAAATTCACTGAAAGGGTAACTTGCTGCAGGTCAGTTGAAATAAGGAGATTTTTATATATATATATTATCACTAAAGCTTTGCACAACACAAGTTAAAGTAGCATTGTGGTTGTGATGTTATTGCCAAGCTTGAAAATGGCATTTCAATTCTAAATCACAGTCATACTTGGTCTTAGCCCAGGACTGAACTGGTTTTAGATACTTTTTTTTAAAAAACAAAACAAAACAAAAAAAACCCAATCCATCTGTTTGCACTCTGTTTGTTTGTTGTTTTCTTGTTTTGTAAGTTATCCAATCAGAAGGACAAAAAATGCAGTTTTTCACCATTTAAGATATTTTTCACATGCTTTCATCCATAGTAACTCAAACCAACTTTGTTTTGAAACATGACCCTAGAAAGTGAATGTACTCCTAAATGATACATTACCTTGTTTGAAGAAATTTGCTTTGGAAATTACAGCGTTATAAACATTAGAGCATTGTGTGCTGAGCATGCACAACACATTATTTTTCTTCTTTGATTTAGACCTCATACCCAATAATGATTAATGTTCCCAGGCATGGGTATTTTTTTGTGCACTCACGAAAATGAGAGATGGAAAAGATCTATTGTAACATCTAGTTCATCTTACCAGCAAAGGCTTGATACCTACACTCTGTATTTGTACATGCAACAGGAGTTGAGAATCACAGAAAGTTCCTCCCTTGAAATTTCTTTTCTGAAACAGTGAAAGTAATTTTAACTTTGAAGCCTACTCCTTCATTTTTAACTTGGCTTTGATATCTAAAACATTTCCTAGGACTTTCTGATATGAATTTGAAGAAACATTAAATATGTGCTCAGCAAATTGGACTATTGCCCGGTCGAGAGTCAAACACAGAATCAGAGAATCACAGAATTATAGAATCAGAGAATGGAGGGGCACAAGGGAAATATGGTTCTCACAGGTACCTACAGCATCCCATGGCATGCCTACTTGAGGAAAAAAAAAAACAGCTGCTTAGGAAATTTTAAGCTTTTTTACTGTAATTAAATAAGTAAAAGCTGTTCTTAATCTATCCTTATGATCACAAAATTACAAATATTTCATCAATAAAATAAAAAGAATAAAATTAAAAAGAAATCAGGAGAAACTAAAAGTAATGTGCAAAAGAAGTATAATGTAACTGAAAAATATTTCAAACTGGGACATTTCAGGCTGTCAGCTATGTTGGCAGGGCTGAAGGGCAAACATATTTATATTGTACATGTTTAAAACAAGGTTTTTATCTGTGAAGGAATAAAACAGATTCTTACAATTGTGTTAGCTATCACAATCAACAATCAGTCCATCATTCTTCAGAAGAAATACTATGAACAAATGATGCAGTTAAAACAAAATATCAACAGAAACAAAATGTTTCTTGATTCCCTAACTTGTTAGTCCTGACAGAGCCTATGCAATTTAACAACTAGCAAAGCTGTTTTTTTTTCAAAATGAAAATGAATGGTTTTATGTGTCCTTAATTTTTTCTGAGACAGTCAGTTGGATCCAAAAGAAGGAAGAGGTGCAAGTTAGAAAAGTGGGCTTTTTTCAGGCAAACAGGAGATTGCAAAAGCAGATACTCAGAATCCACATTTCTTTACGAAAACATGTCCTAATTGTATCATGAGGATGTAGGAAGTGGTATAGCTCATATGATGCGACATAAACAGTGTCTTGGGATTTCTCCTCATCTGTTTGTAAAATACTCCTTCTCTTCAAAAAATACTTAATGCATTTGAATGGAAGTAAAATGAAAACTTGGCTATGGCCTGCAGATCAGGAGTTGTTCTTTCTCCAGCATATTTATGTCACATACACACACAAAAAAACAAACAAACAAACAAAAAATCCCACCCAAACTGACATACAATTATTTCTGTGAGCTCTCCATAACAAGACTCAATTTCCATGTCTACTATGCTCTCCAAAAATTAGCACAGAGTGCAAATATCTTTCTCTGAAGAATTTCAAAGCTTTTTCAAAGCAGAACATACTACTGAAAGTGCATGTTGTCATAATATGGATTTTTTTATTTTTTTTAAATTCTTTTTGAATTAAGTATTTTCTAAAATGGAATTTGACAGTGTCCCTTTAATCCTATTACATCTTGTTCTCTTGTCAGCTAATTAGAATGTTTGGCCCTTGTCATTCTCATAAAATCCATTTAAACATTTATAGCGCCTTATCCTTCCTTCCCATGATCTCACTCTAATCATCTTGACTCATCTGTAAATATATAAAGCTGTTAGAAACTCACTCAGATATATATGTGGTGTGTCTATCCTCTTAATCTGTGTACATAAGTAGGAATATGCTGTTGTATTGAAGTGGCTGAAAATTTTCTTTTTAAGTGCTCCATACATGAGTGACAGCCTTTTAAAGGAGAGGAGTTTCCATGAAACAATGTCTTACGATATTCAGAATGTTATATTGTGATTTTAAAACATTATATTTTTTAAAGGTGTACATTGTATTTGTAGTGTTTCCACTGTGGTGTCTTTTAAGCGTATAAACTGGGAGTTACTGCAGTGATGTCATGTGCTCTCAGTTTCTCTGTGGGCTAAACAACAGATTGGACTGGGGGCATTTAAAATCACTTCATTGCTGGCCAAAATACTGATACTGCTGTCAGCAGTGGTAGCAAAGTGGGATGGATGCTGTCTTCTTTCTGAAATCTCACCTTTATGCTCTGCCTTAAAAGAAGCCTGTTAGGCTTTTGTGGGGCTGAAGCACTTAACAAGAAATATTAGTGATTAATGATCTAGTACTGTGGTCTGGTACGTGAGGCATACCAAGATAAAAAGCCCCTTTACTGTGCTTATGTCATGACAACCTTTCCTGATAATTGCCGTGAGCTTTCAGCAGAATGAAGCATGTGACACAACTGCAGAAGGCAAAGTGACCCATGGCAAAGAACCTTTAAATCAAGGCTTTTTTTTTTTTTTTTCTACCAGCTCATATTTTTCAGCTTCTTAAAAGACCCAGACAAAAGTAGTATTTCCCAGAGACTCTCTCAAGAGAAAAGAGTGTTTAAAATATTTGCATTCATGTCCTGTGTAAACGATTGCAGTTGTATTTTATGGTGTTTGTTGTTGTTTTGGCTTTGTTGTTTGCTTTGTTTTGTTTTGTTTTGATTTCTGGAAGGTTCCCTACTTCTCTGCTTCAGGGAATCTCTACATGATTGCAGGCTTCTTGACCTTGCAGTCCAAGTAATAATCCTCAGCTGGCACTATCACATTTATTACTCTCTCATGTATTTATATCACAGCTGTTGAAGCGTCAGGGTATTACTGCAGTACCAATAATAAATATTAATATTTCTATAGCAACCAATTGCTCTTAATTACTTTCACCACAGGAACCAGGTGAAAGAGGAGCAGAGCTCTGAAGAAGTGAAATCCTTATTCAGTGCAGTATTTTCAAAGGAGAGTTGTAAAACAGAAGGAACTGGAAATTTGCCAACAAAGGAGGCACCTGAAAGAGGAAACGATAAATATTTAGCCATTGAGATCTGTTAAAGTACAAAACATCATCTATTATTCAGATTCAAAATTATGTTATTTAAATATTGCCACAGCTGTCATACAAACAGGACTATTAAAGCAAATTACAATGTAAGTATGAGACACGTAACTAAGCTTCAACTTATTTCCTCTCCCCTTAAGATGGGGCAGCCATTGAAACACCTTTTGGACTGCTGCTAAATTTGTATGTTTTTCATGCTCTACTTACAACTTTATCACAGCTCCAGACATGAACATTGGGAAAAATGATAAAAAGGATAGCTTCAAAATGAGACCTTGAAGCAAATTTTGTGCAAAAGTCCTGGCTTTAACCTTGAGCTCCCTATAAATGCGAAAATAAAAGGTGATTAAAGAGAGAGGAGAAGCGGTTGTGGTCACTGGCAGAGACGGAAGATGGGATCATACAGAATATGAATACAGAGGCTTCAACTAAGGAAGCTTTGTACTAATGGCGTTCATAGTTAATGTGCCTGTGACAGCATCGCAGTCTGGTGCTGAAGGAGAGAGGAGAGAGTTATGGAAACCCTCAGAGACTTTTACAAACCTTTCTGTTCTAAGAGAATTTGGGAATAACAAGTCCATTTGTGAACATGTCAAGAGAAAGGGAGAACAAATAGAACCAGACTTCCCTTCCTCTGGCTTCCCAACAAAACTGCCAATGACCTGCCACCACCAGGTTGCTCACCTTTTCCTTCCCTTCCCTTCCCTTCCCTTCCCTTCCCTTCCCTTCCCTTCCCTTCCCTTCCCTTCCCTTCCCTTCCCTTCCCTTCCCTTCCCTTCCCTTCCCTTCCCTTCCCTTCCCTTCCCTTCCCTTCCCTTCCCTTCCCTTCCCTTCCCTTCCCTTCCCTTCCCTTCCCTTCCCTTCCCTTCCCTTCCCTTCCCTTCCCTTCCCTTCCCTTCCCTTCTCTTCCACATACCATTGGTACTGACTGTGTAGGATGTATAATGCAAGAACATCCCAGCTCCAGGCTGTACAGGAGAGAATTCTGGACAAGTCCTGTGATAGTGTGTACATAGAATTAAAACCACTTCCAAAGTCTTTCCAGTGCTGCAAAGCTTGGCTGTGCTTCCCAGAAGTCTGAAGGTGTTTGTTTTTGGAGCTTCGACTATCAGTGGGAATAAAGCAGAAGTTGTGGAAAAGTCTCTGGGTTTTTGCAGCAAACATTTGGCCACTGGAGAGGAAAATGTTGATGAAAGCTGTAAAGAACACCAGAAATGTGCTGTAATTTCTTAAAAAGGTGCAGAAATGTTTTGGGTTTTGTTCTGGAGAGGATGCAGGGTTTACACAAAAGGAAAATCTGCTTTCATAACCACTGCAGTGCAGAGGGGTAGGTAAAATCAGCACTGCCTGGAAAAGAAACTCTAGCGTAGGATTTATCAGAGACTGGCAATCATATAAAGGTGAAATATCACCATAGAGAGAGCTGTTGCTTCTCTGTCATAATCTTTAAGAATTCTTCAATTGTTATGGATGAAAGTCCTTACTCAATCTTTATCAGGTAAAAAACACCAGTGAGAGAATACGGATGTTGGATGGAGTGGCTGGAGGATATGGAAGGCTCTTGTGGGAGACTGTTAAAAAAAAGTAAAAAAATAAATGGAACTATGGTTTCTCAGCTATCTGTCAAGATAATGTTTTTAAAAGTGACAGCTTCCTTCCAGCCTATTGGTAGGCAATGGTCAGAAAGCTCAGCTGAAGGGTGTGCTTTGGTTGCTTGACCTGAACAGTCTGGATTCACTGGACTTGAGGCTGGTTGTTTCACCTGTGTTTGCGCATCTTCTGTGTCCCCACATCTTCTGCATCACTGTGCTTCTCCTGGCTGGCACTTCATCAGTTCAACTCGAGAGGTCTGTTTGATGATCACCAAGTGTTTGGTTATTAAAAAACAAGCTGTCAGCCTCACAGCCTACAACTATGATGTATAATTAAATGCATCCTATCTTCTATTTCCACAACACTGTTACAATAATGTCAAGTTGTGATAATCTAGTGAGAAGCGTCGGAGAGCAAGGGGAGTCAGGAGCGTGGGATGTCTCTGCAGCACTGCCATGCTCGTCATCTGTGGGGGAGTGATGGCCGAGCACCCACCTCCAGGAATAGGGGCAGTGATGGCAGGCCAAAGTGAAGCAGGGAGAAAATGCTGGATTTTGTGTGGGAGAAAGGGAAGAGAAGGATGACAGAGGGTACAATTCCTGCCTGTAATTACATCACTGATATTTCAAGAAATTATAAGAAAGGTGTTTTTGTGTAAGGGAATCAGTGGTCTACAGCACCTGTGTAAAGAGTCTTTCACATAAAGTAAAAGCCTTCTCCTTGTTTTATCTTGCACTCTGCTAAGTGATTTTCTGTCCAATCCTGTTCCCTCATCAAGATGGAATTTGTTCACAATTCCATTGGCTTCCATCGAGTCACTGGAAGGACTGGATGTAGTATGGCAAAAAGAAATGAGGAAGAAACACAAAGGCTTAGAGTCATATAACTGTTTGAGTTGGAAGGGAGTTTTAAAGGTTATCTATGAATTCAGCTCCTCTGAAATGAACAGAGACACCTACAGCTACATCAGGGTGCTCAGAGTCCCTCCAGTTTGACCTTGAATGTCCCCAGGTTTGGGGACACTCTATCTGTTCCAGTGCCTCACCACCCTGAATGTGTAATACTCCTTCCTTATATCCAACCTAAATATTCTAGAAAATCTGAAAACCCATCTTTTCCTTCCAAAGTGCAGTGTCTCCCTTCCTCCCTTCTTCAGAGAAGCAGTTCTGACCTCCAACCACTGCTGTACAAGGCACTGATCAGAGATCTGCAATAACCATCTTGCTGGGCTGACAGCTTGCTTTTAATAACCAAATATTTGATGATAATGAAACAAATATCTTGAGCTGAAGTGATGAAATACCAGCTAGGAGGAGCAATGCAAAAGATGTGGGACTTCTGCAAAAGACATGTCCAAAACACACATCCACCAACAGGGCAAGGACCACAGCAAGAACCCCAAGGTTGAATTGCACTGTAAACTGGGACATCAAAGTGTATTTCTGAGATGAGATTTCTAACTATTGTCTACCAGTGGGCTGTAAGGCAGATTTCCCACATGGGGAAATAACAGAAACTCATACAGGACTTACAAAAAGGAGAGTTACAAAGCACCAGTTTGCTCTGCAGCCATCTCCTTTTTATGTTCGATACTGTTAAATGTTATTTACAGCATTATTTATTTATTTATTTATTTGTTTTTACTGTTGTCATTTTCGAATACTTTTTCCTCATTTAATTTATTAATATTTAATTATGTTGTTTGTTAAGCACAGACAGTCTTTGGTTTTTATTGCAGTTACGTGTCTTTGCTTCTCCTGAGTACCTTAATTGCATTATTTGCTTTGAACAAATCTGTTCTTGGTGCTTAGCAGAAAAGTGACATCTCTGGATATTTATCAAGTCTCTTTGTATATAAGTCTCTTTGTATATATGACTTGGAAGCATCACATGGCTTTAGAAATAATATCTCAGACTTGCTTTCCAGGACCATATATCAAATGTGAGTAAACAGTTACAGCACATAAGAAACAACGATAAGAAAGTGAAAGAAACCTCTTTTTGCCATTTAGTGCAGCCTTTAGGGTATTGTGAACAGCTTACTATGCCAGGAATGACCTGAAATAGTTTTGCGGATCTTTTCAGATCAGTTTCTCCTTTTCTTGTCACCCCGTCATTTTTTATTTTTTTTTTTTCTATGATGAATGATGCAATTTTTATTTAACTATTTTTTTTCCCCCGTCTCCTTTATTCCATTTACCAGTACAGGGCTATGACAAGAGGAAAATTATTCCTGGTCAGAAACAGGATCTCTTTACTCTGATGAGGTCAAAAGCAGTTTAGCTGAAGAGGAAACAGAATCATTTTCAGCACAGTTAGAAAAAGCACGTGGGCAAGGAGTTGATTCAACAAAACGTCAGGATTTCTTTGCCAGCTCTGGAAAGTGTTTTACCTTGTTTTGAAGAGCTATTTCATTTCCTCCCAAAATACAAGAGCTTCAGAAACTGTCAAGCATCTTAAGAAGGTACACAAAACTTAAAGCTGACGCTCTAAAGTACCAGGAGAACTGTATGCTACTGCAAGGGCAACTGGAAGTCATGTAGAGTGCCTCTCAGTCAATAATTGCCAAAGGAGTGCTGCCACTGAGCAGGCACATCACTGGAGCAAGGTAAGAAAAACGGAAGTTGGATTTGAGATTCTGGCAATAGCCATTAACCCAGGAATAATAATATTCACACAGGAATTTATTGGGCAGCCATTCCAACGTACAGGTCGTGGCTGGTTTATTGCTTTTAGATTGGTATTCATGTATGTTCTAAAATGAAGAATGAGGATAAGGATTTTGTTTTCAGCTCACTTCTGCTGAAGTGAGTTTCTTATATATTCAGTGTAATCCTGCACTCATACTTTAATAAAACAGTCTTATCACTTGTATACAAGATTTATCATTGTTTTTAATTAAGAAATCATCAGCCAGTATTTGACAGGCCATTTTCAGCCTGGTTACGAATGTGTTCCTGATTGAATTTCAGGTATATTCAATATCCTGTAAATCAGAGAAGAGTGTTTTCTCTTTTCTATTATTCTTTACTCAGCACAACAGATATGATGGCTGCCAATAGCATGTGCTTAGCATAAAATACAATATTGGTAATGGAGAACTGAAAACTATAACCTGTATCTCAGTATGGAGCTCAATTTGGTACATTCTCCAGCTGAAGAACATTTAGGAAATTGTTCTCTGGCACATCAAGAGGATTTCTTTCTATCCAGAGATCCAAAAGAGAGTTAGAAGTCAGTGGCCCTCTCAGGAAAAGGATTTCATGGTTGGAGAGGAGGAAGGAAAAAAAGGCAATAAAAATTGAAGCAGAGCAGAGGAATTCAATGCCCTACGCTATTCCGTGGGAGCCAGATGTGTTCTCCTTTCTTAATAAATCAAATTTCAGTTAGACTGACTGGACAACTTGGGGTTAGTCTTAGGGAATGGGAGAAGACAGGTGGCTGAAAGATGTTCTGTTCTCTGTCAGCCAATGGAAGGATATTCCTCAGCCTTCTTCTGTTCTGCTAACTGGTTGATGATGTCCAGGTAGATGCCTGAAAACCAAAGAAAGGTATTGGGCAGAAGGGTTGCAAATGACAGTAACTGTTGTAAATATATGTCCTTCACACTGTATTTTCATCTATACTGGGTTTCACAACTCTATTTGAGAAAGCCTGAAGCCTGAGTGGTTCTCACTGCAGTAATTCTGTTGATCTGGTCAGAACGAATGTTAAGATAATAATAGTCCTACTTAACTGCACAACAGAATGTATTTACCACCTCCAGTCTAACATTCTGCACCTCTTCACAGAGCTTACTAGGCTCCTAAATGATCCATATTTAAAATAAATGCCACACTAATGTTGACATTGAGTTTACTGACACAGAAATTAACATGCAAACTGAAAAACACAGGACTGATTTCACATTTGCTCACAGAAGCAAAACATGAAATTGCAGGAGATCAGAAACAAAAGTAAGTTCTGTGCCCAGAAGAAAGAATCTGAAAGGCTGCTTGGAAATAATGATAATGGAAAAACTAAGTGATGCCAGAAGTCATTATGTAGGAGGTTTCTACCCTGTGGTTGCCTTCCTACAACTTCATTCCGCACTATCCATTGCCTGGTCCTCCCAGCTGCCGCAGCTATCTTTCACACTTCTGCGAGCACTGGTTAACATAACATTTCCCTTCTCTGCTGCTTGAGGGCCAATATAAAAAAGATGGCTTAATTTCCAAAAGGCTTGGTATTGCGGTATAGTATGGAAATAGTGCTGCTTGAAAACTCACTATTAAGACTCTGCCCGGCACAATTTGTTTGAGTACACTTTAAATTGTCAACTTTTATTCCTGATTTGTGTGACAGTTACATTTTTCCTTTGACCAAAGCGAAAATAAAGAGAAAAGAAAATCACAGATGGGACAGATAAATCAATTCACATTTTTATTGTTACATGATTCCAAAATACATACTATTCATTACTGAAAAAGAATTCTGAGACCCACTGCAAACAGGGCTAAAATTGTAGGGTTATATTTAAGTTATTCCAATCTTCTTTCTCTTAATTTTTTGGCTTATTCAGTAAGATTCTATCTATTCTATCTATTCAGTAAGATAAAACTGCATAGCAGAGGTAGCTATACATCTTAGTTTCAAATGACAAAACTCAACTATGTACATGGAAGTCTAATCAACATAACCAAGTCAGAATTTTGTGTTCCAACATATTAGAAAATGCAGATCTGAACATAATCCCATTATAAGAGAAAGACAAAAGAGAAAAAAGATATATCCATAAGGTAAGAAATTACTTGTGCACTAGAATTCCAATGCTTCATTCTGAAATGAGTCTTAATGTGCTTATTATTTTAAAAACATAACCTAAGACAATTATCTAACAGCTACACACCATTGAATTGTATTTTCAAAATTAATTGTTATCCTGCTATGTTCCATTTTATAAATAGTCTTCATCAAAAATGAAACCATGATCAAAAAGGGACAAAAATCCAAAACAACCTGTAATATTTTTTTTATGAAGCACTTCAGGTGTTTGCTTTCCCTAGCTTCTAGCAAATAAACAGCATAAAATCTTGCAAAATGTCTTGTGGCATGAACAATTTTTACTTTTGCCCAGCATTTGTTATCAGAGCTTCTTGAAGGAAAATAAAGTCACTGCAATTATTGGTGGATTAGATAGGATTTACTTTTTCTTAGTTGTACAAATATCATGTGATGTCAATGAAAACTTTCATTTTAAGGCTTCGAACTTTGTTGCTTAAAGTAATTTGAATTGCATGAACTGGAATTACTCCTTTCATTTTTTACTTCTACTAGAAAATTAACTGTCTATGGAAATTAGTTTAAACTGCCGGCAGTAACTCCTAGATACCCATGGTCAGAAATGTGAGAGCTTTGAGGAATGGCAGTTGGTGACTTCTGTCTTAGTCTTTTGACTCCTGTTAGGTCTTGAAACTCTGATGTTGTCTTTTGGATAATGTTCAGACTTGGTAGCACAGAGGACATTGCTATCAATCACCAACTGCTGCACAGTTTTGATATCAAGGAGATAAGCACAGAACAAGTCTCTAATAGTACTATCTTCAAACTTAAGCATATCAGAGACAGACATCATTGCAATGGCATTTGTGCTGGGCTCAGACCTTAAGTCATCTCTTTCCATTAACATAAGAACAGACTGTGTAATGTCCTCTGGCAGCTTTGAGCTATACCAAAGCTAACTGGCTGGTTAAACCAAATTCATGTTTTCCACTGCCAGAAAGTCACAGTTACTCTGTACCATGATTTACAACTGCTGAGAGAAAAGTGTCACAACATTATCAATATTTAACAACAGAATCATTAAGCTCTCATAAGCATGTTCCTAAGGAGACACAGATTGACACAAAGAGGTTCAGGTCTAGTGGTTACCCTTCTATGGACTGCGACTCATGTGTACATAAAATGTCTGACAAGAGTAATGTGCCCTGATATTCTGTGCTATTTCACTGAATTCTGGCACAAAGCTGGAGATGGTGTATTGTGGTACAATATTTAGTTCATCCTTATCTTTAAGGCACATTCTAAGAAATGCATCTCCGAATTTTCAGAGGCATCTTGGATGCTAAAAGAGTTCTAGCCAGCATCCCAAATTAATAGCAGCTCTCAGAGAAATGCTTCCTGAATGACTGACTGCATCATTTCCAAAAATCAGCAGTCCTAGAGATGGTCCATAAGGCTGGGTTATACCTGTCAGCTGCCTTTTGCTCTGATATAGAATGCACTTATCTTGTCCTTCTATTTACTTGTTTCTTTCAGAAAGGATGTGTTGCCAGTGTTACTTTAGATTCTATTTTAAGCGGTAGATGAGGTCATAATGTTAGGCCATAATTCTTGGTATTGCTTTTTAGCTTAGCACTTCCATCTCTCACAAGCGACAGAACTGCCGCTTTTGTTTTTGGGTTGTTTTTTGTTGGTTTTTTTTGCCTACTATGACATACTTTGAATTCTGCAGGAAGTCTGCAGAATAAGAATACATTTGAAGGAATGGCACTTTTGTCACTTAACTGAGAAAGGCACTGTTGTACCTGGCATACCATAGGGCAGTCAAAAGGACTAAATGGAAGTTTCTTCCCTTACCTCTGGAATATGGACTGCACCATCTTGTGCTTCAGAACAACATTTGCACCACTCTGCTAGTTTATTGCAAATGGTAGAAGAGTTCAACAAGCTAACAGCATCCACAGTGCAATATGCTCTGCCTCCAGCACATGGATTCAGAAATGGCAGATGAAGATGATGAAGTCTGATCTCTATGTGGTGGCTCTTCCATACATAAGGAATCTCTTGTCAGAAGGAACCCACCAACCTTTCAGTTCTGGAACATTGTACAGTACTCTGAGATGCCCTTGCTGTTAGCTTCACCCACTAAACCTTACAAACACTGCACATATTCTTGTATTCCTTCTCCAGGGGCTCAGCTTTAAGCTTACACTCTCCACTCCCTTGATTTAAAGGCAGCCAAAATGGCCTAGAGGCAGTGGACTCTCCTGCTCTGCTGAACACAAGAGCAAATCAATAAATCCATCGTAAGACAGATGTGTCTCCTCAGCAATTCACAAATAAATGCTCTCCTTAATTTATAAAGTCTGTGAGTTTTGAGAGGCACTCTCTGGTATTTGGTAATAGCTCAATTCTCTGTTTTACCTAATATATTATAGAGAAGGAATTTATGTGCTCTTAAAAAAAAACCAAAAAACAGTAGTTTTCTCCTTCTGAAACAAACCATTAACTAATGTCACCAATAGAGCTTTGGGGGATGTTAGCAGGGGTAATAACATAACTGCTAAAACAAGCATTATAAAATATCCATATCTGTGACATGTCTATGTTGATGGTGTCTACAGCGTGAATGACCTGCCAATGCTCTCAGGGGCGTTGCTAATTTCTCTTTGCAATGCAGTGACAGCAAACATCAGTAGTTGTATCTAAGTGAGAGAAAAAGCTTCCAGGAAAGGACAGCCAAATATCAAACCAAATATAGACAAGCTTGTTTTTGAAAAAGACATAAAAAGCAAAAACAAAGAAGAACATTTAAAGGAAGAAGGATGCAAGCCTTTCAGGTGAAATCTTGGATGTGATTTGAATAATGGTATGCAGAAATGAAAGCTTCTTGATTGGATTTTGTTTGGAAAACAGGTATGTAGCATCATATTTGGTCACAGAACTACTTGAAGGTCCTCTGTCATATGGAAGTATTTCAGCATGAAAGCCTTGATCTTTCTGCAGTATTGACACACCTCCAAAACGCTACTTTTCTCAAAGAGCCCACAGTTTTCAAAAGACTTCCTTGTCACAACAAAGATTCTGTGAGACCAGTGTGCTGAAAGTGCTGAGGGACTCTGATAGATGAGCAATAGCGAATCTTAGTTATGAGTACATATGTATGTGAAACAGGGTGATCATTATTTTGTCAGTGGCCGCAGAACACAAACTCAAAACGACTGCACAATTTGTCAGAATCACCCACTGCATTTCTCAGTGGATATTCATTATAGAATGTTGCTGTGCTTAGTGCTCCTGATCTGCATAGGAAGGTTTTGGAAAATATTGCATTCTGAAGAAATACTGATGCTATTTACTATTCTGTAACCCATTACTCTACTAACCACACCTAGAAGATCTTTTGGAGGGTTCTGTGCATGTAGGAGGTGAAAGTACACACTGATGTATGATACTGTCTGTTAAACAGTCTTGGAACTGACACAGTCACTCAACGGTGCCAGAAAATGCACTCAGACTTTCACTGGGACATGAAAACAGATGTCACCCTGCTCACAAGAATGCTTTCAAGAAGGACTGATAATAAATGCTATACCAGATTATTTATTTATTTATTTTTCATTTGGAAATTCTAACTGTTCATAATCTGCTTCATAATCCGCTTCCTAAAGTGGGTTAATTCAGAGGAAAGTTTATTTTCTTATACATAATCAAGGAACTCCCCTGGGTCTTTAATTGTATCCAGGAATTGAAACACAGTTTGTGGCTGAGTCTTCCTTCACTTCTCTGGTAAAAAACTTCTTGAATGAAGAGTGTCTCTGCTTCACACTTCTGCAATGCATTGCAGGATCCTCTGCAGGCTTTGCCCTCTATTCCCAGCCTTACCAAAGATCGAGAAAAATAGATGGCTGATAGAATTCTGCCTCCCATGAAATCTGCTGTTTCCTTCCTCCGACTTTTCTAGCATGCATCACGGTTTATATTCTGCTGTGTAGGATGCATAATTACAGACTGTAATACCAAATGTGCTACTATTCTGTGAATACTTCTCTGTTGGTTAACTAATGATCATATAAAGTTTATGAGAGAAACATGGTAAATCACTCGTAGAGGAGGATGCAATGTTATCACTCCCTTAGCTAGTAAAACTGTACATATGAAAACAGAATCTCTTCTCTAAAGAGGGTGGAAGAGATCACTTCACAACTGAGAATCACTTTGAAACAGTCATGACATGTCCACCATGCTGAGTGCAGGCTTTTGAGATGTATTCCCAAATGTATCATGTTGCCATGCAGCTGTTAAGAAAGAGTGCTTTGAATGGCAGTGGCTCTCAAACAAATGTTCCCACAGATATCTGTGCAGCCAAAAGAAAGGGACATAGACCATACACAGTTAAAAATAAAATAAAGTTAAAATAAAAGCAAAGTGCAGGAGTAAGAATAGAAATTTGAGTGGTGACCCCAAATGCAGTTGTAGCATCTTCTTTCAGGACAGTTCTTAACTCGAATCAAAAGGGTGCAGAGCCTACTCTGCCTAAGTATTAGTAGGTGAGCTTGTATAAGAAGGCTGGGACCACTGCATCGTACCACAGTAGAAATTCATTGAATTCACCCGCTGACCATATCTGAAGAAGTTTTAAAGGTGATAGGCAGAGTAGGGAAGAAGTCTTCCCAGCTCTTTGCTATCGTTGAAGACAGAGGCATGCTGTTTGTACAGTCTGTGTGTTACTTGGTCCTCTTGTTTGAAAACTAAAGTTAGAAAAGTGAAGGGCAAGCAATGGCACTTCAGGCCTGGTTACAGCAACTTCTTTATCTTTGCAGGAAGAGCGCAGGGAGGGGTGAAGAGAGCAAGAAAAATCTGACAAGCAGAGGAACAACTAGAGCAGACAAGGAGAAACTGAGATAGCATGCAGACAGTTTGAGGAGGAGACAAGGTGCAGATAAGGAGCTGCATCTATCTAATAGATATTCTTCCCCTAATTCTAATGGAAATTGTATCTTCCAGAACCTGTCAGTGGAAACCTAATCCAGTTCCAAGGGATATACAGCACTGCTCAAAGCAGAATCTAGATGATGACAAGGTCATTTTCATCTCATCAGCTATAAAGCACAGCCTGACACCTTCCTCCCCCATCTTTTTCCTCAGAGGTAGAGAAGGAGAAAATCAGTTGAATGACAGGTAACATTTGTAAATGCACAGCAGAATCCAGGGACAACTCTCCTTCAGCTGAGGAGAGCTTAACTTTGGTTTTCTCAGGAATAACTGCTCCATTGATTGTTTGGGACTCTACAGGTGATCAAGGAGCTGCACTGAGCTAACAGCTGCTGTTAATGCAAGGTTTAAAGAACTGGCAGGTAAGCTCTCTGCCTGTCTTCTGATAACACTGCCAGTAAAATGCACGTGGTATATTTTGACCTGGTCTCAGAATAGATGATCTTCCAAAGTCCCATCAGATTGAATGATACTATAAATCTCTCTGTGTATATGACATAGATGTAATGCACATGTGCTTATGGATATTTATATATCTGAAGTCCTTTGGCTAGAAAGATAGACTCCAGAGTATATGAAAATACAGTTTACCTATGCTGCAAATTTCTTTTCAGAAGTCATAGCCTAGGAAACAGTGGCTGTGTTTTTAGGCGTGCCTGATCACCTCTCAGAACCAGAAAGAAATGTCTTCATTTATTTAATCATTTTTACCAGATTTCAAAGTTTGCCAGGTTTGTTATGAATTTATTTCTTCTAATTTACCTATTGACTTTAAACAGAGAGGACAGGTGTTGAGCTATGCTGTTAAAATGGATTCATCTTCACAAAGGGAAAACTTACTTACCAAGGAAAGAGTGTTTAAGTACCAGCTAATGCTCAGGAAAAGCAAGTAGGACCACATCCACTCACATCCTGTGTGCAAACACTCATATTCTTAAGTTACTTAATGCTGATAATAGCTGTTGTAAAACATAACCCAGATTTCTAGAATGGCATTCTGCTAGCTTTTTAGCCTGCTGTAAGTTTCAACTCTTTTCTTTTCTATCTGGGAACACAAACTTAGCTTTAGCTGCAGAAGATCTCCTGATTTTTGGAAGATCTCTGCAGCAAAGATAGCAAAATCTGTATCTCATATGAAGACTTACATTTCCAAAGCACACAAAACACCCTAATCTTGAATAGCTAGGATAAACAGACAAAGGCTCTGCAATTGTCCTCTCCTTCCAGAAGTTCAGATGTTTTCCCTTGGCCCCTTTCTAGGCCATGCTGTAAGTGCACATACACAGATTTTTGCTGTTGCTGACTTTGTCTTAGTGATGAGTTCCAGCTTTGGTATTGGACCTGCCTTATCAGTGTGGCTTTCCTGGTGACTGCTGAACTGGTGGTGGATCCTGGATACCTCACTAAACTTACTCTACTTCCTTTGCTCAGGTACTGGTGGACCGTGACCTTGTCAGTGAGGCCACCATCCCTCCAGTAAAGCTCTCCTGGCTCCTGCTTGACAGCCTACAGCATGATATGAACTACGCTCAAAGTGCAGAGACGATCTTAAGAAAAAGACTCTCACGAATACTCAAAACTTAGCTGGTCAGAACAAAGTACATTTGGCAAATCATTTTTTCAGTGAAACATACATTCTACTGCAGCTCTGCAACCACATATTCTTGATGTACTCAGTCAAGGACTCAGGACTGTTGGAGGTTACACTCTACCCTAGAAATCTTTGAACCTCTTACTTACCCACTGTATGCCTACAACCATCTTCTTTGACCATAAAGCATTAATGCATAACCTGCAATTGGCTGCTTCCCATTATTTATGACCTCCAGGATCAAGCCTGACTTATCTAAGTACTAACCAGAGTGATAGAAGAGCATTTGATCTTGGTAACCTGCCTGTGGGGAAGTAGGGCGGGATATTATACAATTTATCTAGATTATTTATAAACCACACGTCTGTAATCACAGTGCCAGTGAAGACATCTGTCTGTCTTGTTCTGTGATTCTACTACAGAAAAAGAGTTCTTGCCAGAGTGGTGAGAAAATGGCTCAGTACAGTAAGGTGATACATTTTGTTGTTTTCTGTATTCTAAAACCCATGTTGGTAAGGGGATAAATAAGTCCTAAAAGTCTGAGAAACCCCTACATAATCATAGGTTTCCCTAGAGGATGTCATCCCTCTCAGTGCCCCTCAAGTTAAGACTGGTTTGGGTTTTGGCTACATGTAAGATTGATCTTACCCATGTGTGGCATTTGGGGATAAGTGGTGAGTTTCATTCAGACATCACCATTCCAGGTCTCTGTGAAGGGACTGAGTGAGGAGATCAAGGATGCTCCTGTTGGCACCTATGCCACATCTGCTTTCTTTAAGCAGCTGAAACAGTAGCTCCCACAGAAACCTATGGTTGTCAAGGGATACACTGAAGAGAACTGAAGCAGGACTGAAGGGCTAGCAGCATTGGGAACCTGGTTTACCTCTGCTAAAGCCCTACCAGCTTATTGGGTAAGAGCAGAAAAGGAATAATGGAGGCAATCCTTTGCAACTTGATAATCACAGAATACTCCAGCTGAGTTTTTTTTCAGGGACTCTGAATCTCTCTGATAAGCCTGCAGAGAACTGATAGCCTCTGATAGACTGTGGTGCCTTATAATCTGTAGTATCCAGAGTACAGCTCTCTCTGAAGAATTTGTGAATACTGTGGCATCAAATTGACCTAGTCATTCAGAAGAGTGATTGCAGTAATTTACACTTATGACTCTGTATCAGTGTTAAAAGACTAAAATTGAAAGTATCAGTGCTTCTATCTTTAGCTATTCTTCTTCTTGATGATTATTTTCATGCATATATGAACATGGAGGTCAGGGAGGTCATTGCCATGTTTCACTTTTCATACAGCTTTTGCCCTGGATCAAAACACAAGACATCCTGATTCATGCAGTGTTCTTCACAATAAACCATAGCATAAACCAGAAAACCCCCTACCTCCCTGCCCTTGTAGTAAATGTTCACAGAGTAATAATGAAAGAATCAAGTATCACAGTGCCTTTCCATGCTTCCTCCCAAGCTATCTTTCTAGTCTTTTTTGAGGACTGCTTTACAGTGAGTTCTTGAGGAATTAATCCATCAAGCAGGCTAACTGGTGGCCTGCAGAACTGGCTGTGCTCCTAAGATTCTTCCTCAATATACTCTGTCACGGCAGTCCCATCAGCTTCATAATCAAGTCATACGAGTCTGCTGCTTTTCAGCTTTGGACAACATAAGCTCTTCTGAGATTGTGGAGGACAAACAAACACCTTTGCATTTTCTTCTTATGACCTTATAGAGGGTTTTTTATTTGGTTGTTTGGATGCATATATAACACTAACCACTCCTAGATGGAATGGCTGAGCTGCATGTTTTTCATCCTTTGGTCTGACAAAGAATATTTTCTATGGGGAATATAACTGATTTTCATGCTCTGATGTTGCTAGATGGCTGGGCACTCTGTGGTGGTCTTTTGCTTTTTAGAGCTGCAGATGACAAAGAGCTAGTTCCCATCTCAGAAGTGGAAAGGAATTTAGTGGGAACAAGAGACATGGGAAGCAAGTGCATAGGAGCACTAGTAGATAACACAGGGGACTGTGGGAACACCAGTATGTTGTGTAATTACAGACATTAGCATCTGTGAATTTGGTGACTCCATATTCCAAAAGGTGCAGCCTGGAGAAAGGTTGTTTGTCTCCACAGAGAGTGGTGCTCACCCCAGAAATAAGTACACTTCATACATGTAAATGCCCCAGTGCTGCACATTCTCCCATCAGCTGCAGCCAGCTCAGCAGCATGGGGGAAGCTGAGTGCTCTGCACCAGCTTCTCCGCACCTCTTTCTCTGCTTATTTCTGCAAGGTGGAAGGAAGGCTGAGGGACATATCACCAGCTGTGCAAGGAGACTTCATTACCTCTCCATGCTGATTCCAGGTCACATCACTACAGCAATGGAAAAAGCTGGATCCAGAGCCAAGAATCTGTCTGTCAGTTTGCTCTGAAAGACAGAGTAGCAGGCTGGATGTCTCAACTGTCCGCTCCTCTCAGGAAAGACTCATACTGCTCTGAGAGTGATCAGCTTAGCTAATAAGAACAGAAACACAACTGTAATTAATAGAAACCACAGCTTAGAAAAAGATCCAAAGAGTGAGCCATGCTGATAGCTTATATCTTTAGACAACTCATCAACAATTAATTAACAATGGAAGCATTGCAAAGTTAAATATATTTACAGCTGCAAGAGGCAGTGCCATTGCAAAGCTGATCCTATTTAATTCACTTCTAGTGGTAGCATTGGGATGTTTCATGGGAGAGATGTGAATTAATCCACCATAATGCATGACCCAACCCCATATCCCATACCTTTAACAATATTGCACAAATATATATGAAAGGTGTCATTTCAATACTATGTTCTGTTGTTATGGCAACGGACATTCTGAAAGAATGATGATAAAAAATTAGTAAAGGAAAGGTACATAAGAATAAATGTATCGTGTAGTTATAGCAACCTTTAATTAAAAAAAGGCTGAAATTACATTTGTGGTAAGTATTGCTGGGAGCTCGCTCCCATGTAAGTGTGGGGTCTCTCCTTTCCAGTTGTGTTCTTGAGAAAATCATTCATACTATAAACCAGATTGAGTTTTGCCCAAAGTTTAGTTCTTTTGGAATTACAGGGTATATTTTGTGTAAGATGATCTGCAAGCATAAAGCAAATATGGTGGGTTTATCTTAGTATTGCTTATTTACAGGTCTGCTGTTCTTTAACATTATACTTTCATATTCCTTCTCTGCCCAGAGGGCTTGCGGATGCCCTCTACCTGGAAGCATTCAAGGCCAGGTTGGATGAGGCCCTGAGCAACCTGATCTAATGGGAGGTGTCCCTATCTACAGCAGGGGGATGGAACTAGATGATCTTAAAGGTCCCTTCTAATCCAAACCATTCTATGATACGATCTCTTTCAAAAACATGGTCACATGTAGGGTCCACAAGATTTGCATTAAAATCATGAGATTCCTCTGTGAACAAGTGTATAAGTTTACATTTTTTTCTCAATCTTGTTTTACCTATACTCAAATGTCAATCAGTTTGTGTCACCTTTTCCCTCATTATTTTCAATCTTCTCTCCTGTTGTTTTTTTTTCCTTCTTCTTACATCCATCCTCCTAGAGTCATTCTCATCCTGAAATAACAAGTGATTTTGTGCCTAACAAGCTAAATTTACAGAAAACTTGAGCTCTAAACTCTGTCATGCTTCTGTTAACAAATCTGGCCTCTGCTGATTTTGCTCAGCAAACACAAGAAAACAGAATGGGAAAAATGCAGTGCTGAGAAGAGAAATCGTGTGAGAATGGAACCAAGCCAGTAATTGCACTTAAATATATAATAAAACTTCAGACACTGTGTGGAAGAATACTCTGAAAACACTCTATTACCAAAAAAGTGATTAAAAAAATCCTTGCAAATTGCTTCTCAGTCATAAGCCCCAGGACCAACATACTTTTTGCTTATAGCAACCAAGAATAACTTCCTCATCATCCTGTTAAGCTTCTGTGAGAGAAAAATTAGGACCCAGTGCCTTCTCTCACTTCACTTGTCCATAGGACATGACATAGATATATTAGAAGGGTGGGAAGCAAGCGAGTCTGTTGCTTCCAATCCACTCTATACAGAGTATCCCAATGACCCAGACACAGTTAGGCCATACCATCTTTTTAACTGGGAGACAATACCTATTTCTGCCTTCTATTGATATCTTGGGAAAATGATTATCCTGTGCAGATGGATTCTTGCCTCAAACCTGTAGCCTTTCTTCTTGCTTCTGGTGATGGGGAAGACTATTTATCCTCCTGGAGGATGTGGCAACTAATGAAGATGCATTTCAGACTTAGCTCTTCCAGGCTGGTGAGTCACCTGTAAGCAAAGGCACAGCAGGGATGTGGCAGGCACCAGCTATAACCTGACTTCTTCACAAAACAGGAGGTTAATTTTGACTCAGGAAAGCAGGAGAGGAACCCAAGCAATTGTAACAGGGAAACGTGGCACATCAAAGATTTTTGGATCATAAAAGGTGTGTTGAGTTTTAGGAATGCTATATGACCACCTACATCTCAGAAACACGCAGTTATAATTACTGGAGAAGAAACATGGTAAAGGTAACCAGCAATAAGACAAGAGGTAATGTGTGCCAGGAGAGGCTCGGGTTAGATATTAGAAAAAACTGCTTCTCTGAAATAGCAGTGCTGCAGTGGCACAGGCTGCCCAGGGAGGTGGTGGAGTCACAGAATCACAGAAGCACAGGGGTTGGAAGGGACCTCCAGAGATCATCGAGTCCAACTCCCCTCCAGTCTCTGTCCTCAGAGGTGTTCCAGAACCATGTGGATGTGGCACTGAGGGATGTGATCAGTGGGCATGGTGAGGATGGGCTGACTGTTGGACTGGGTGATCTTAGTGGTCTTTTCCAACTTTAATGATTCAATGAGTCTATGATTGTACATTGTCTGCAAGGACGGCCAATGAGTATACTATAAGGTATACTGTAAAAGTATGTGGTGGAGCTGTAGAAATGGGGAAGGGTGTTCTGGACCACTGGAGCTCCAACATGTGTCACCCCAAGGACTTAACACTAAATGTGGGATTAACTTCAGCAGAGTTTTACCAAGAAAGCCAGTGCAGCATGAACTACATCTTTCTTCTTACACATCTTATAAACCTGATCACTGAGCCACCTTCAGAGATGTTCATCTGTCCTCATAGGTGAGAAAATGGAGAGAAGTGGGAAAGGCATCCTGTTCTTTCTAGACAGCTGAAATTAGCTAAAAACTAATTAGCTAAAACCTAAGCTGTAAAGTTTAAGGAGGGAACATGACCTCTATGGGGTCCACAAGAAAGCACTGACATGAGAAAAAGAAAGACCAAAACCATCAATGGAAAACACTGGAAAAACACTTTACTGGACTCAGGTGCTGCACTGAGACACCTTTGTCTGTGCTGTGAATTTTAGAAGATCTGTGAAGCTTCTGAGGGTTTGATGGGTGACTCAGTCTTTTGGTTTATGTGGTCTGCAACAAGTGAAGAAGAATTTTCTTGGATCACATATAAAATATATAATGTAATTCATGTATATAACTAACAAAACTTTTTTTTTTTTTTTTTTTTTTTTTTTTTTTTTTTCGTATGTAGATTTTTTATTAATACATTAGAAAAGGGGGGCAACCAAAACAAGAAACTGGAAGACTGGAAGGCTGGACTCATATGAATGAGCTGCACATGCAATACACACATTTAGTACAGGGGCACCAAAAAGATTACTAGAGCTGTTTGCTACAGCTTAGACTGACTGCTGGACACTGACCACAGACTAAGGATTAATAAGTAGCAGGTCCATCCTCATGAATTACTGCAGAAAGAAAAACCCAGAAGTGGCTGAAAATTTTAATGTATAGTGATCTATTCCCCTGCCTTGGCTTTTTCTATAAACACAGACATTGCTGTGGTAAAAGTTCATTTCTCATCAAAACTGGAGGTGTGGGGCAGATGCTTATTCAGTTTTCATTTATTATTTGTCAATGCTGACAGCGTGAGTTTCAGTGTGGGAGGTGGTTCATTTCTTTTCTCAGCAAAAGCCTCAAACAATGATCCCCAGTCCAGGTCTGTTCATTTTCTATCAGATAATATATGGATAAAAAACACATTTTCCAGTCAGCCTTCGTTCTCGCTCCTGCGTCTTGATGGCCATGATTCATTGACCTGTTCAAGCTTCTCTTTACATTCAAGACAATGGCCGCTTTCCATTCTCCCAGTATTTCCTTCCTCTCATTTTTCCTGTAACACCCAGCAGGTCCTTCAGTGCCACCACTCAGTATGGGGGACTCTGCCTTGCAGCATTTTTTTTCTTCAATTTCCTAAGCTGCCCTGCAGCCGCCACTCTAGAAGGGGTGGATCTCCTGGGGAGCTGCTAACTTATTTGCCAGCCCCTTGCAGGGATACAAAATACTATTTGAAACACCTTAGAGTATCAGGCAACTTTATCCCTTCTTCAAAATAATGGTATCACTCTCCTAGTAGAAAGATATACGCATTTCAGGATGTACAGATGGGAACAATCCTACCTCATTTCAGAGCTTCATTATGTGCTGGATCATTCTAGTGACTGTATTACTGCAACAATTGCATAAGAAATATGACATTCACAACCAAATATAACTAAATTATTACTGACACCAAGTACAGAATTCATTAGTAAGTGAGTGATGAAAACAATGGAGCTATTTTGACCACTTGGCACTCATCCACACCAAGCAGAAAATGGGCTTATAAATGTGCTCGCTACACTGAGCCAAGCTTCAGAATCAGGAGAGATTCTGCCAGAGAAGGGAGGGATCCTTCTTTCCTTTTATTTCATTGCACAGACAGCGAAGCCTGAGCACACTCTTAAATGGAAATATAAGGGTAGCTCAGCGTTTAAGTGTAGGAGCACTGTTTGTATCCCTCCTTGTTTACTGGGATCTTGAAATGCCTCTACAGAGCAGTCTCTCCACTCAAAGAATACATTTAATTTTGGCAAGACACCTCTTCTCGCTAATCAGAACTGAAAGGCTGGTTTCAGAAAAAAAAGAAATAGGATATTATCATGGTATAATGGGGGCTTATACTCATATTGCTAAGTCTAAAAGGCATTGCAACAAACAAACAAACAAACAAGGTTAAGAAAAAGAAAAAAAAACAGTCTGTCCTAAATGGTTAATGATCCTCAGCAAGCAATCTTTCTAAAGATGGAAAGATTTCTTTGCCAGTCTGACAACTGATCTATAATCCTGTTCTACTTGATTAGTTCTCTCATCCCCTCCCATCTCTGCCTTGCAGGGTTTCTAGGAAACTTCACGGAAACAACAAATTCTCTCCCTCATGGCCACACCCCAATGCAATCTTTACAAAACTGAGTTTAGCCGGTATTGTGCAGACTCCAAACACCTTCCAGCAACATGGATGGCATTTCCAAATGGGATCAGGATCACAAACTACACACATCTTCAGCTATCAACCAGGAGCTGGAGGGACAGATGTACTGTTGAAGTATGTGGACACATAAGGCACCTTGGGAACCCCCAGTCTGTCTTCTGACCATCATTCAAAACACCTTTGATATTACCATATTACCATAACTTGTCCCAGCTGCTACTACTCATTTATCAGTTATTTCCAATCTTAATCCACTCCTGAAAGGAGTCATTTCTTCATTATAGGTGCTTTTATTAATCCTTCTGACCTTTTGCATTGCTCCCTGAAGGAGCGTTGGCAGCATAGGACTCATTGCAGTGTAACTGCACCCATGAAATATCCTTCTATGTAGAGATGATTATTCTCTAGAACAGTGACATGGCTTCAGAATGACAGAGTATAGTTGAAGCAGAACAGATTAGAGAAATGTAAAGGCCTGCGTAAGTGTAAGGCAGGATTTTGCTCAGGGTAAGTTTAAAAACGTTGGTTTGAAAAAGTGAGATATAATGATCATACATACATAGGAAGATCATCTTTTTCCTAGATGGGTCAGTGTTGTCTTCAGTGAATTCATCCTGCAATTTGGGAAGGAAATTAGCTTTTATTATCAAGTTTACTGTTTGTCTCTCTTATCCAGTGTTGCAGTGGTCTTTCAAGTTACCAGATGTGCTCTTATGTTGTCCTTGTTCAAGAGAAGTTGCTATTAGAAAGCAATGGACAGCCCATTTTGTTCCAAGTCCCCTTATTGGGTAGGTTTCAGTCACTAATGGTAAAGTAACACTGTTGGGATTACCCAGTCCTAGTGACAAGGACACGTGACCAGCCTGGCAGGCCTTGCTGAAGGGCGAAGAAACATACAGGGTGCACATCAGACTGGCATGGAAAGAAGTGCTATGACATTCAAACTGGAACAGCAATGTCACAGCAGCTTGTATAAATATGCTGGATTAGGACAAAGATTTGCAGAATGCAACAAGGGATTTAATCAAAACTGACATTTTCTGGTGTAACTGAATGGCAATAGAGGCAAGGGCTGCTTCCAGCAGTGGAGTCATACCCAGACCAAAGGTGTGTTTGCAGTGGATTTCAACAGCCAATTGTTCAAGCTCCCAAAAAATCCTTTCTCTGGAAGACCGAGGAGTGTGCCAGGGGGAATAATTGCCTTCTATGTGTCCTGTTTCTCATATTCTTCCTATCCATCACAGGTTAATACTGGAGACAGGATCCTATGCCAGACAGGTCTTTGTTTGAACTGTTTCAACACAGCAGTTCTCTTAATTATCAGATTCATCAGCTGCCCCAGATGAGGGCTCATTACAATGGACTTAGAAAGTATCACATAACTGTGATTAAAGTAGAGGCCTGAAATAAAGTTTCAAGACATCCTACATTACACAACTCACTAGTATGTAGAATCAGTCATAAAGCTCTTCATGACTTCCCCCTTGGCAACACCTCAGTGAGCAAAGCTTTGCTGCAGTTATTTAATGTAATCTGCAGCTGCAACCTGTCCTCCTGCTCCAACACAGAGGTTCTCAGACTGCATCCCATGGAGAATGTAGCACTGCTGTCAACAGCAGCTGCCTGCTTGCATGGTTCTGGCTCCTTCTCTTTGATTTCAGCAGCTACAGATGAGTTAGAAATAGTTACAAATACATTTAAGTGCTCTTGTAATGGTACTTTCCCATTCAAGCAATTACTATCATTGGCACAGAGATGTAATATATCTCAGTAAATAGCGAAGGCATTAGATATACACTTGTGGATTTTAGTGCTGATGGTCCACAAAAGCTTTATATTGGGGAAAAAAAAAAAAAAAAAAAAAAAAAAAAAAGCCAATAAATCTCAGTATTAATGCAAATAATCCCTTATTTAAAAGACATCATAATTAGCTGGCAATTCTTAATCTTTTCAGGTCACTGACTCCTATCAGTGAGAATACCCTTTGGGTTTCTGGATGTCAGACAAAACTAATAAAGGCTCCAGGTTCATTACTTCTCATACTAAAAATGTTCTTAATTTGTTGTATTCTTCTCACAACTAGTGTTTGGCTTTCAAAGATTCAAGGGCAATATTTGCCTTTAAGGCATGCTCTATCATAAGTAAGTAAATAGAAGCCAGTAATTGTATGATTTCTAAATCAGTTTCCCTTAGTTAAAAGGAGAACAAAAGAGAAATGATTTTTCTTCCTGCTATTGTCACAAAATCAAGAAAGAGATCTTAGAGGTGAACTGCATCCTCTTTTTCTCACAGGTGGCTACAGAAACTGCACATTTTGCTCCTAGCTGTGCATATCCATAAGACTAAAAGGAAATCTTTCACTTCAAAGGTCTTCTCTTGCCTTGCCAGCGACATACCTGTACTTGGACTAACTTCATCTGAGAGATGTTAAGCACCACCTAAAGAACAGCTTGTTCAAAGACACAAACATACTCTGAAATCCTTCCTATACTGAGGTTTTTTTGCCCTAAATCCAACTTCCCTTGAAAGGTCAAGGACAATGTTACAGCCTACATCAGCTGTCAGGAAGAAGGTCTTCCTATGTAAGTATGACTGTAACACCAACATATCTGTGTGTAGAGAAAGAATTGCGGTGATGTAGGAATATCACAACTACTCCATCTCCTCTGGCTCCACATACTTCATGGTGAGGAGGTAAGCTACAGGAATGAGAGGGAACTTAGCAGCTCGGAGTATTAGATCCAGAGTACTAAAGGATTGCCAGATAACACAGGGGAAGATGGCTAGATCAGGGTGAAAGGGTAATGAATTTGAATGCTATTTAATGTTTTTTGTTGTTGTTATTGAGAACAAGAACTGCCAACAGATGATAAATATAATTGATGATTTCAAGACAGAGAAAGAACAATCATGTTCCAAATGTCACTTTTCAGCAGACATAGATTATAGAGTAACTGGATTTCATCACTGGGAAAAAAACAACAAAACAAAACAAGATCATAAGATGATTTATTCTCTGTTGCTACTGGTCTTTCTGCTGACCTTTACAAATAAGAGGTAAAATCTTTTCTTCAATGCAATCAGTGGACCTTTGCTGCAGCTCTGAACAGAGGCAGTCTGTCATAGAGTGGAGTTAGCAGAACTCTCCTCGAGACCATGCTTCACTGCCAAATCTAAGTGTATATTACCACAAAAACAGGATAGGAACTTATTTCTCTCATACCAGCCCTGAGCCAGTCAGTGCAGCCTGCAATTAAACCTCCAAGGACATCGACTGGTGTAGCTCTCCAGCCTGAGACTGCTGGAAAAGACTGGAGAACCCTAGATGTTGATTGTAATGCAGGCTTGCCAAAGGACTACTATTTAACATGGTTCAGCATCCTCAGCACAGTCCAGATGGCTCTTTGAGGAGCTTTTATTGTGCTTTGTTCCACTGCAACAACAGCTCTCAATGGCAGTTTTTTTGCTTTGTTTTGTTGTCAGGCTCTGGAGAGCAGGAAGCACATGTTTCTGCTGTGTTCTTCATATATACAGTTCAGCTACCACCCTGACACCCTCTTGTCCCTGTGCAATGTGCTAAGCACACTATTAACAGATGGCTATTACAGGATCAGAGAGAAATAGCTCCAGAGTTCAGGAGCCCTAAGGGTAGCAAATGGTCCCAGCAGGAAAATGTCAATTGAGACTTATTTTTCTGGTGTGGTCAGACTCTTTTCAGCATACAAGTGATCTGCAGTCTCAGCAAATGCACACTCTCATCACAGCAGGGGCTGTTCTGATTTTACCCAGAATCTGGATATGTATCATTGTGCCTACAAAAAGCAGCATCAGGCTACGCTGGCAGTTTTGAACACACAAACATACAAACAAATCAGGCAAAGTTTTAATGTGCATATGCCAATGGCTATCTGCTCTGCTCCACTGGAGTTCAGATCTAGAAACAGGCTCCCACCACTACTCACAGATGGAAAATCTTTGTATTTATCACAGAATCATAGAATTGTTTAAGTCGGAAGGGACCCTTAAAGGTCATCTAGTCCAACTTCCCTACAGTGAACAGGGACACCTACAGCTTGATCAGGGCATCCAGAGCCCCTCCAGCTTGACCTTGAGTGTCTCCAGGGACAGGGCCATATTTCTGAGGCATCTACCACATTTACTGTTATTCAAACAAGCATTCAACTGAGTAAAGTCTTGCAAATATTCCTATTGTCAGTAGGAACCTCCCTCTGATTCCTGCAAGAACACATACATTTGTTAGATTTGTATGCAGGAATTGCCCGTGATCTAACTTTTACAGATATTTGCGCCTATTAATAATTCAGGAGTTAATTCTGAAATCAAATTATGCCCCTTTACTTGATCTAAAGTACAGAATGGCAGAAAAAGAAGATGATAATCTAGAATTATTTAGGGCCACATTTGAACTTTGAGCCACCACTTGAGCAATATTAATGTAAGCTATAAATCTCTCTCCCAAGTATGCTTTGCAGGTAGTTTACAGAGTGGTTTACAGCATTTTGCTTTACCACTTGTTTGCATATCTGACTTGCATGTCTTTGATGTATTTCCCTGATATATTCACATATCCTGGTTTTATAAACAGGAACACTAGGAAGAACAAGAGGAATGAGAAAGTTCATAGCAAAACAGGGGACCCCCTCAGGGAGACAGTATAAAGCAGATGCCAAATATGATCGTTTGTTCTTTAAGCTGAATAAGATGTAAAAATATATTCAGAACTAAAACAATTTGACTTACTAAACAGAAACCGCAGGCATTGCATTCCCCAGTCTGAAAAATCTTCTGGGCATTTTGAAAACCTTTCTCACCCTTTTAATCTTGTTCAAGTCAGGGACTTTTAAACTCACTGAATGGATTTGAGGGAAAAAGAAGCATGGCATTTATTTTCATACTATGCCTTGTTCAGTAGTGTCTGATGGCTTCTGTATATGTAAAATCAAACATATACAAATTCATTGTTATTTGGGATGTCTTTTTTGTATGTGTAAAAATAGTTTAACATGTTGCCCCAAATCCAATTTAAGCAATTATATTCAGCTTGGATTTTTCTACAAAATGTGATTAGATACAACTCCGTATTATCGAACTAGTGCTGCTGAATGGGCTGCACTCACAGAAATAGGCAGAAGCTGTACGGAGCTTAACTGAAGAATCATCCTGAATGGTCAAGTCTAGATGTCTAAAGGACCTCTGCAAAACAAGAATCCTGACACAAATGAAAACTATCCAGCTTCACAAGAAAAAGAGCAAAACTTAAAAGAACAACAATGATTGTCATTTCTTCTTTGAGCCCACTGATGTCTTACAGGAACAAATGGTTAAGTTCTAAAAATTAAAACTGAGAAAATTATGTGATATCGGTAACATCTCAAATGAGCTTTCAAAACATGGGTCTGAACAAATATATTTTATTTATTTGTTATCTTCAGACCTAACATGTTTCAGAAATACAGTGTAACTGACTAATTTGCTCAATAAATGCAAGCAGAGATACTCTCAAGCAAAGTAATTGCAGAAATATTTTTATTAATAAGTACATGAGTAGACTATCTTGTCCTCTTCCTACAAAAAGCTGTTTCCCTAGACTATTACTCAGAGAATGAAACCGTCCATGGCTACTAGCAACATAATTAATAAAAGCCAAATTAATTTTCTTCCTGAAGAGTGAACTGTGGACAACTTCTTCACCTCACAGATAAGTAAAAAGTGTTAACTTCCTCCCACTCCCATCAAAGTGAAGAAGTTATTCTTTCTTCACAGATTTTCTTAACTAGGCTCCAACTGGTCCTTTCTAATAGGAAGTCAAAGTAGTGCGTAGAGCTGGGACCAAGTTTGAATTCAGTAACAGACAAAACAAATAAGATTAAAAAAAAAAAAAAAAGGAAGTATAAAAGCTTATATAAAATTTGAGGCCAATACATAATTTCAACTCAAATTTCTATCCAGCTATGGAAACTTGCAAAATATCCTGGAACAGCTATTGTCTTAAAACCAAAATCTCTGTCATTTGCTCTCATGTATAATCACCCTTCTCAGTGTCCATCTTATCTGGATGAAAACCAAGATAACGTAGTTCAGAAAGGTGACCAAGTTTCTGTCAGTGTGCTTTTTGTAGGAAAACAGTTTGTGTATTCTTCAGTCCTCTGTGAAAACATCAAGAAATTTCTCCAAAGACACATTTAAAGTTTCACAGCAACTGATCTTTGGGGATCATTGGAGTGGAGTAACAAGGGTTACAAGCAAGTGTGATGTTATCTATCTGCTTTCACAACAGCATTGCACAGTGGATCAGAGTATCAAGAATTCACTCAATATCACAAAAACACTCAGTATGTTCAGGCAACAGACAAAAATGTGAGTATGTGGAAAGAGCCCATTAAACACAGTAAAAGACTGTTAGATGCTACAGATCCTCATGCAGCCCTATAACACTAGCAGACCTCTGTGCGCCATAATATACAAATGTAAGGCATATGCTTGCCAAACAGACTCAGTGGTCATAAACTACGGGTAGAAAATGAGAGATGTAATGAATAGCTAGAACCCAAAGGAAGGAAGCCATATAAATTACAGAGGAAGAAAAAAAAACAACCAAAGAAGAGGTAATATTCCAAGATGCATGAAAATTTTACTTCCTCAGACTCACAGAAAATAAGTGAAAAACCTCCCATCAAAAAGTCACAAAGAGGAAAGGTTAAACCTTGAGGGAAGAAGGTAAAAAGGACAGTGCTATGCAGTAACACACAGTAACGTCAAAAGAATATTAGGGATTAAGCCCCCAGTGGGCTGGCTGGCCATCTTGGAAGAACATAACCCAAACCTCTCATAGATCCTCCAGGGAGCTGTGCCCTTCTAGGCTTTGACAAGTGTGTATGTGCACAGGCACATGTAAGAGTACTGTACCATCACTGTTTCATGTAACTGCAGCCAGAACTGTGAAGCTGCAAACGGACATGGTGAAATCTTGGGCATGCTTTCAGGTCACTCTTTTTCACTGTGGCACATGGCAGTGATTTGCAGTTAGAGGGAATGTCTCATGTTAGAAACTCATTTTAGCCTGATTACCAATGGAAGTAAAGTTAATGTGATCATTTGGTTTCTGGGTGAATGTTTCCATGCTGTTTCTTCTCCATTGAAACACTGGACTCATCAGTGGACACAGCTACACTTGAGAGTGGCACAGAAGCTTTGAGGTAACTGAGTACCTTCAAGTTTTGTAAAAATAGTTAGGTAGAAAAGCAATTAAGATCTAAACACAAGCTCTTCTCAGATATATTTTGTCTTCTCTGTTAGATGTGAAGGATGTCACCCATACAATATATGCAGACAGAGATCAGCTCCAAGTAGTCCACTCAGCTGTCCAGTTCTCCCATAAAGATCCTCAGCAATAATGTTCACAGAATCACAGGACTGTAGGAGATAGAAGGGACAGCTGGAGGTCATCTAGTACAATTCCCATGATGAAGCAGGTTCCCTAGAGAGGTTCCCTGAAGATATTTCTTGTATAAACTCTGTGAAGCTTTGAATTTATTCCTTCTTTCCTCATTAGACCAAATAAGTTGGAGGTAAAGAGCGTACAGATCCTTCCATTGTTAGCCCAAAGCAAATTCACTCGGGTTAGTTTCTCTGTGATTCTCAGAAATGCCACCACTTCAGTTGATTTTGGCTTAGGATCTGATGAAAGCAAACAAGACAAGGAGACACAGAATGAAAATGCAGTGATTGCCTTGTTTCTCCCAGTATAGCGTTGCTGCACCGACAAGCTGCTCAGCAATAGGTTGTCACGAAGAGCAATGTATGTGTCTACATTAACACTGAGTACAACTGTCATTTCTGAGGGACATTTTGGAAAGGCACAGATCAGTGTTGTTATTTCCTGAAGCTGCTGCACCACGAGTATACATGGCGGATAGGTTAACACATTTATTTATAGTCATTTGGCCTTGTCTGCTACCACTTAAAGACTTCATGGTGACCAGGATGGCATTCTGACATGAACTAGGAGTCTGAAAGGAGGGGAGACATAGCCCTCGGGCCGACTGGTAATTAGCAAGAAACTTCCATTGTAGCAGAAATGATGAATACAATACCTTGAGAACATTTCTCTGCAGGACTGTCACTCCAGAGCCTTTCATCAGTGCTTATACTCAGCCCATTTTCCTTTTTAAAGTATGGTTACAGTCTGAAAAGTGAGTCTGTAAAATGAATTCTTAGCATTCCTTATTTATTCCCTCTCAGTGACTTCCATACCAAACATGCTTCATTTAAAACTCAAAAATCAGGCTTTCACCTGCCAGCAAATACAAGTTCAAAGCAATTTTTCACAATCTAGTTACGTTCTTTCTGTTTCATACATCATCACTAACAACAATGATTCTGGGGTCAAAAAGGAGGAGGGGATGTGTGTTTTTATGATAGATGTGGCAACATAGAACAGAGCTCACTTCTGCCTGACTACAGTGCTGACACTGGTAAGATTTTATTTGCGTCAGTAAAAATAAGGGCTGCTGTTAAGGCTGGGAGACCTAGTGCACAAAGTGCCTTTTTTATCACCACTTTCTCTGGCATAACCTCGCTTTAAACAAAAGCTACAAAACAGGAATGTCTCCCTCATGCTTCATCTTATTTAATTCAGATTCCCGGAGCACAAGCAAATTTATCACAGATGATGTCTACATTGTCATGCTATTCTGGTGACACATCAGCCCAGTGTGATTTATTCGAAGGTCGTAATTATTGTTTCAGAGAAATAAATGAGCAAAGGTATGATACATTGGTGCCCCTTTGCCCAGTGTCTGCTCACTGCCCGACTCTGCAGTTTTGGAACTTCACAGATGGGAATGGAAACTCAATTTCCATCTGAATTTGGAAGTTCATAATTTGTAATGCTTCAGTTCACTTCTGGTGCACCAAATGACTTTTGAAGAAATTTCTTCTTGTGAAGTGGATGAAATGCAGTAAAGGGGGAAGAATTTTATACCCCAAACATTTTGTGTAGGCATTCAGGGACAAATCTGGACCAAGAGAAAGGACTATCCATTAGGTGTCTGGCCCTCAGAAATAAACAGCACATGCAGAGAAAAGGCAATTAAAAATGGAAGAACTGATGTGCTGGATCAGCTAAACCCAGATTCACAAGATTTAGGTAACAGAAAATATAAGGGAGAGATGCATCCTAAAATTTGTCTCTCTCTTTGCATCTGTTCCATGTAAGTAACCTTTTCATGCACATCCTTTTGTTCAGGGAGGTAATTATTTTGTGCTGAATGCAATAGCAACTTTCATCCAGGCAGTACAATTTGGTTCTTTTTCACTCCTTACTGTCCCCTTTTCCTAATAAATCAACTCTAGATATTATTATTTTTATCTTTTTTTTTTTTTTTCTGAAAATTAAAATATTTTCATTCTCAAATTTTAATGGCCTTGCTTCCAGGTGCTTCACGTTCCCCTGTTCTCCTCCGCAGGATACTTGTGTCCTGAAGCCCTCTTCTGAAAATATAAGGCTGTTATGATTGTTTCCAAAATGGAAGTAAGCACTATTTTCTTTTCTTTTAAAACTTCATGTCAAGCAAAGATGGAAAATAGCGTGTCTCTTTTATAAAATAGCTCAGTGGTTAAAGCATTCCCCCAAGATGTGTGCTGGTAGTTTTGGCTTCCTTAAAGTAAGGAACTTAAACAGAGGTAGGAACTGAAAGTTTCTTGAGAGCTCTAACCACAGGGCTATTCGGGACAGAGATAGATGGGGAGATTCATCACTTCTTCCACTGATGCCACATAAAAGTGTGGCCCACAGACAAACTACAGCACAAGGAAGTACAAAAGAAAAAGTGAGTGTGCTAATCCAATGGTTTTGGCACGCTTAGGACAGGGGGTGTCCCCTTCACCGGTCTCTGTTTCATAGGCAGGCATGCTATGCTTTTTCTTATACATTTTCCAAATTACTCTGACAGCAAGGACTTTTACAATCTGGTCTTTTACCAAGTATCATAGATCCTTCCAATTGTTGCATTCTCTCTATTGATTTCACACTTGGAAAAAGTAGAGGGTGTTCTTCAGGAGCTGGACAAGGAGTTCATTTTCACAATGAGTTCTGTGCCCTTTCTCACCCCAGCAATGTGAGGAGAGAGCTGTACCTAGAAAGGCAGATGGGCATCAGGGAGCTCTGCTCCTTCCTCTGGACTGTAGCATACCAAACCTACTGTTTGTGCTCTGCAGACAAGGAGGAGAGTAAAACAAAATGCTGTTTCAGAGCTCCTGGTCTGGTCAGTGCTCATTAAAAGCAAAGACTTGTCACAGAGTGAAGCCAAAGCACTTTAGCAACGAGAAAGCCCTGAGTCGCTCATTCTGCTCACGGTCTCTGCATCCCTGTTATTTTAATCAGTTTCATGCTGGGAAGTGAATCAGGCCCAAGATTAAAGCGTGTCCACATCTGAGCAAAGTTTATGAGTGTGTGTATGAGTGTGAGCATGTAGGCGAGGATTAAAGCGTGAAGGATAAGGATAAGCCGAAAGTGAAGTGTTTTGAATTACAGTTCTCCATTCAAAATGCCCTCTGCAAATTGCTCAAATAGATATTCCCAGATGACGTATCTTGCATATATTCCACAGCAGGTAATCTTCTAGAAAAAAAAAAGTTATTTTATTAAGTGTGGTAATTATTTCATACTGATTTCAGCGGCAACTTTCTTTGGGACAAGAAAAATAGCCTTCTGCTGAGGCCAGTCTGACATGCTAGTTATCTATTGAAAATATTTGCAATTTTATCAGCTGAAATGAAAAGGTATCTTGGCCTGCTTTATGTTGGGTCTGAGTGCAATACACAGGGCAGAAAATTTCTGCATTATTACAAGCCTACTACATCAAAATCTGTGGAGACTTTGAGTCACAGAATCATAGAATCACCATGGTTGGAAAAGACCTCAAAGATCATCCAGTCCAACTGTTCACCTATCACCAATATTTGTTGTGGTTTGTGGGTTGTTGTGGTCAAAGTGCAAGACTCAGTATGTGGTCTTGAACTTCATCACACTGGCCCCATCCCAGCTATCTAGCCTGTTCAGATCCCTCTGTAGGGCCTTCTTATCCTCAGGCAGATCAACCCTTCCTCCCAGCTTGGTGTAATCTGAAGACTTAATGAGGGTGCACTCAATGCCCTCATCCAGGTCATCAGTAAAGATACTGAACAGGACAGGCCCCAGTAATGACCCCTGAGGAACACCACCCATGACTGGACACTAGATGAATTTAGCTCCATTCACTACTAGTCTCTGGGATCCTCTTAGTGCCTTCGCCCCAATAAATCAAGACCTGAAATATTTCTTCTGAAGATTCAATTAAAAAAAAAAAAAAAACCAAAAAAAAACCAGATGCTACTGAACTTGTAGCTCAAGTGCCTCCTTCTCACCATTCTCACTTTACACTGAGTATACTGGGAGAATGACATCTCATGTATCTGACGAAGCTGTGTAGAGCATGGGGTTTCAGACCACATCTACCACAACTCACAAATAGATGGTTTGGAGTTACTTTGGAATTGCCTTTGGGGATGTTTTGCTGGTAAAGGATCTTGAGCACAAGTCTTATGAGGACTGTGGGGGAACTGGGGCTGTTTAGTCTGGAGGAGTCTCAGGGGAGACCTACAAGGAGGTTGTAGCAAGGTGAGGGTCAGCCTGTTCTCCCAGGTAACAGTGACAGGCTGAGAGATAATGGATTCAAGTTGCACGAGGTGAGGTTCAGGTTTGGATTAAAAGAACTTCTCAGAAGGAGTGGTAGTGCACTGCAGCAGGCTGCTCAGGGAAGTGGTGAAGTCACCATCCCTGGTGGTATTCAAGAACTGTGTGGATGTAGCACTGAGGGCTGACAGTTGGACTAGGTGATCTTAGAAGTCTTTTCCAACTGTAATGATTCTATGCTTCTATGAAAAAGTCTGCTTTCATTTTAAATCTTTTGAGCATCAATTTTATCTCCTGTTCAGAAACACAGTGCACAAGATGATGCACTGACTGTTAATCCAATTTTCCACTGCAAAAGAAATGCTATGTTCAAGCCTTGCCTTTATATTTACTAACACCACAAAAGGTCATAGCAGCACTGTTGCAACAGAAAAGACCACGGAAAACAGAATCCTATTATTAGAAACAGCAGTCAAATCTTATATTTTCAAGTCACCATACTGTAGGTGATACCTGTAGTACAGGACAGATGAACCTGGAGAGACTGTTTGACAGAATAATGGAGAGGCTGCAGACCCACATCTTGTTATGCACTGGAGGTTGAAAAGAAGGTCTTGGCCTCCAGTGTTGCCAGCTTAGTGCTCAAAAAATAGTTTAAATGCATTTTACATCTTTTAAAACAGGAGAGAGACAGAGTTTTCCACTAAAAATACTCCTTTGAGTAACAGCTGTTTTTGTCCTAGAATTTAAATCTCATTCCATTTAGACTTCCAAAAAATTGTCTAAGACTTTGCATTTATTTTTTCTCTCTGACTTCCAGAAACAGTAATTCATACAAATAATGAGCAGGGGAAGAACTGTGGTAACTTAGCTTTGTCTGCTTCTAGATGTTGCTCTGGTTTCATCTGCTCCTAATGACAATTTCATCAATACCTTGATGGAGGAAGGACTTCACGACTTCACCATGTGTCCTCCTGTGCACAAGGGCATAACATCTTGGTCTCCACTGCAGAGACAGTAATGAGGAAAAGTACATTTTATGAAAGTATACCTTTAGGCAAAACCAAAAGACAAAGTTGTTTCACCTGCAGGAAAGCAATTAAGTACTATGAAAGGCAGAGCTAATTTTGTGCTAGCATTGCCTGGAACAACATACTGTAATGTTTTGAGTGTTGGCTGAGTTATGGCTTCCCATCACCAGGAAAATGCGTTAGAAATTCAGTATCTTATTAAATATGAAGTGCTCTCTTGTGAGAGGTATCATACAGCTAAGCTACCAAGGGGTGGGAGCTCTGTTTTAGGGTAAATACCTCTAGGAAGAGCTCTTGTGAGCTGATATACCTTCCTGCTTTCCTAAACACTGAGAGGGGGAGAAATAAGAGGGAAATATATCACCATCAGGGAATTTGAACAGGGTCACTGAAAGTCTCATTGACTGGTATCATAGCCACAGTATACAAAAATCCCCTTAATATACTCCTCAAGACACGTTTGTAATATTTAGGTTTCCCACCCTTGGGTGTATTCAAGGCCAGGTCGGATGGGGCCATGGGCAACCTGATCTAGTGCTTGATTTAGTGGTTCGCAACCCTGCCCAAAACAGAAGGGTTGGAGCTAGATGATCTTTGAAGTCCCTTCCAACTCAAACAATTATTTGATTCTATGATTACTAGCCTTCTTACTTGTTCCACCTCCTCCCTGATCCTTATTTCTAATTTACATTGACTTACTATGTATTACTTTCCCATTAGGAAGTTAGGTTCCAGAGAAAAAGAAACTAGCTGCTGAATTTGACTTTATTCTAGTCTGTTAATGGTACACTAGTGAAAGACACATTGGCCAACATTCTTTTAACGAATATGACTATCATTTGACCTGGATACCTGAGCAAAATACAAAATACAGTGACTTCTCCACTTGTAGTCCACTTTAATGAGTGCTGTATTCGAGCTACTCATATAATGTAGGAAATGCTTTCTATACTTGTGTTCAAGAAACACAAAGTCTCAGAGTCTCGGTATATTAAGAACTTGGGGAAAGCAACACACTAAAACCTGGAGTTACTTTGATTTCATAAAATGACCTTTTTATTCTCTTTTATTTTGCCACTCAATTTTGGTGTGGGTTTTTTGTTGTTGTTGTTTTTTTGTTTGGTTGGTTGATTGTTTTGTGGGTTTTTTTTTAAATTTTTTTAGTATACTATACTTGCAGATTGTGCTTTTTCCTTATTACCTCCCATTTCTTTTGTCCATCTAACATTTGAGAGTTATTGCCAACACAGGACTTTGCTTCCATCATTTCCTATTATCTATAAGAAAATCAGCAAGTAGCAGGTATCTCAAGTGTTTTCTGTCCTCCATTTGAGCATAGTGTTCTCTTCTGACAGATATGACTTACAAGGCTGAGCAAGCTGGTTTAGAAATCAGAGCTTTCCTTCTTCAGTGTATCAGTCTTTGGCACTTCTGGATGTAATCCCACTGAAGTGACATTTCCAAGCTGCTTTCAGGACCCAAACCCTTATGCTTCTCTTTGCCATTGTTGCGTACCTGCAAAATTTGCTCAGAGAGCATTTACATTGCTCTCTTACTTAGGTGACCTTTCACAAACCTACCACAAGAGCTGGAAGCACTGATTTCTTGTCTCTTGTCACTGCACTGCTTAAATAAAAGAGCCTGTAAGCCAAGTGAGGTCAAAAACACTTCACTTTGTGATGTCTGCTGTAAGCAATGTCATAAGGTTTCAAAATCTTTAGAAATCAGTGGTTGAGACCATCCCAGCTGCTCTGCCACCTCTGTAATAAAGATGCTGTTGTAACATGCACCAAACTGCAGAGGATTAGTTTTGCAGATAGAAAGAGGATTCAGCCTCCAAAAGGCTTTATGTTCTGAAGAATTGTTTCTAACATTGGTGATAGTCTGAGGGAGTGAACCTATCCTAATGCTTTGTCCATTCCTCTGCTTAGTATTTATATTTCAGAATCACATTTTAACTTGTCTGGAAAAGAAGAAAAAGACTCTTTTTATAGTTTTCTAAAGTGACCCTTCTACTGCTCTTTTGATGGATAGGCTTACAATAATAGCATCATCTCTTACTGCAACTTAAAGAGGAAGCAATGCATTAAAATGACAAACTTCACAGCAACATTTGAACTAACGAGCGCCAGTCTAGTCAGGAGGAAGCATGGGGAAAGAGAGGCTAGGTTTTCTTAAGAGAACTTTTCAGCAGTTCACTAGCTCAGCTACCACTCTCCCTTTGGTGTATGTTAATACAGAGAGATCAGTCCAGAACTGCCCGTGGGCAAAAGTGAAATCCAACAGAAAAGAGCTCATGCAGTGCCCTATTTCCTAGGCTGTGGTGTCACATCACGGGGAGACAGATGCTGCTCTTGAAGCTCCAAGGAGCAAAGTGCAGTGGATTGCCCTGGGGTTGGCACATCGCTTAAGAGCGCCTTTATTTCCTCCCGGTCAAGCCCTGAAACCCTTGTGGAGGAATAATGTCAAAGGAACCATGCATGAAAGGCCACAGTTGGTGTCTACATACAATACCCTGACAGCACTGAGCCCTGCAATACAGCTCTGATTGACAAATCATGGACAAAGATCTTCACAAAGAAGTGCCTATAGTCATACTTCTAAGTCCTTATGAGGCTCCCAAAATAAATGTCTGCATTTTTTCAGAAGGGTTTAGCACTGAGAAGATCCCATTCAGAAATGGCTACCATTTAGCAGGATGTTCAGCTCCCATGCTGGAAAGGCCAGATTAGCATAACCACATGCAAATTTTCACCCAGCACAGAAAAGAACCAATTTCAGAGTATAAAGTTTTAATAGCTTTTTTTGATCCTTATATTAAAAATCAAGTTGCCCCCCTGAGCAGTAAGACTAACAAAGCCTGGGCTTCCATTGATTTAAGTCTCATAGTTGGACTTGCAAGAGTTTAACAAGATAAAAGTGCCAGCTGAAGCTTCTGTTGCCCTTAAGGGCATTGGTAAGGATGCTCTCCCATGCATTGGGTTTGCATGGCAGATTTGTTCATAGCTGATACTGAAAAGTTCTTTCTGGGCACTTATTTCCAAGAAACTTGCAGAATCATCTCTTTTCTTTCAAAATTGGCTGCAATTGTAGAAAATGGCTTTGAATTTTTGGAAATAGGACAGTAATCAGAGAGATTTTTTTTATTTAAGAAAGCAGGTCAAAAACTGCTTGAAAAGGTTTGTTTGTAAGTTCATATTGGACAAGCAGGAATTGTAATTGCCAAGTGTCAATAACTGCAACAACCGTAGGTAAATCCAAAAGTAACGTCTCCTTTTTATTTCCATAGAAACTACAACAGATACAGAGCAGAATAACACTGTTTGATAGAAAAAATTCTCAGCTTCAAAGCACTATTTTTCAGCAGTCACCTCCATTAGCCAATTCAGAAGGATAGGCTGGCTGATCAAGACACTCTTTTCTTTGTGATGTGACATTTATGCATGGCCATCCAAAACCCGGCTTTCATGTTGCTGTTGCCATTTCTAAAACATACCACCCACTGCCTCACTGTGCT
This sequence comes from Excalfactoria chinensis, assembly GCF_039878825.1. Lineage (NCBI taxonomy): Eukaryota > Metazoa > Chordata > Aves > Galliformes > Phasianidae > Excalfactoria > Excalfactoria chinensis. Next base: position 49,665,767 of record NC_092825.1, on the reverse strand, counting down.
CACATCCACTGTTTGGTCTCCATAACATTCAGCAAACATTGGTAGGTGCCATTTCTTCCACATGTAGGAATTCATTGACACACTTTTGCTTCATATGTGCTTCCATGCGAGTCACCATTCTGTCCCTCTGTTGCCATCTGTCACACAGCAACAAAATGTAAAGGGATATTGGTGGAAAGGTTCAATATCTACTGCTATTCTACAGACATCCACCTCTGAATCGTGTGTCAGCGTCATAAAATAGGAGGCTTTTCTTTCAGAGCAGTCTTTGTGTTGCTCCATTCCATTTGTCTATAGAAAGGTCCTTATTATGTAAAATTACAGATACCTTCTCCTCTATTCCAGTCACCTACCCATATACATTTTTCTCAGTGGCTGTATATTGGAAGGTTCCACATGAAACTTGTGAAGTTAAGAGATCACAAAGAATGATCCAGTCAGGGGTGTTAGATCGCATTAAAAACCCCACAACTTAAATGTCCTCTTACTTCTCCGCATTTTTCAACAGAACCCAAATTTACACATACAATTTGTCAGAATCCATGGCCTGCATTGCCTTTATGATCCCAGGATTCTGGGTCTTTGTGCTAGTGCAAGATGAGAAGCACTGCCACTTCGCTGCAACGCTGTGACCCATGTAACTACGAGAGTTCTCTCACTGGCTCTCCAGTTTGTTAATGCAAATTGCTCAGACAGATTAAAGATTAATTTGACAGCCTTTCTGAATAGCCCTGCTTAGCAGTGTCCACTGTTGACAAACAACAGGAGCCCAAAGAAGTAACAAACACCTTCAATCACAATGCATAGTGCAATAAATAATAGCTTATATCTAGTTGAATAAATGACTTAATGTAAAAACTCCTGAAGTGCTTGATGTTTATTAATTAATGAAAACACAGCTGTGATTTTTGTTATCTCTTTCTTCACCACCTTCGCATTGTCTGCTTGCATCTTGTCAGAAACTTCAGTTTTGTGTCTCTGGATTTGGCACTATCTCTGTGCTACCAATTCATACAGGACCCATAGTCATGAGGTGTTTATCAGAGTCTCCAGTTGCTACCACAGTATAAGTAATTTTATCAACCTAATGTTTTATTTATCTTAACTTAATGCTCCTATTTAAAGGGAAGAGAATTAGGGAATATTAATGAAAAATGTTGGGGGCAGGGAGCTGAGATGAGTTATTAAAAGTTTCACCACTTGAGCTTTTAAGCTTCTCTGTCTGAAGCTGCTCAGATTGATGTGAATGTGTCTGTATCTCTCATGCAAATTGTCCCAGAGGCAGCTATTTTAGGCAGAGCGTATATTCATTGTGGTGTCACAAAAGGTCGATTAGGTCCACCGAAATTCCTGGTTGATGCTGATTGACTGCAAACGACGTTTAAGTCTTTCAAACTTCATTATCTAGCCCATTCTCTGCAGGCTGAACATGGACATGCGTCTTATGCAACCACACAACAGGCACCCAGAGTTGCAGATTTAGGCTCTTTTTAATTATCTGCGTGTGGGGAGTGGGGGGAAAAAAAAAAACGACAATTTTCTTTTCACACCGAAGAGAATTCTTTTCAGACTGCTGCAGGAAATGACACAAAACCCAGAGAAATGAGTGAATAGAACTGTGCTCCTGGAGCACAGAAAATTGAATAGATTTTCCTCAAACCTCTTTACAAAAACACACCTGTCAGCTAACAGTGAAGTGGAAAAACATCTGCACCTGAAAATCCTGCTTGTCATGGAAAGCACTAACCAAGTGAAAAGAGAAAGGTGAAATGAAAACCCTTTCAGCTCCTTCAGTCTGGTGTTTGACTTCACGTGGACACTGTAATTCCTACCCACCGTGCTTGGCTACTCCAATGCCAAGTATCTTTACTCCGCTAATCTACTTTGCAAGGCTACCAATTTTCACTTCATCTCACTGAAAAGTGGAAATATAATTTCTACCATTGAACACAGTTTTGTGAAGAAAAGTGATGGTCTGTGCTTGAAAACTACACATTTTGGAGACGAACTCTGATGAAAATCTGACAGCGCTTCAACCCAATAGACAGCACACATGTATACAGTTGCATATATATGAACGGAAGGAAAGCAACTCTAAATTTTACTCTTCACAGTGTACATTAAACTTCTGGGTAAATGTCTCTAGGATGAAGTCAAATGCTTGGCAAGCTTACAGGGCCTAGCAATGGCCTCATTCCTACTACTGTGCGCAGCCTTGGGTGCCACAGTACAAAAAGGCAGTTAAACGATTAGGAAGTGTCCAAAGGAAGCCCACAGGGATAATGAAGTGTCTAGTGGGCAAGGCGTATGAGGATGAGGAGCAGCTGAGGGCCCCGGGTTTGCTCTGCACAGAGCAGAGGAGCTGATGGAGGCCTGATGGCGGCTGCAGCTCCTCACAAGGAGCAGAGGGGCACTGCTCTGTGTGACAGTGACAGTGCCCGAGGGAACAGCATGGAGCTGTGCCAGGAAGGGTCCTTATAGGTCCCTTCCAACCCGGGGTATTCTTCAATTCTATGATTCTACGAAATTCACTTCAATGGACGTACTTGAAGATACAGGTGAAATGGCTTCCAGGAATGAATATGTTGAAAGAGGAAAGAAAGAGCCCGTATCTTTTCTCCAGAGCTTCCCACATGCTCCTTTTGTGTGAGGAACACGATCACCTGTGGCTCTGTAATTTCCAGTATCTCAAAGAATGCCTGGAATGATAAGCACCTACTGGTTCTAATGATTTGCAACTTTTGGCAGGCATTTATGAGATTTTTAAACAACTCTTAATCCCTCACAGCTGTGATTGAATATAAACCAAAAGAATTGGCATTCCCTCCGCATCCTTTCACTTTAAATATAATCACTTGGTGGCAATGATCATGTACATTGTCTTTAACACTGGAGGAAATGAGCCTTAATTTAACAAAGTGATTGCATCTTGGCTTTCAGAGGTGCCTACTACAAGCACTGTTCAACTCACTGCCCTCCCCTGAGCCCAGAGCATCACCATAAGCAGCACCACTCCACACACTGCATCTGCAATTGTTCCTGTTGGATTGCTAAAGGCAGCCTTGGCTTGATGTCTGAGGAAACATAGTACTAACAGTGCCCCTTTCCACTCTGCCCTGCTCTATATGCATGTGAAACTAGATCTTACCTTGGGAGGTAAGGTAAGATCTACTCAACTGCAAAGCATCATCACAGAAATATAGGGAACAGCATATTTCACCAAAAGGCTATCATTTGGCCCCAATGCTTTATCTGCTCTGTCTGTAGAGCTCCTTCCCTTTTTTCTTCTGTTTATAAAACTTATATGCTGTAGGCTTTTTAAGTGCCTACTTTGCTGTAAATATTCATTTATTTGCTTTCTTGAGTCAGGGGCCAAAGTGGGTTAGAAGGAGAGTGCAGGTAAATTCATGTGTAATTTCAACTCACAGGAACCTTTAGCAGTTACAATAAGATGAGAGTAAACATAATCATTACACAGTCAGACCATTCTCATTTATTTATAACACCTCATGGCAATAACTGGTTTGATGGGGCTATTTTAAAATCATTACTCTACTATTTACTGTATCCTACCCATTCAATTTCCCTCTAAAGATTAAATAATCTACTTGGAGGAAAATATCTTTTTATTAAAGTGGCATTTAAGAAACAGATACCAAGCTTTTAAGGAATTAAGTATTTACATTCACATTAAAGACAAATTGTAACAGAAAGAAGCATTTTTTCTTCCAGGCATAGAAAATACAGAAATGATTTAGAGAACACCTCACTACTGTAAAAGAAACATGCTTGTTCTCTCCCACATGGATTCTTCTCTTGACATGTATGCTGTGTTCTTAGCCAGGGACAACTAGGAGAGATTGAAAACAAGTGCTAGCTAAATGAGCTTTTCCCTTTGGAAATTTCCAATTGACCCTGCAAATCAACAACATGCAACTCACCGATTAGTTAAAAGAAACAAGTCATCACATAAAACACATAAAACTATGCGCTGTGTCTTATGGGCCTGATGGATTGCATGTGTACATAAGCCTACTAAGGTGGAACCTTCCCAATTTCCTTATCCACCCCAAGGCTCTTTCCTCTTTCAGAGGGACATTGTGGTACCTGTGGTATCCTGTGATTGTACTAGAGAGATGAATCATAAAATCATAGAATCATTAAGATTGGAAAGATCACTAAGATCATCTAGTCCAAACATCAACCCATACCTGTAACTGCTCTAGACCATGTCCCTCAGTGCCACATCCACGCCGTTCTGAAACATCTCCAGGGATGGTGACTCCACCACCTCCCTGGCAGTCTGGTCCAATGCATCACCATGCTTTTGGAGATTTTTTTCCTAACATCCATCCTAAACCTCCCCTGGCACAACTTAAGACCATCACTGTTACCTGGGAGAAGAGGCCGACTACTGTGTTGCCACAACCTCTTCCTGTCATTGTAGAGAGTGATAACATCTCCCCTTGAGCCTCCTCTTCTCCAGACTAAATAATCCCAGTTCCCCTGCCCACTCCCCATCAGACTTGTGCTCCAGACACTTCACAGCTTTGTTGCCCTTCCTTCTGGACACACTTCAGGGCCTTGGAGTATTTCTTGAAGTGAGGAGCCCAAAACTGAACACAGTACTCAAGATGCAGCCTCATCAGTGCCAAGTATAGAGGGATGATCACCTCCCTGCTTTTAATGGCTACGCTATTTCTGATACAAGCCAGGATGCCTTTGGCATTCTTGGCCACCTGGGCACACTGCTGGCTCATGTTCAGCTGGCTGTCAGCTAACACTTGCAGAACATCTTCCTCCATGCAGCTGTCCAGCCATTCTGCTCCAAGCCTGTAGTAGTACATGGGGTTGTTGTGATCAAAGTGCAGGACTTCACACTTGGTCTTCTTGAAGCTCATACAACTACCCTCAATGCTTACTGAGTGTGCACTCAATTCCCTCATCCAGATCATCAGTGCAGATATTAAACAATACTGGCCCCAATACTGACACCTGGGGAAAACCACTAGTAACCAGACTTTAGCTAGATCTAACTCCATTCACCACCACTCTCTGTGCACACCCAGCCAGTTTTTCACACAGCAAAGAATGTACCTGTCCAAGCCAAAAGCTGCCAGTTTCTCCAGGAGAATGCTGTGGGAGATGGTGTCAAAGGTTTTACAAAAGTCCAGGTAGTCTTTCCTTCATCCACTAGGAAGGTTACATGGTCATAAAAAGAGATTGTGTTGGTCAGTGGGACCTGACTTTCATGAATCCATGACACTGCATGACAACACTCAAGATGATTTGCTCCGTGACCTTTTCTGATATCGAGGCCAGGCTGACAGGCCTATAATTCGCCACGTCCTCCTTCCAACCCTTCCTGTAGCTGGGCGTCACATTAGCAAGCTTCCAGTTATGTGGGACCTCCCTTGCTGACCAAGATTGCTGATAAATTATGGAAAAATATAATGAATAAATGAAGAAGCAGAAGAACAGAGTTGCTTGACAACCCACTAGAATCAAACAGATGATTGACATATGGCAGCAGGTCTGGAAGCAATGATGTGAACCACGGATGTGCATACCTTGTTTTGCTGACCCCAGACTCAGTTTTGATCACACCACAGGTACCCCAGAAGCTGCCATCAATCTCCAATGACTTTTGGGGCAGGGCTGAAACTCTTGATGGATCAGAGACCATCCAGGGCAAAGACAGTTATTTTGGTCATAACAGGAAGGTTTTTCAAGGCCTCTTGATTCCTGTGTTAGTGACACCTCATGACCCTGGGAGATGCCCCCACAAGGCAGCCTTTTCATCTCACATCAATAGCATGTACTGTTTTTGCTGGGAGCTTAAATTGTCCCTTTGCCTGCAGAGCCTCTTAAGGGTTTCAGCATCTCCACATGCTTGTGCAAGCTATTTCGGTTGCCATGTCTGGATGCTCTGTTGGATGATGATCTCATGTCAAGTCACATTATGCCTAGAAATATGTGAAAAGACAGATTGTAATATACAGTGCCACTTCTTTATCTCTTTTCCCCAACATCAGCTCTAACAATTAGTGCTTCAGCTCAGAGGTTCAAACTCCCCTTTAGGGCCCCTGAGAAAGTTGTACTTTGTGAACTCTGTGAAAAGAGTCCTTTCTTCTCCCACCTCTGCCTTCAAGAGCTCAATTCAAGGCAGGTGCTCCTAGCACTTTCAGTCATCTGTCACATCACCAGAGGCTCCCACTCCAAAGAAATACATTATCCCTACCAGCATTCCTGCAGAAGGGGTAGGACACCACATTCTCCTTAGGGCAGAAATTCTCACATCCCATCCCTTCTGCCAAGACCCTTGTGGGGAAGTTGCAATTGACAATGTTTGTCTTCCTCGTATGACAGCGTCAGAATTTCTTGTTTCCTGAAGTGAAGGAGCACAGATTCAACTTGGCAATATGCTGCCAAATTTAGGGGTGCTGGTGAGCTCAACAAAATGATGGGGAAACACAGTGTCTTAAAATTTGCTCACAGGTCTGCACTCAGTCTATTCTGGAGGTAGACCCTATATGAAGGAGTCAACCACATCCCTTCATCTAATTTTCCTTGAACTGAGAAATTTCTTCCCCTACAAACCTGAAGCAATATGACCTTAACTGCTGTCATTTCCACATTACTCGTAACTTTATCAACTCTTCAGAAAGTAAGGATAGCAACAAATGAAAAAGAATACTTTTGGCAGTTCATATTGCAAAGTGCAATGAGTTACTGTGCCTCAGCTGAACTTCTTTGCCTACTTTTGTTCCATGACAAAAGGAAACCTTTTCCTGTGGCACTCAAATTGGGACATCTTATTTCACAGCAATGGTCAGTGGTCACATTTCAAATAACATTTGGTACTTGTCTGCAGCAGTGTGTTCACCCATCCGAGGCATTTTGTGAGAAAGAAGGAGACTGGCCCTCTTTTACAAGTACACATTGTATTATCCATCCTTATCAAAAACACATTTCTTTCCAAGGTTTACAGTTTAGGCTGTTTTTGTGTGGTGCTTTTTTTTTTTTTAATGTTTTTTTTTGGGGGGGGGATGTGGGGGGGCTGGAATGAGAATCTCAAGTCCTATTTCAAGTTTTTCTATTATTTTATAGACCACTGAACACCATTTTGTTTTATCTTTCTGCCTTACGGTAGATAGTCTTTTGTCCATAACAGTACTTAGACACAAGCTGTGTGCAGATATAAAAGATAATAACAATCACAGTTTGATGGAAAGCTAAAGCCATTTATATGAGAAAGGAAAAAATAAACAACCATAATGGAACAAAAGCAAAAACAATGGAAAATACACTCATCTTTTCAGTCTCTGTGAGAGGACTCAGCAACATGGCTGAGAAACATTGATTTCAGAATTTAAGACTGGTTGTAGGAGTGATTGGAATTTCTCTCCAGACTTGCCTGTTGTCAGTGCCCACTTTCTACCCAGTGCACATTGTCCTTAAAAATTTCTCTCTCCATCTGGTTCATGCTAAGGGATTTATTGTTCTGTTCTAAAGCCGTATGTTCAATTTCACTCCAAAAGCTTTATTCTATCTTGACTTGACTCTAGAAGCATCACTGAAGTTGATGTATCTGTTTGGGCACAGACCTTCTCCCTGCTCTTTGGCATTTTTTTGATTCCAGGCTGAACCATGCTCTTCTGCTCAGAAATCATAGTAACAGATCAATAAGCAAAAGACAGTGAAAATGTACAAATTCTGTTCTTAGTTCTCACTTGAATACAGAAGAGGGGTAGTAAGTTATTGACAGGTACTTGAAAATATCTTAGTGCTATTGGTTTTGCTGGAATGAGAGAGAACACAAAACAAGGCTCAGGAACATTTTAACCAAGGTCAGATCAAAGTGCTTACATTTACTCTCTGAGCAATATCATATTCATCACTGTAAGCCATAAAAGTTATTTATTCTAAGTCAAAGTGGGGACTTATCTCCAAAGCAACAAGAAAATGCTTCCATCAGACACTTCTCAATGCAGACCCATTTTCATAGGAAGCCCTTTAATACTGCAGCAATTTCTGTTAGGTGCTGAAAATTCATGGCCTTGAAATTAATTTAGTCATGTTTGTCCTTGGAACCATTCACGTACTTAAATTTTCACAGAACTCATAGAACGCACCTGGCTTGGAACCGTAATTCTTACTATATCTAACATGTGAGTTGGTTCATCCTTAAAACTGTACTCATTTTAAATGGTGACTTGTGTAACCTTCAGTATGTCCCTCCAGATTAAAATGACTCAGTGTAACTCCAATAGATAGATCTCCTTGGAAAGTTCACGCATAAGCTGTATTTAAGGAAAATAGCTTGTAATTATGCGAAGGTATTAACAACCATGCCATCTGATTGCAATGAGGATAATTTGCATTATTCCCAAACAAAACACTTTGTTACAAGACAGTTATATCTGAAATGCATTTTGGTACAGTCCAGTTAATGATCAGAAAACCATTCTTCTACTTTCTATGCAAAAGTTCTGTAGCTCAAAAAGTTGAAAAGGCTGAAGATCAACAATTAGTATGCCAGCATATTATGCATTTTTACATAACTTTCCATTACCTTTTCCATCACCTTTTTAAAAAAAATATATTATTTTATTTATTTTATTTCCTCCTCTTTGTCTGATTCTGATAGAAATACACCTTTGGATTTATATTGCAGATTTAAATACAGTCTTCTCAAATGTACTGTTAGGGTCCTTGGACAGACTGTAATCCCAGGATACTTTTGGTTATGCCAGAGGTCACTAAGATCTTTTATTGGTACTACCTGTTGAAGCAGAAGAAAACTTTAGTTCTTAGAATTGGAGTGATCAAACAATTTAGAGATAAGAAATGTGTAGATTATATAATCTAGAGAGAGCCTGTGCATGGAAGTTTGTGTTTAACAATGTGGTTTATGAGCCTATTTGGGATGAATGTACGCGCAGCATAATAAATAATCTGTTAGTGCTACTAGTTGAAGTTTTGAAGCAGCCTAATAGAGTCATGTATCTAACTCCCATATGTCTTTGAAGCCCCAGACACTGTATACTAGAAGTAGGAAAGGGACTTGAATAGTAATTACAAGCATATTTTGAAACCTATAGAGAGGAAAATAAGTGGATTAAGGGCACTGTAAATTGAGGAAAGGGAGAATGATGAACTATGTTTTCTGGAGCTAAAGGACCAATATACTTTTGTGGCCTTGAAAGTTTATATAAATTATCTAGCAATTGTACAGCATGCTTGTAGTGTTTTCTTTGCAGAATGCTCTAACTCTGTGTAAGGTTTGATAGTTTATTTGCTGAAAAGTAAAATGGGATAGAGGACAGAGGAAAATAAATGAAGCTGGTGGGTATGTGAGTTTCTTTTCTTTTCTTTTCTTTTCTTTTCTTTTTTTTTGTATGAAGAGAGTATTATTTAATAGGATGTATCCAAACAAGGGGGTTGTGATGAGGGATAATGAATCCCTGATCTGCACAAGGAGAATCAGCAAAAGGAGGAAGCTTCTCAGCTAAAGTAGACTGGCATCATTAGTGAAAATCAACAAAGTCTGTGATTTTCACTACTGGGAATCTCACTTGGAGTCCTCAAGTCTCTTTTAACAACACACAACAAATTAGTGTAAAGTTGTGTCACATTATGATCAGGTAGCAGTTGAAGTCACAAAATTTATTGTAAATCTATATAAAGTAACTTACTCGGACTCAACAGGAAGTATATGTATAAAGGCAAAAATAGAAAATAAATAGATCTGAATTTCTAAGTCTATATAAAGCTGCATAGAGCTATATATTAGTTATGTTGAGCCATCTACATGTAAATGACTTCAAGGGTTGTTTTAATGCCTACACATTTTGTATTTCTAAAGACATTTGCTTTGGCAGCCTTAAACACAGATAAGTTGAGCTGTTTTGTTCATTGCAGCTGTAATCACAAACAAAAGCTAAGAAAGTCATTTCTGTGTCTGAGGGAGAATTTCTGAGTTATGCCTGAAGTCTAGGGCCTGCAACAATGAAAAATACAGACCTTCTGTTAATATAATTTCAAAACCCCAGTGAGGCTATTTGAGCTTTCATTGGTGATAGCAAAGAACAAATGAGCACCAGAATCAATAAGCCCCAGATTTCTATGGATTTCTGTATTGTTCTCGACTGTAAAGTCTTAGGAAATATGACTGAAGCCATCCCTGTGTTTGGGGAACTGATCCAGGACGGATTCTGTGTGGAATCTCTGCTCTCTAATAGAAGGTGGCTTCCTCTTACAGTTTTCCTCACAGCTATGGCTCTTAAAGCCTCTTCTCTCTAATCAGTCATTTGCATTAATAATTAGGAGCTTGATTACTTTCTGCATTTCTTGCTTTCTATTAAATTGCATTGAAATCAGGCATTAGGTTCAACAGTCTTTGAAGGAAAGGGATTTAAAGACACATGGTCAGACTGACTGTAGTCATCTTGTTATCATAAGAAAAAGAATAAAGATTTTCCCAATTCAGACAGCTGAAACTGTAAGCATTCCATGATACTCCAGCACCGTTTTCCACTTAACTTCTTCTTAATACTTTACAGGCTCCTCTCCTCTAATGTTTTGTCTCACAGATCCTACATTTTTCCTGCAAACAATTACATTCATCTCTCTCCTGATGTTCCTCCTCCTATTTTGCTCCTGGGAATGTGTTTCTCATCTTTACCTCCCTAGGGGTCTGTAGCTCAGCAGAGCTACTTTTGCTCTGGGGTTACCATCTAGAAAGCAAGGCTTCAGAGGAATTTTGTTTTGAAATGAGAAGCTTGCCTAATCACATCCACAGCATTCATTAGGAACAATATTCTCCCTCCCCCACTTCTCTTTATACATTTGGTTCACTTAATTGTTCATCTCTATTCAAAGCAATTTCCTTGGCATACACATTTTCATTAAGTGTAATGGAGGAAGGACAATTTAGCATCCCACCTGTGACAACTCACTGATTCAGATTATGATGACCTATCCTGAATAGTTGGGTTTCAGTCAAGATTTTGATTAGTGGAAAGCAGTAGCCTCTGCATAATTAAGCCTAGCAAAAATTTATTTATTCTCAACTGGTTTAATGTGAAAGTCAGTTGATTAGATAAAAGATGTAGACAGCTCCATAGCACTCACTGTCGGAATATCTGAGAAACTGGAGTTCATCTCACCCCATGTTCTGAAAAGTTTGTCATGTGTGCAGTCTGCAGAAGATGGATAATTTATTTGTGGGTACAATATAAGAAAAGCAGAGCAGCAGCTTGTAAAATATGAGGTTTGACGAATTTAGTGTAAATCATATTTGGAACAATTTGAAATGATTCTCACTCTTCTGTCAAGCCCAGGAATGGTTTGGCCTAGAAACTTCAAGTATGATTTATTCAAAAGGTCCTCATCCTTCCCACTCTGTATGAAAGGAGAAGGAGAGGGCTGATGACTTGGAAGCTATCCCCTAGAAAAGTGGAAAAAGCAGAGCAGCCTGATGAGATCTGAAGTAGCTTATTGTCACTGATATTATAGACTTCTGAAGTCTTGACAAAAAAGAATGGACAGCAGCAATCTGTATTGCTGTTGGAGAGTGAGCTTCATTCTCCTTGAAGGCAGCTGTTCTTTTTGTCAAACACCATCACCAAATTTTACCACATAGGCACTATTCACAATGCTATCGCCATCCCACACAAACAAAACCCATTCGTCCACATAAAAAGAAGCTACATGGAGCTTCTCTCTGTGACCCCTATGCTAACTCCATAAGCCACACTGCTCTGAGACAAAAAGTCATTTTCTCATTGATTCTTCTTAGCCTCCTGGTCCTGCAAATTTTTGGGAGCACTCACAAATTATTTAGGAGTGAAGAAAAGGAGGTTTTGCCTTTAATGTTTAATCCACATTGTAGTGGATGCCATTCAGGGTTAGTATCTCACTGCAGAGAATGAAACAACATTGCTGTAATAGCGATTACAGCATTAGCAAGAAAGAGAACACAACAAAACCTGAGAAGTAGATGTCAGATAATTGCAAAGCTTTATGCTGCAGGCTGTACATGTGAATTGCACACACTGAAAATAAGTATATTCTGTCAGGAAACCTAGTTCACTAAAGTTTTAAAATATACGTTGAGAGTTTGAAGAGCTTATTTTATAGTAAATAGCTTGTTAAAATACCTGATGTTGAGGACATTGCTAAAGCAAAATTCACTAGTTTCTCACTCATTAAAACAAATAGACAAGCAAACATACATTCATGTAAACAAAATACTAACACAGGAAGAACGTGGAGACATAAAGTTAGGACTCCCTAGACAACAACACTTTTGTCTTCCAAATCCTGCGCTCCATACCCTCCTGCAAAAGTAGATACAAAGTTGTGTGCATATATTTCAGCTCATTAACATTTCAAATTGTCCTTTTTCTCACATTTAAATAAGAATAGATCATTGTCTGTGAGAGGAATGAATCATTTCAGTAACTGAAACTGATGGTCAGATTTCTTATCAGAACATTTTCAGCAGAAAAATAGGAGGTCTTAATTACAAGAACGTCTGCTTCTGCTTCTGGGTGTGTGCTTGGTGTGTGTATGAAATACCTTTAAACCTGATTTCTCTCATATTTTGCTTGGAAATTCTGCTGTGATATTTCCTGTTGTAGATGTTTTTATTATGGCACTGTTTTATTTATAAAAGATGTTTGTAGAAGAAGCAGAGCTCCCGAACTTTCACAGCTAGAGACAAACGGTATGTGATGAAGATATCCTACGTGGTTTCCCACAATTAGTGAACTTGCTGCACAGGAACTGGAGATACCAGTAATCTCAATGGGGTCCCATGGTGACTTGGCAAAAAAACAGTTATCACATTGCTTGGTTTTATGCCAAACTATTTTATCTTTTGCCATTTTTCCCCTAAAGAAAAAACATCAGGATTTTTCCCCTCTGCATTTTTACACAAAACTCTTGAGTAGCTTAGAATATAAACAAGACCCATGAACTTGCATTAAATGATGAAAGGGCAAGAGAAAGGAGAAAGTTTTCCAAACCCTTTCATTTTGCAGAAGTTTAACCTAAAACAAAGCATCATCAACCATCATTCATCTTTGAGCTTCCATCCGGAATATGGAGATGTTGAATACTGCCAGCAAGTGAATCACAGTGGAGGGTTATTTTCTATGTTTTTATGTTTGTTCAGGTTTTGGTTTGGTTTGGTTCTTTTTTTATTTTTATGTTTTTTGTATTTTACAGTGAAAGAAGGGTACATTATTACTCTTTTCTGTCCCACTTAGGGATTCTGTCAAGCTGCTGGTGTGCTGGTTTGTTTTCAAAGCCTGAAATTACACACCAATTGTTAAAACAAGAGAGCCAACCTTGTGTGCAGAAATTGGCAGTAAGTGCTACCTGGTGCAGTTAGTCACTAATTTTACATTGATGTTACATGTTCTTATTAATGTTGAATAATACAAAGCATCGTACAAGGTGCTGATCAGAGAGAAGTGACCAGGTAGTAAAACGGTGTAAATTCATTTTACAAGGCTATTGATAACTTTTGCTATACTTTAAGCTTGAAAATATGTTGGCAATCACAGTTAAAATCTCACTGTGTATGTTACAAGGAGGTGTGAATTCTCAAGAGAGTGTTTTTATTTCTGGAGAATGACATGTCAGACTCCTGAGCCCTAGGCAGTAACTTGCAATTTTCCTGTAACAGACTTCTAGGTTTGCATTGAAATAGCTGCTTACCATGTATTCTAAATCCACCTTCCATTTCCTAAAAGCAAGAAGCAAGACTTAAATGCTTTCTTTTCACTCTGAAGAGCTGTCAGGTAGGGAGGTTAACAGACATTTATTTCTACAATCTCAGGATAGTGAATATTATACATAAGTATATATTTACATGTTAGTTCTTAATCTGTAGTCTGGGATGTCTGGCCTATTTTTAGGTGAATAAGGAAGTCTTAAATTGCTTGTACAGAGGCATTAGCTATATTTATTTGGAGGATCACAAATATACAGCTTGAAAACCATAGTGTCAGAGTTATCAGATGACTAAAAGATGTCTTAGGTAGATCTTAATTGCTTCAGCCAAAACATCACAGTATGCAATCAGAAAAAAAACAAGATTGAAGCTCATGCATCCTCCCTTTTCTTCTGCTTCTTTCTTTACTACTTTTTAAACCGCCTTCTATGGACCATGGCCTCATCCTTTCTAATGCCTGTCTTAAAAGACATCCTCAGCTGTGTGATATGTTTGAATAAAGATTCAGTTTGGATATTAGGGGAAATTTCTTCTCTGAAACTGTGGGTCTGCACTGGAAAAGGCTGCACAGGGTGACTGTCTCTGCAGCTATCCGAGAACTGTGTGAATGTGATGCTGAGGGACATGGATAGCGTGCCATGATGATGATGATTTAATAGTTGGACTAGATAATCTTAGAGTTCTTTTCCAACCTTTATGATTCTATGATTCCCTTCCATAAAAGATTTCAGATTTTCTCCTTTCCCTAGATTCTGTACCATCCACCTCCAGGCAGATGCACAAACTCTATTTTTTCTGGAAACAGCCGGTACTTGATTTAATCCATCGCTACAAATAAACATGAAATACTATTGCTCATCAAAGCTGGTGAAGAGAGAGCCCCTTCACACTGGTGGGAACAAGATAAGTTCTTTGTTTTGCTTTTGTTCCTCCTGCTAACATGAAGTCTTAGCACTGACATCAGATTCTGAGGTGCAGATCATGTCAGTACTCAAGTCAGCTTTTTGCTTGCTTTGTAATTCCTATGGGTAAAAGACTATATGAAGTACTCTTCACGAAAGGTTGAATTCAAGCATCTCCTCCTCTCCTTGCATGCTGAGGTAGACCTGACCTACTGTTTCTTTTGTTTAAACCTCCATATGGAGAAGAAGAGACAGATGCTTCCATTTCCCCCCTCTAAAATATACTTAAAAGTTTCTGCTGTCTCCAGAGAAAGAGACAGAGACTGAAACAGACTTTTATGGAAATACAATCCCAACTGGTAGCCTGGTTCTTTTTGAGAATCACTGTTTGCCTCTGCAATGAGTGAACACACTGTCTAGTATATAACTATGGTTTCTGAGGCTTCTTGTGTAGTGACGTGTTAAATCTTCATAAAGGAGTTGGTTTGGTTGATGCATGAAGACAGATAGTAACATGCTGCTTTATTCTTAGATAAACACCCCTACACAAGAAAAGTCAGAGGGAATAGAAATATACAAACAAATGTGCAAAAATGGTAAACATAAATATTGCAGATGTAGATATGGCAAAAATACATGGCAGGCAGAACTCTTGAGAAACAGATGGATAGCCCACAGCTATGAGCAGTAGCTGTCTATGAAAGATGGGCAAATGCAGTGGTAAATGACTTGTGACTCTTCAAAATTTAATTTGCCATGAAAGTCCATCATAAATGATGCAGTGGCAATACCTGGTGGGAAACTATCCGGTATTCCTCCCTTTCTTCCTAACCTGTGGGATGGAAAGTTATCTGACGGGTTAGAATAAGCAAACATGAATGCAGATATGGGGAGATATGTCAGCACTTGACAGCTCTCAAAGTTTATTGTCAAACCAAATTAGAAGAAGTCTGCCACGTATGAGCAGGCAGAACAGCAGGCGAGCTGTTAAAGTGTCTGCAGTAAAATCATTGCCTTTCGTGATACTCTTACAATCCTTTCTTTCCCCTTGACCTCCATTTGCTAGCTCAGAAGATATTAAGGTGCCAGCAGCCAGAAAGAACCACTGGAGAAGGTTATAAAGGCCTTATTTACTTCTCAGACTCTTTCCTACTTAATTTGTTGGTATTTGTCAATTGTGATATGACAAAGAAAAGAGCAAGGGCCATTTTTTTAATTATTTTTTTTTTTTCCCACAGATTTTAAAGAACATTTTTAAGCATTGTCTCCTGTCTCTGTGAAAACTGTGGTTGAAGCTGTAGCACAGTATCTGGAATGGAGATTAAGTACCCACAGAAGTGGACTATGCAGGAATGACAAAGAACAGTGTAAAGCACTATTCAGTTACATACATGTGATGGTCTTCATAGATTTCCATGTCTTCAACATGGAATATTCATTTCCATTTCTCAGAACCAGAATCATAGAATGGCTGAATTGGAGTGAATCTCTAGGTCCATCTGGCCTAAGCCCTGCATAAGCTTGGCCACCCATAGCAACTTGCCCAGGGTCATGTCCACACTGGTTCTGTAGATCTCCCTGGAGGAGACTCTACAGCCTCTCTGGGCAACACACACCAGTTGTCCATCACCAATACAGTACTGTACAGTAAAGTGTTTCCTGGTGTTCTGATGGGACTTCATGTGTTCCAGTTTGCACACAAAGACTCTTGTCTTTACACTGAACACCACTGAGAAAATCTTGGCTCCATCCCCTCTGCATCTCTTCAGGTATTTCTATAAATTGGTGAGACTGGTGAGATCCCTCTGAGCCTCTTTTTCTCCAGACTGAACAGTCCCAGCTCTTTCAGCCTTTCCTCATGGGGGGAGGGGCTCCAGTCCTTTCATCACCTTGGTGGCCCTTTGCTGGAATCACTTCAGTATATTCATGTCTCTCTTGTACTGGGCAGGCCTAGAATTGGGCACAGCTGCACCAGTGATGAGTGGAGGGGAAGGATCACCTGTCTTGACCCACTGGCAAAACCTCACCTGATGCAGTCAAAGACTACCATTAGTCTTAGTAGTAAGGGCACATTCCTGGCTCACATTCAACTTATGCCCAGCAGGACTCTCTGGTACTTTTCTGCAGAGTTGCTTTCCAGCTGGGTGGACCTCAGATGCAGGACTTGGCACTTCACCTTGTTGAACTTCAGGAGATTTTTGTCAGCTCTGTCAAGGTCCCTCTGGATGGCTACAGTGCCCTCTGGGTCATCAGGCACTCTTTCCATATAAGGTATACAAGACCTTACATGTATTGGTTTGGTTTAGATGGACTCCTGTAGTGTGCAAATTTCTCTCAGCATAAGATGGAAGCTGTTTTGTCTACAAGGCAACAAAACCTGACATAAGAGCTGACATCTCCCAGTTCAGCTATAAGCTCCTACCCTGCAGTCCCATTTTATCTTGTGTGTCACTAGTACTTCACTGATTTTTTTAAGATTTTCCCATTCTCCTATGTTGTTGTCCATGTCACTCAGCATGTCAGAAGGCTATTTATCAAGGTTACATAATCCAATGGCATGGAGCCAAGCACTTGTTGAACAGAATCAATGGAGAACCAGATATTTATGTAGGCTCTTGTGTATACTGTATGGAGATGATACCCAGAAGTGATTCAATAGTCTTGGGACAAGGAAAGCCACAGGCACACAAGGCACAAAATGGAGTCTGCTTCTTATTGGTTACAGACAGCTCCAGTCAAAGCTTTCTGCATCCAAACCTCTTCTTGCTCCCTTTTTGTAGTAATCCCTGGCTGCCTTTCCCTTCCAGCTCCCAGGTCTTGTATTTTCTTCAATAGCAAGCTCAGTCTCAGCTAATATCCATCATTCTGGCTGTCATCTGTACCATCAAACCAGATCCAACATGAGATTCTATTCAACAAGAAATCCCCCCCTCCCCCTCCGCTTTTTTCCCTTAGAAAGTCCTGTTTGTTTCTACTGCTTCCTTACCCATTTAGAGGTACTTGAGCACAGTGATAACTTCTAGAACGTACTGTTGCCTGCAGAAGTTTAACATCATTTACTCTAAGCCAATAAGACATTCAGAGGTACAGATCTTCATGCATGACATACATTTCAGGTCAGAGGCATACCATGTGTTTTTATAGGCTTGTTCCTCCCAGAGGGCAGCTGATGGCTTCATTTCTTGGCTTTCTTCAATGAATGTTGTAGATTTAGGCAGGAACAATTCCTAAACATATCCCAAAGAATGATGGCAAACAACGATTAGACAAACAACTTAAAGAGAGTGCTGATGCGTGTGTGTTTGAAGCAGCAAGAAGCTACGCCTTCCTTTCCATGTCACATCTGCCTGTGCTTGACAAGTTTGCAGCAGTTTTACTCAGTGCTAAGATTATGAGAATTAGTCAGATCTGGGCTGCATCTGAATTTTCAGCACTGTGATGGTGCAATACAACCCTTCTCATCCTGGCAGCGGTAACACTGAAAATGGCAGTTTTCTGGTAATAGTGAATGTTATTAATTTAAATATACATTTATATGTTCATAGTGTTCAGTCTTAGTTGATACTATTCAAAAAAGGGTGAGTCTAAGTTATACTTGCCAAAGCAGAATCCCAGGGCCCTTCAGACAAAATTGCCCATCTCTATCCTTCTACCATTGCATGCCACCAGGCCAGTTTTCAGAGATCCCATCCTCTTGGCATTCAGCCCTGCCTGATGTCCTCAGGGAAGTGAGGAATTAAATGGGATGTATTTTTAAAAGAAAACTAGGAGAACCCTCCTTCTGGAACTGAATAAAGTTGAGTCAGCTCTGTCAGCTGCATGTCTTCACTTTGCAGGGAGCTGTCAGTAAGCTCTTTAAAGTTGAGGAATTTAAGCGAGCAAAACAATTGTGTGTGTCATTTGTAATCTACGTGCACAAATAACACCATGTTGAAAGCAAAACAAACAAACAAAATCACTATTGTTTATATGAATAGATCTTGTAGATTTCATTAAGATTAGGTCAGGCTGCAGACTTATTGCATAGGCTTGTTTGTAATTTTGTTAATCTTAATTTGCAAATGCTGATTAGTGCCATGAAATCCTCTTGTTGTTTACTGCAAAGTCCTGTTTGTCTGCTTTTCTTTTCATTAGGAAGACTCAGGAGGAGGGAGGAGGGAGGGAGAAAGAGAAAAAAAGTGGGCTTCAAAGCCAGCAGCCAGAACCAGAAGGAACATAAAAGTAGATTTTCTTGAATCAGGAAAGGAAGGGAGGGCTGGTGAGAGAGGACTGCTTGCTGTCTTCGTGTCCTAGAGAAAAAAGGCTCAAGCTGGACTTCCTGATAACAAAGCAATTGTGCAAGGACAGAGTAGATTGATGGCAACAAAACCCTAGGGACAAAGGATCTCCTGAAAACTGAGTAGCTGGTGCTTCCCCAGAGCTTTCCAGTTCATACAAGTTCTTACATTCCTTTAACACAGTAATATATGAACCCTCAAACCCTCCCAGTGGCCCATCAGTTGGCACAGCTAATATCTGTTAGCTGTACATGGCTTTTCTGCAGTTCTCTCTCAAAGAAAACGTTGCATACATGGCACACTGTGTTATTTTGGACATTTTCTGTCAAGTTGCTAAATCTTATGCTTTACATGGACTGACCTTTACAGTGCTGTAATCATCTGGCTTTCAGGTTGAATTAACAAAGAGAGAAGTTATTCAGTATGTTTCAGTTTATGACATGGTTCATAATGTGAACTCCCCAGTACACAGCCCTGGCAGAACTGAGGTTCAGGAAGGCTACTTCCAATACTGCCAATATTAATGCAGGATAAGAAGACAGAGACATAGGGGCTGCACTGAGGGGACCACGGACATTTAGAGGAGGGTTAGGAGCACTGAGGAAGCATGGTGAAGCAGTGGGTGATGCCAGGGTGAGGAGGATTTGTTTGCATAGCAAGTGCTTTCACATCAGGGCTGGAACTTAATCAAAGCTTAGTCAAATTTGCTTATATCTTTTTCATTGTGTTTTGTTTCCATCTTTGCTTCCTGCCATGCTCTATCATGTCCCAAAAGGGAATATTCTTTTACCTGTATGTATTCCTTCATGTCACCATTTAAATGCTGGCTACTCTTCAAACTCCTTCCAAGTGGTATCTGATAACCGGCTTAGGTTATTAGTATCTATGTTATCAAATACTAAATAATCACCGCAGGGTACTTAAAGTACATGAAAGGTGTGGATTTGCACACTCAGCATCCAGCTTCCTCCAAACTCCTTTCTAGAATAACAGCCCTAGGTTGCTGTTCAGTAATTGAGCCATTACTGCATGGAGGAAAAATAAAATTGCTTTCCAAAGATCCTAAGGGTGTATACAGTAGGAAGCATGTGCAAAGTTTTGTCAAGGAAAGTACTCACAGCATGTTTTGTCTTTTATGAGTAATATGCTAGAAGAAATTTTAAGTAACAATAAGAAAATGAATTCGGCGAATGTGCTGAGGGGTAATCCTTAGAGAAACCTTATCTATCCTGAATATTCAAACACATCAATTTGTTGGGCATGATGGCAATTACTACACTACATATATTCAATTTGCTCTTGTATATACAATATTATCTTCCATAAGGAATGGTAAACTGCAGAGCATATTTCAGTAAACACTATTCTGAATCAACAGAAATGGCTTGAGTGTGCACTTCCATGCATAATAATGCAGCAATGAAAAATTACTCTGACAAAGCCACCAAGTGTGGGGGAGCTCATATCCTCTGAGAAATTCCTCAGTGCTTGCAGATTCTTTTCTAAAGGCTGGGAGGGACATGTTCTGGTCTTCCTAACCTGAGGTGGAAATGATGGTGTTTCTTTCCTTCAGGCATGTTGAAATAAAAATGAAAGCTGTTCTGTTACTCTTGTAGAGACTGTGATACCAGCAACAAATACAGAGACTGCCTATTTCATACACGTACACCCACATGGATGTATGTATGTCGATGTACATACATATGTGTACCTATATTTACAGTCTTAACTTTCCAGGACCTGCATCAGAGAACCAGGCCTGTAGTTGAAAAGGAATGTTTTGACTAAAATCTTGTTTTCAGAAGATGCCGATTCATCAAAGTGAAGGTTTTTGTAGATCAGGGCAGTTCCTTTGGAATTTTCCTTTCAAATTATGTCAGCTTCTTTCAATTAAAATGTTTCATTTAGCAGGTCAAGATGATCTTCCTTTTTGGAACAGAAAGTAAAATTGAGTCCAAGAATAGGAAGAATTAGCAGGTCTATTTAAAAATGCAGTATTTTGAAATTTTCAGAAGAAACCATTTTACCTGTCCAACCAAACATCTGATAAAGTGAAATATCAGCATCTTTCTCGCTTGAGATGGGATTCTGTTTCAGCTTTCCCTCCCTCAGTCAATTTCACATTGGTCCTCTAGTTACAGTACTCGTCTACCTAGCTGGTTTTGATCCTTCCTGCATGAGTCATATATTGTATACAAGGGCATTTTCAGCCAAAGTTCAAGGACGTAAGCTTTATGACCCCTCTGAAAAGAAACCACATGTTTTTAGGAAAGAAATGCGGCACAAAATGTGTAAACACATTTTTGGACTTGCATGTTTTTCCTTGTCTTTCTCCACTCTGTGTACTTCATGCATGCTGTGTTAAAGATCTTGGTGTATGATTCTCTGCTAATACGTTATATTGAGTGGATGAATGGAAATTCATTATAATCAAAATATCTGTAATCTTTTATACCAACAGAGAATTTGCTTTGTTTTATCATTTTTGAGAGTGCCTCATTCAATTTCTGCCCTCCAAGTTTCCTGGACTGAAACCCTTCTCCCCTCTCCTTTTGAAGGCCAGCAAGCCATGGATTCAGTGGTGGAAGAACCATCACTTTTCAATTGCAATGCAGTGAACTCAGAACACTTAAAAAAATCATGAGGGCTGTGATGGGGTGAGGAAGTGAATTCCAGCTGAGGCAAGGGGTTATCTTCCAACAGACAGGAGAGTAGCCTTCACCTGAAGAGACAATAACTTTTTGACACACTTTAACTCAATCACTTACGAATATCTGACTCCAACCCTGTGCAATAAGGATAAAAGGCTCTTTTAAATTGATTTAGAATCCACGTAGAGGGTTGTGCCAGTTCAGTTAAATTCATTTAAAACCTTATTATTTAAATCAATGCCACTTTGCTGTGCAGACAAGATCTAAGTGTTAAGCTTTGTGGATGTAGTGAGTCCTACAGAGGGAACTGAAGTGATCAATTTTTTTTTCTCACAATCACATCCTGCTGGGACTCAGAAAGAAGCTCCAAAAGATTGAAATTTGGCTTTCCTAGACACCTTCCTATTTAAGGTATTCCAAAAAGCTTTTCAGTAATAAGCTGGATGCTGGTGCTGAAGAGACTGCACAGACAAACACAGAGACTTTTAATTCAGCAGCAATAGCTCCAGCAGAGCTGTGGACATTAAAGTCTCTATTACTGAAAAGGATACTGCTGGCAACCTGCTTTATAAATTGCTTCTCTGAGACACCCCTGGGGATGGCCTTCATCCTGATGAGCCTGATACCAGATACCATTGCAAAATTCATGTCACTCTTTAGGAAGCTGTGCAGCAAGCTTATATGTATCGGATTGGTTCTGGAAAGTTAGGTGGGGATGCTGTGAAGGAGGACAAGAATAGAGCCCTCACAGAGTGCTAAATGTGGAGGGACAAGCCAGGAGACCAACGAGCATTGCTGGCACAGAGTGAACACATCACGTTTTCTGCCAAATTCAAGCTGCAGTGAGAGATTTTCATACCCTTTTTCATGGGATGCCTTAGAGCTTGACAGCTAGACAGAGACTGAAGGCTGCTGCCAGATAAGTAAACAGTCAGATCCAGCCTGCAGTTGTCACACAGACACACGCATACACACACACAAAAGCACCACTGCGTCACCTGGAGGCATCCCAATTAAATGGAATTACCATCCCTTCCAAGTTATAGCTTTCACTATTAAATGTCATTAGGCTTAAATTAGGTTTGCTCCAAGAGATGTCCCGATTAAACGGATTTGCTGATTAAGTTCAAGTGGCATGTACTTTCATATACTTTTCCACACATATATGATTTTCCTAATTTTATTGTTTCTTTGACTCTAGGTTTCCTCAGTTAAACCCTTAAGTGCCAAAAATTCTGCATGTATACACAACTTCTTTTATCTTCAGGGGTCTATTTTTTCCATCTATTTAAGGCATGGGAGTTGATTTTAGAAATCACATAGGAAAAATGGCATTTACAAAGCTAAAGCTAACACAACAAAGTTGGGAATTGACCAAAATCTTCAGCAGGCTGAACAGAGGAGACATATTTGATTTGAAGAGGGCTACGTACATGCCTAGGTAACTCATCACCATCCTTTCCCTTACCCTCTTCATACCAGACACAATGTGTACTACCAGATACAGAGCACCTCGTGAAAAATCCCCAATGAATC
This sequence comes from Excalfactoria chinensis, assembly GCF_039878825.1. NCBI lineage: Eukaryota > Metazoa > Chordata > Aves > Galliformes > Phasianidae > Excalfactoria > Excalfactoria chinensis. The sequence goes on along the minus strand of NC_092825.1, from coordinate 49,642,654 downwards.
TGAAGTCCTGATGCCAGATCAGCTTTAGCTCAACTAATACACTTCTACTGTGTATGTGTATCACTTGTCAGTGGCAGGACACAGCTTGAAACTCCTTCTTCAGGGAGGAAGAAAACATTTCCTAGGTCTGCTGTTTAAACATATTTGGTAGTCTTATCATCCCAAATGTGTCATGCGATACCAAGTAAGAAAGTGCACAACTAGATGTAAAGGAAAAAAAATAAAAGTTAGCATTTTGGATGATTAAGTATCAGAACAAGTTTTCTGGAAGGTTTGTATAAATTCCATCCTGGGAAACTGGTGGAACTCATTTAAGACCCTAAGCATGCTGATCTAATGGGAAGTTAGACTTGCATTGAATATGGACTTCAATTACAGTTCTCCGTGTTTTTTCCAAGGTGATTTTTTCTACTGTTTGTGCAGCTGTGTTCCCAAGTAGCAGATGCTGTATCTTTCCATCTTCTGTGGAAAGAAATGGGGACAAGGTACCTCAATGTCCAAGACGTCTCACCTCACACTGTCCAGGCCTCTGACCTGCAAGCTCAGACAAATTTCTGCCCTGAGTATTTACACAGAGAAGCTGATCATCTGGCTCAGCTTGTCACTTGCTGTTACACTGAGGCCTACTCCAATCCTCAATAAAATAGAAGGTGAGTGCAGAAATCACTTCCATTCTCAGAGCACTCTTTGAAGCTTCCTGTGGATGTGCAAGACAAAAGCTGAATAAGTCAGCAGTCCTTCTACCACGCAGCTCATGATCTCATAAAATGGTTTCTGTCTAAACCCAAGTGTCTTCCAAAGAAATAAAGAAAATGAGAATGACACACTGCATCACAAAACTCAGTCACGGAATGTACCTCCAGTATAGATAACTTCCTTCACAGATTTCACTGAGGATCGCTGCCCCCATTTTATAAATAGAGAAACTGAGGCACATAGCAGTTTCTTGCTTTGTCACAGTATTACCCAGAGCAAGGAGCTGCACATTATTTGCTTCTCCCTAATCTAGCAACAACTCACAAAAACCCAAAATAATTAGAGCTGATCTCAGTTAAGAAATTTCCCTACTCAAGCTACCAAGACAGTTGTTTAGTCTGTCTTAGGGAGAAAACAAAGCAAGCATACATTGCCTTTGTTATGGATGCTGAGAATATGTTCTGTGTCAAATTGCTGTGCAGAGGACATTAGCCTGGACTGTGCATCTGGACTTCATCAGAGCTGTCAGAAACAGACAGACTGGAAATTACAGCTCCTCCTTTAGAGTTGTTCTACCTACATTATTGACTCCAAAATAAGGTTCTTATTTATTAAAGTTGCTCTTAAAAATACAAGAAGCTGAATGCTTCTCTGAATGCCCTTCTACAGCATAAAAGCCTTTCTCACCCTTGTGATTTTCCACAGCTGCCTCAGGTGTTTGTGGAGCTGCAAACAGCAATTAGAGGATAAGGAACTTGTCTGTCAAGCACAGATCCAAAAGACACTGTGTTTATCCCTCCCCTTGTTTGCCTTCTAGCCAGCAAAAAATACTGCAAGCAAGGTATGCACTTTACCTCAGGACTTCTTTTGTTTTTTGTAAGAACACAAATATTGTTCATACAGAAAATAACTGAGTCCTCCAGCCACTTATTCAAGTGAACAAATATAGATTGAAGACTGCATGCAGATGTGCCAGTGTGTTCACTCAGGTCCTGCAACTAGTGCTTTGTTTGGATGCCTTTAGGCAGCTCTCTTGGTGTCTTACTTACATCCTCCAAATTACTTCCCAGAGATGGTAATCTTTTCTCCTCTGTGTAAGTAGGTCCAGGTATTTCTATCAAAAATGTCCTTCATTCAGGAGCCGTTCTAAAGCAGACTCAGGCCTATCTTTCTCTGGACATCGTATCTAAATCACATTACTTGTCATAGCTAAGTTACAGTGGATCTTACAAAATATTGTTTTTACAGAATAATAGCATGTATGATAAGAAATGAAGCTCTACTTTCCATTGGATTTACACGGATCTCAGCTGTCCTTGGCAGGACAGCTTTCTGAGTAAGAAAATTGTTTAAAGTACCCACATTATCTCTAAAAAGATACAGAATAAAGCATGATGTGTTTTCTTTTTAATGGACAATAATGCAGCACAATAGTATCTTTATGCACTGAAATACATGGTTGCATCATCCTTCTTAGCTTGCATGCAGTTCAATATAAGCACATATATTTTTTTTTTCTGATAGGAAGCAGATGAAAGTATTCTTATGTCCACTGTTGCACCTACTAACTGCAATCCACACAAAAAGCACCAAAGTATTTTGATGGTATTTCAACAGCTCAAACTCAGCCTTTGTTCATTCATGTCCACCAGGGAAAAAAAAAAAAAAAGATAGCCCTACATCTTCTTCCCTAGTACATAGGAGATTATCAAGGCTTTTCACAGTGGTGCATGGAAAGAGGATGAGGCACAGTGGACATAAACTTAAGCAAGAGAGTTTCAGACCAAATTTAATGAAAAAGTCTTCATTTGGAGGACAGTGAAGCAGTAGATCAACCTGTCCATAGGCACTATGCATCCAGTTCCTCGTCCTTTGAGGTTTTGAAGACCCAGATTTATGGCGATAAGTGACCTGGTTTGACCTTACAGTTAACCCTGCTTTGAGTAGGAGGTTGGACTGAAGCCTCATGAAGAGCCTTCCAACCTGGATTATCATATGGTTCTATGAAAAGACAACTTTGTTGTATGCTAGAACAACGAAAACAATGATTGATAAAACCATTTTTGCCTTAAAGTTGTACAGATTATAAACAACCATGGTACAGGGAGAAGGTCTGGCTATGATTCTCAGTGGTTTCCTTCCTTGGAATGTTAACCCAAGGAAACAGACAAAATATCTGTATGATTTCTTGAAAGCCTGTATTCTGCTATGACTGAATGGTTCCCAACAAAGATCTTGTGTATATATTGTATGTGTTAATGTAGTCTCCTGGTAGGTGAAGTTGTCATTGTCTGATGAGGACTTTTATGTCCAGACATTGAAGATATTAGAAGATCTTTGTACCCTGGCATTGGAAGACCTGGCATTCTTCTAAGAGCAGCTGTACAGGTGAACAGGTATGGAGAATCATCTTTACCCTGCAGTCACCACAGAAAGGATTTTATTTCATTATTCTTGCAGTGAAGTAAGCATTACTAAGCCCAATATCTTCAAGCTGAACTGTAATCATTTTCACTGAGGTAATAGGCTGCCATACAATACAAGTGGTGAAGGGCTGTAGGCATCTAGCAGAGATGCCCAGCTTCTCTCCAATGGCTTTCAGCAGATTTGGATAATAGGCAGGCTGAACTATTCATCTCTTTAGTAAACTTTGAGCTATATTCAGATTGCACGTCATCCAAGTTCTTCTCTTGATATCAGATGAAGAAGTGCTGCTGATTTTTTTCTTCTTTTTTAACTCATTTTTCTCACCTTTCCCCATTTTATTCCAGAGCTGCTCTTCTTTTCACAGGGCTGAGCACTGGGGCTGGTTGTCATAATTGCTTATCTATCCAAGCTATCCTCTATTTTGATATAATCACCTGAGTACTGACAATGGAAGGCCAAATTATCTATCCTAACCTGGACAAAGCTGCTGCTCCAAAACTAGACCATAGGAACAAGACTATTCAAAATATTTAGTAGACAGAAGCCATACTTTTATTATCATCAGATCATTTGCAAATCTAACATATAAGAAAGACTACAGAGTTACCAATATTTTTGACCTAGGATACCAAATAGATGCCATGGTATGTTTTTTAAAATGGTTTTAGTATAGTATATATTAACGTCCTCTGTCTGAAGTAATGAAAATTATCTGTTTCACAGACAGAACATTACATGACTACACCAAGGGTAGAGAATGCAGTGTTTATGTGGACACAACAAGTTGGCTACTTCCATACAAAACAGGAGAGGAACACAACTACACCAGGACATTTTTCAGACACTTGTTGAACATAGACTTGATAGTAGATAGTTTGCCTGAAGTATCTCCAATCACAGGAGATCACCCCTGGCACTAGGAATATCATTTGCATTACATTACTCAAAACATTTATGTAGCTTTCCCTTGTGAGTTCAGTTCCTGCTGCTTCAACTTTTCTCAGAAGTGTCAAAATCATAGGCATTACAGTGCTGAGCTAAGTTCTATGGGAGAATGGTTGTGTGTCTGTGCATGCTGAGTATGCTTTTGTCTGATCAAGACTACGGTATTAAAAACATATGTATAAATGTAGCAGCATGTGTGATTGCATGTTCATACATTAAGAAGTCGTATGTGTCCATTTGGCTCCAATTTGCTTTTCACCCTCCTTAAAAAGCATTTTTGTCACTGCTGAATGAATGAATTTAGCAGCTGGCCTTGTTGGGATGATGCTTTTAAATGCTGTGTGTCTACTTCAATCTCATATACTGTGTTTATCTTGTCGTCTCTACTGTGGTCGTTATTCATGGCTGAATGACTTTCTGCATTTGGAAAACCAAAGTCACTCAATGCTCATCCATGATTCCTTTTAACAATTTCTATTTTCATCCAAACCACAGCTATTTTTTGGCCTAAGGAAAAAGTGAGAACATTATGTGTGCCAAGACTGAACCGTGACATCTGAACAGCAGTCTTTGCAAATCCTTTTTCCTCCCCTCACCTCTCCAGACATCTCTGCTGGAAAAATAAAATAAAATAAAATAAAATAAAATAAAATAAAATAAAATAAAATAAAATAAAATAAAATAAAATAAAATAAAATAAAATAAAATAAAATAAAATAAAATAAAATAAAATAAAATAAAAGTAATCCACATTGATGTGACAGTACTAATGGAGCATGGGTCAAGATTATTAGAGCTGAAAAAGAAAAATGAACATATCACTTAATTTCTGTGCAGGTCCATTTCAGTTTTCTCTCATGGGGAATACAGATGAATGCAAAGAAACTGTTTTAGGAATGGAAAAAGAATAACCCAAGACCATCTATTAAAAAAATTACAAGTTTTACTGTATTTCCAGGAAAACTGAGGTCAGATGTATGCAAATACATGCTTGCTTCTGTTCCCAGGTTGCTGGCAGGGATGTCCAAGAGACTAAGGACCCATCTTGGCTATGCGCATTTATGAAGACATTTGAGATAGAAGGAGCTGAACAGTCTGAAGGCAGAGGAAGAAGATTTCCCTAGTCTGGCCACACTGTATGATCTGAGACACAGAAATATATTTAGAACAGCGATACTGACACCAGTCCAAAGCCCAGCTGGAATCTGTTCCCCTACTGCCATAGAGCACTCATGCCTCATCCGCTTCTTCCTCTTCCCTGTGCTGTTGTTGTCCCTCCAGCTCTTCCCCTAGAGGCTGTGTTCTCTGCTCTTACAGGGACCAACTCAGCATCCAGCAGTTATGTCAAAAACCACTGAACCCAAGCCACTTCTGGGCTCAGCATGACCACAGCAGTAAGAGCCTTCATGATAAATGTTTAACATTACAGACGTTTTTGCTCCATGAAAATAAACCAAGGCTTAAATGTTCAATTCTTTTCTGCTCTGTGCACATTTATGTTTTCTCTAAATGAGGCCACATACCCTAACTCTCTTCCCCTCCTCCCCTGGATGTTCCTACCCTTTCATTATTTTCAGGCATCAAACCTGATTCAGTAAATCTCTTCTTTCAGAGCTGTCATGTTTTAGCCTCAGAACACAAACACAGTATTTGTTCCTGGCATGCTTTCTTTTTAATGCTTTAAAAGCTGTTACAAATGTCTTGTTTCCTCCCAGCCACAACTGTATTAGATTATCTGTTCTATGTTTGCTGTTGTTTGTTTTTTTTCTAAAGGAAGAAATTGAAAAACCTGATGCAAACTCAACCCCTTGGAGCAGCAACTGATTTACAACTTTACTTCCCCAGATCAAAGGTTAGCCCTTCTTGTCAGCTATTAAAGGTTGTGTTGGATGCAAGGATGGCGTAGAATTTGTCAGCGTTCCTAGGAGGAAAATCAAGACACACCACTGCCAGAGCGTACCTGAAATAGGCAGCCTGTGGGGGAGAAAATGGATTTGTTAAAACTGGAAAAGGATGAAGAGGGACAGCAAAAAGAAACGGGTTGCAAAGGACCAAATGTCTCTTTTCCCATGGTTGCCCCTGAATATTGTGAATAGAGGGCTGCTTCGGGATCTGTCTATTCAGGTGGTAAAAGCAAAGCACTAGCAGGAAAAGTCGTCAGGAAAACGAACATAAAAACAAAAACAACAGAAACATTCCTTACTAAGGTTTATTTTGTATTACATTAACTTATCAGAATTAGTTTAATTAGTTACTTGAAGTAACATGTCTTTAAAACAACTACTTCCCTGAATTCCTGGAAAATCATTAGAGATACACTTTCCCATTTTGCTGTGGATTTTGCCTTTTTTGAAGGAACACAGTGGAGTCCAAGGAATTCTATGCAGACACGCCTTAGTACAATAGACAAAAGATTAATTGTTAAAGCTAAAAATGTAAATATGCCTGATATGTTATCAGTAGGAAAAGCTCAGTGTGGCTTCTGTCAGTGCAAATCCATCCTGCTGAGCTTCATAGAATGCTGATAAGAACAGTACCATGTGCATTGGTGAATTGGTCTAAAAGATGTGAACTATTCCCACAGAAGTGATAAAACTGTTCACAGGAGAGTAATCTGAGCAGTTCAATAACCATGCAATGAAGAGAAAGCGGATGGCATAGATTTAAAGCCTAATTACAAGCAGGGAGTGACCGGAGGATGGCTGGACAATACCAGCACAGTCGACAGAAGCCAACTGATTCCTGCACTGTTTATGCTGTTCTTTCATCACCATAGAATGCTCTCCATGGAAGTACCGTGAACTGCTTTAACTTTTCTTTTTTTGCCACATCACTCACTTATACATCTCAATCCCAAGCACAGATTCAGCTGCTAGTCTCATGGCCTAGGTTACTAATTGCTGAAGTGCTGCTTGGGTACAAATTAAGGAGCCTTCCTACGCTACAACAAGGAACAGGGAGAAAAACAGGTGGTCATGGGCAAACTGGGAAAGAGAAATCTGCATCTCTCTGTGGTTGTAGTAAAGACCTTTTTCTTAGCTGATTTTTCATGGCCAACTGGCGCTTGTTTTGGTTTAGACACAAAGCATGCCTTCTGCCTCCCAAGAGCTTAGGTTAAAATAAATACTGTGTGCTTCATGCTAGCCCTAACGTGTGTGCTGGGGCCTTTATTTTCCTCAGTTTGCAGTGCCTTTTATTTAGGTCCTCTGCTTGTTTATGATTTATGAGGCTTTCACTCTGTCTATCGCCTTTAACAAGCACGGTGAAGAAAAGAGAGAGCTTTTAGCTTCAAGGCAAAAAGAGAAAAGCAACGGTTTCTCTTATTCCTCTAATGCAATTTAAAGGAGATTGGAAGTTAAGGAAGCTAGAAAGTGAAGGATGGGATGGCAGAGGGAGATGAAAGAAAACCCCAAATACCTTTAATTTGCCTTAGAGGAGAATATTAGGATAGACAGGGATGGCTTTTTTCCCTCCAGCCCCAGAAGAGAAGTTGTTTTTAGACACACAGATTGGGTTTGCAGCTTCTTCAGATCAGCCTGGCAAGGTAAGGACACCTTGTGCTATTCTCCTCATATTTTATTATCTCTATTAAACTGGCAGAGTGTTATTTAATTAAAGGGGACATGTATGGCTAGGGGAGACAACTCAAGCAATAAAGGCAGATACTCAAGGCAGTTCCTCAATTTGGCGGAGGTGCTATGCAGTCTCGGGGCCTGGGTAAGGGGTCACCCATTGTGATAAATCACCTGTTGATCAGTAATCCATTCTTCCTGCCGAGTGATGGAAATGGGTGGGATGTGAGATAGCCTGGTCTGAACAAATGTTTTTCAGAAGGCCTGAACAGTAATTGTAGGTCTGTTTCTCTTACATAAGAAGTGTTTTCTGAACTCTGCTGGAAATGAATCCATGTGCATCCTTGCCATTTTTCCAGAAGATTTCATCTAGACATGTTGAGCTGTTTTCTAGAGGCAGTAATACAAAGTGAGCTAGGCCCTTGTGCTGGACATCAGATTCCAAAAAGAAAACAGCATGCCAGCCAACCCTTCAAGGCATAAGACTCCATTTGGCTTTTAACCTGAGATGAATCCTTCCTGAAACTGTTTTCTTTTACTGTAGTCCTCTCTAAAGGGTATAAAACTAATAAAAACATGGCTTTGAATTGCTACTGTGACCAACAAAGACAAGTGATACCACTTCTTTCTATTTACATGGAACTGAGGTTGAGCATTCCATTCATTAAACAAGAGCCAGGGCCAGTTGAAATCAAACAAAAACAATTCCACAAAACTGTTTTTTGACCAAACCCAAGATAATGAAGTCTTTGTGATGAGGAAGAGAACTCTTCCAGACATTCTTTATATATATATATATTGGTGCCTCAGCACCGACCCCTGGGGAACACCGCTTGCGACCAGTCGCCAGCTGGATTTAACTCCATTTACCACCACTCCCTGAGCCCGGCCCTCCAGCCAGCTCCTTACCCAGCCAAGAGTGTACCCATCCAAGCCATGGGCTACCAGCTTCTACAGGAGAATACTGTGGGAGACAGTGTCAAAGGCTTTGCTGAAGTCTAGGTAGACCACATCAACAGCCTTTCCTTCATCTACCAGATGGGTCACTAGATCATAGAAGGAGATCAGGTTGGTCAAACAGGACCTGCCCTTCATGAACCCATGCTGGCTAGGCCTGATCCCCCAGTCATCCCGCACATGCCATGTGATCTCCCTCAAGACAACCTGCTCCATAACCTTCCCTGGCATCGAGGTCAGGCTAACAGGCCTGTAATTCACTATAAATAGTCCAGAAAAGGGCCCAAATATTTAAATGAATTTCAATTAAAAAAACTGAAGAAACAACTTCAGGAAAGCAAAGTACAGTTTTCTGAATTAAAGCAGACACTAATATCAGGCAGAATTAAAAAAAAAAAAAAAAAAAAAAAAAAAAAAAACCCAGTACTTTGATTGTACTTTATATTTTTCCTCTATCTGACTGGAAAAATATATGCATGATGTAACACAGCAGGACTCTCATAACAGAAATTCCTCCTGCTGAACCTGGGGACACCACAGAGCCCAGCAAAGTCAAGAGCGTCACTCCTCTTCATTTCTACAGCTTTTGAGGTATGGGGGAAAAGGCAGTGATTAATGAAAGTTTCTCCATTTAATTACTAACCTGGCCACTTTCTAATTGTACAGTTCTACTTGTACCTAGGCTCTTGCTCCTATATACAAACAAGATTGATGGATTTCTCCATCTTGACTCTTCCCTTTATGCCATAACTCTGGTTCTTTTAGTGCATTAGAGGTTAATCTTGCAGCAATTTTCTTTCCCTGATACTTCTTATTCAGCCTCAGGCATTTCATAATTAGATCATATAGCATTGTGATGTATGTGAAAGGTGCTTTATAAATCAGTAATAATAACATAACAATACTGCATCCATTTGTGAAAGAAGAGAGAGTGTATTCTGACTATCCAGAACATAATTTCCCCAAGGTGAACCTTAGACAGGAAACCAGGCCTAATGGACACCACTGCTGTGCACAAATTGCCATTCATGTCTTCAAAGAGAGAGTGCTGCAAAGGCTTAGAAAGCAAGAACTAGGCATATTGCCATGCTGGTTTTATGCCCAGAGTCACCACTTACATCATGTGTGAATTTGTGAAGTGACTTGGAAGTCAAGAGCCTGACTTTCAGGAACATCAAGATGTCTGAGTGCAATCAATAGGCAGTGGGGTTTTCACACCTATGTCCCAGAGTGGGGAATGCAAAAAGGTACTTAAGTGCTCTTTAGAAACCCTGGTGCCTCTGAAGACTTACCTGACTTTTCATTTGCCTTTACTCTTTTTTTCTTCATACAGCAGAATTAATGCTGCCAGTCTGCTAAAGGGCTGAGAGTTTTCACCCTGTCATGAGAACACTTAGATCTGTGTCAGAAATGTACAATTTAAAAAGTAGAAGGTGTTACTGTATTTGCAGGAAGTGTTAATGGCTACCACATGCCAGTCTTTGACACACAGGTGACTACAAACACAGTTACAGCCAACTGGGGAATTGAAATCGCCTTTCTTTAAGTCTGCCTCTGATGCCATGCTAAATGCATACTCAGAAGCACCTGGAGCAACCTGCTGGGGTCTCCAGACCTGGAGACCTAACACCCTAACTAACCTAACACACACTGTGGTGCTGTATCACACATCTGAACTTGGCCCAGCACACCATGATCAGACTGGGTAGGAGGAGGCTCAAGCCCTTCCCCCTTTCAGATGGTAAGATCTGGGAGATCTGAAGGCTCACCTCATAGCTTTGAGCAGTGAGAACCCTTTGTTGCATTGTGTATTTGGTTGGTGGTTGGACTAAGTGACCTTAGTGGCCTTTTCCAGTCTTAATGATTCTATGATCCTTCGATTCTGCTTCTCACTTGTGGCAGTGAACACAGGCAGCAGGTTTATTTGGTAAACTTGCTGGGTGAGAGAGAAACAGCGGACAGCGTGGCCACAAGAAAATGGAAAAAGCAGACCACTGAGGACCTGGGACATCTGTGGAGAGGTATGTTTGGGAACTGTGAGCAAATGAACTGCTTTGTTTGCTTCCTTTGCCTTCATTCAAATAGGACTGTGTATACGCTTGTAGTAAAAAGGATTGGAGAAAGAAGGGTGTCTGACATACCATCAGTTTCTCTTCAGAGAAATAAACTTGCAGAGCTACAAGGAGTTTGTGGATTGTTCTTGCCAAGATGTGATATTACTGACTACTGATGATGTGGAAAGGCACTGGACTCCTTTCCTTTCCCCTATTCCATGGAATAACCCTGCCAGAGATTTCTTATGTCAGGCATGGGGCCAACTCTGCTGGATCTGCCCCAGCTGCTTCCCTACATGCTAATCAATGCACAAGAGCTGTTCTGTGATGCAGCATATAGTGATAGGACATGGGGGAACAGTTTTAGGCTAAAAGAGCTGATATTCAGATTGTGTATCAAGGGAAATTTCTCACTGAGAGGGTGGTGAGGCACTGGCACGTGCTGCCCAGAGAAGCTGTGGGTGCCCCATCTCTGGAGGTTCAAGGCCAGGTTGGATGGGGCCCTGGCAGCCTGATCTAGTGGATGGCAGCCCTGCCCATAGACGGAGGTTGGGCCTGTGGGCTTTGAGGTCCCTTCCAACCCAAGCCATTCTGTGTTTCTATGATACTAATGGCTATGGATAATCTTACTGAGGTGAATGAGGCAGTTTCACTGGGATGCTGTAAACCAGTGGGCTCATGACTGCTGCAAACATTTTAGCATCCTGGTTCATATTTAAATGGCATTTCAGGGGGTATTGTTGTCAGGTAACCAAGGACTAAGTCAATTTGTGGGAGTCTTGGGAATGACACTGAATATGTCCATCATTTCCAGCATGCTTGCTTGCACAAATTTTTTTCTCACAAACACATATGATTTTCCTGTGTTCAGTCCTGTTGTTCTGCATGCTTCCTAAAAGCATCATCCTAAAAGCAGCAGTTCTAGTGTTTGGGTGCATCATATTCCTGGGCAGGGAAGGAGGCTGTACAAGAATGCTGTGTGCTGAGTTACTTGTGTGCAATCACACCAGCTTAACTACCTGAACCTTCAGCCTTGCACAGCTGTGAGGTCATCTGCTGGCAGTATCTCTGCAAGCCGTAACACCTGCTAGTGACAATATTCATCTTTGAAAGAATAAACTTAAAAGGGATAAGTTAAGATTTTAATGCCCTTAAAATGGTGTATATAAATATTTCTCAATTTAAATGAGGTTTTCTTTTGCATCTGAAAGAGTGAGGAATTCTTCAGACTGCAGCCAAGTGCATACTGGAGTTCTGTTCCTCATTCCTCCTACCCAGAACAGACAAAATTGCACACAAAGCAATATAAGGGGCTGTCCCATCTGCTAATGCTCAGTGCTTGAGCTACCTGAAAATCAGGTCAGGCACTGCAAGTAGTACAGGTATGATAGAGCAGAGCTTAAAATGTTGAGCTGAGACATATGGGTTGCTGTTACATGGAAACTGCATTAGTTTAGGCCTGGACCAATGCTGACAAACTCTGTTCAAACGTTCACAGTGATGTATCTTGCTTTCCCTCTTGCAGAGAGCAGGAGGATAAGGGGTGCAGGATCTAGACTAGATTCCACCAGCATGGAGTCAGCTTGTGAATGGGATATGTATTAGGAGGACTTCTGAGCTCCCAGATAAACACATCATTTCAGATGCAGCATCTATTTCACCAATGCATCACCTGTGTCATCTTCACTCTGAGCTTTTGAGATGGGCCACCTGAATTACCACCTGTAATCCCATTGTAGCTATCCAGCTGTAGCAGCTTCTGATAGCCATCACTCTTGCCAAAGACATTGTCGGAAAATAGCTGATGCTTGTGTCACACAGTCTCTCCATGAAAACTCCACAGATTACATAAAATAATGTTATTGATTTTTGTTTACTGCTATAAAATTTGCGTTCTTCTGTTTCTTCTTTCTTTTCCTATCTAGTAAGGTTTTTGAAGTCTTCCCAAGTGTCAGCAAAAAGTGGTTTGTGTGTAAGCTTCCTCTTAGTGCAAAATCTTTCCCAATGCTTAGACAAAAATCTTGGTTTTGCAAGCAGAAATATTTGTCCCTTGGGCTTTGATCTTTGTCACTTTTAAGCCTTATCCAATCTTAAAAGCTTTGATATGTTTCTTCACTAAGTCACAAAGGGATTTTATTACTGTTGAGTTTTGCAATAATTTTGTGGCTGAAGGCCCTATTTAAAAGTAAGAAGTTGTGCTTTGTACATGATACGCACTGTTCAAGCATGAGATTGGAGACTGAGTAGAAACCGGATAGTGTCAGCTACATCTTTCATATAGGCAGCTGCATTCCAGCAACTGATTTGGTGTTATGACAGAGATAGTCACTACCGAAGACACATAGAGGAGACAATAATTAAACCTCTGGTGAAAAAGACATACCTGGGCAGATTTGAGAGCTGTGTTTGGCTTTTGGAATGAGTAAAAATAGCTAAGAAAGGTTTCCCTCCATAATTCTTCTGTGTTATCTGTTCTGGCCTTAGAAATAACACTTCAAGCGGAAGACAGGCTTAAGTATTTTGGTACAAGGAAGTAAGCACAATGAAAGAGGATATCCTGTGCTATCCCTCCTCTGCTTTCATTTCAAACATCATTATTTCCACTTAAAAATGTTTCAGATGATATGTAGTCAGGGAACTTAGTAGACTTTATAAAGCTGTGAGACAGTCTATATCAAATGCAAGTCCTTTTCTGTCTTAGAATTACTATTTTCTCCATGAAGGCCCACCCCTGCAGATCTGCATGAATTGGCTTTGCAGGAGCCAACAAGTAAGCATGGGAAAACAATCAGTGGAGAAGAATAGATCAGAGGGAGGATAATTACATACTGAGAGGTACTGTGGAAGTTGAGAGTTAGGTGTGATGCCTTGATGAATGCCTTGCAAGCCTCTGAGGAGGAAAAACTAGGCAGCCTGCACTTCCTGAGCTTCCAGAGCAATGGATGTTCCTTGGAAATCTTCACCATTTTTAAAAAAAAATTGTCCATAATACTCATGCACTCTGCTATAAATAGCTACCCCGCTGTTTTTGGCATTGCATAACAAGAGGGAAGATGTGGCATTAAGAGACATGATTTGTGGGCATGGTGGGGATGGGCCGACGGTTGGACTGGGTGATCTTAGTGTTCTGTTCCAACCAGAATGATTCTGTGATTATATGAAGAGAGTTCCCCAGAACTGCGTACATGCAGCCCCCCACTAGCCAGTGCTGCAAGGGAAGACAACACTTGAGGCAGAATAAGAGATCGAGCCCCTCCATCTCTTTATCTGATCTTTGTAGCCAATGGGGGATCAGCTATGATCACCACAGACCTGGCTCCTCTGCACTGCCACCATCTCATCATCCTTGTTCCCTTCTGAGATCCAGGGAATTAGAAAGAAAGGATAGGTTCATTATTTCCAGGGTCCTGGCTGATAATGAAACTAAGCTGAAGCTTAGAGCTCCTTCCTATCACATTCTTAGCAGACAGAGATACTTTATTGCACTGTGAGAAAGCTTCTAAGAAGGAGAGTGTGCTACTCCTAACCTAGGTACCTGACAAGTAAGTGTGCAAGTATAAAGAAAAACAATTTGGCCCTTTATTTTCTAATAATTGTCTTAGATGTGCCTCTCTTATATTTCTTACATCACCTTTTTAACAGCTGTTGGCGTGCTGAAAGATATATGCATCTCCCTATCCTTGATTATATATCTTTTCTGTATTTTCAAGGTATGCTACATCTTTCTCATTTCTTATTCTTCTCAAATCAGCTTCCCTGCCAACTCCATCTTGTTCCCTTCCACAGCTCCTAATATAAAAATGGCTTTCCAGGCCTTGTTAGTGCTTCTTACTGTGCTTCTTTCAAAGAAGCAGCCTACCCCACAATCAAAAGCACCAGGCTCTGAGCTTATAAAAAGTCAGTAAAGAGCCTTTGAACTTCCTTGTTGTCCTGTTGCCTACTCAATCATTCTTTATTTTGTATTACTTACATTAGACTTCCTTTCTCATGTTTCTGATTTCAGATCAGCTCTTACACTTGTCTGGGTCTCTTATTGTGGTATCCCTGTCCTTCAGGGTGCTTGTAACCCTTCTAGTTTGACTGTCTCTGGGATGGCTAAGTCTACCCCTTATTACTGCATCCTAGTTGTTAATAAAGATTTGGAGTAGAGCCTGACCATTCCTAAGCAGAGTCTCATAACCAATTTATAGCAACTAAGTCAGTTACAAAACAACATTTGTACCATATGTCCAGAGAAAGCCATCTTGCCTACTCAGGGTCTGTTTGTAGAATGTAAGCCATTTTTGGTGGACGATGTCTATTCTGCTTTAAAGATGCCTTGTGATGAGTACTGTGTCAACTAAAAGGGCAGTATCTTGGTCTCTATTTCGCTGCTCCTTAGCGCTACTTTCCTTACTGTTCATAATGTTAGAATATGTCAGAAGTGAAGGCTTTGGGGAGACCTCATTGTGGCCTTCCAGTGCTTGAAGGAAGCGTACAAACAGGAGGGGCTACAACTGTTTACATGGGTGGATAGTAATAGGACAAGGGGGAATGGTTTTAAACTGAGGCAGGGGAGGTTTAGGTTAGATATTAGGAGGAAGTTTTTCACACAGAGGATCGTGACACACTGGAACAGGTTGCCCGAGGAGGCTGTGGATGCCCCTGGAGGCATTCAAGGCCAGGTTGGATGTGGCTCTGGGCACCCTGGTCTGGTGGATGGTAACCCTGCATATAGCAGGGGGGTTAAAACTAGGTGATCACTGTGGTCCTCTTCAACCCAGACCATTCTATGAACTGCCAGATATATGAAATTTATTCCTAATATTTAGCATACGTCACATTTATTTAATATTTCACAAATTAAATTTCTAATTAAAAAAAAAAAAAAAAAAAAAAAAAAAGCAGAATGATGATGTTGATTATTTTAAGGTATACCCACAGTGGCATGTGCAGACACATGTATGTTTAGCTTAATCTGGTTGAACACAAATCAGACCTGATTAAAAAGCTGTAGAGACACATTGCTGAGGTGCTGCATCCAGGCTTAGAAGCTTTCTCGGGAGATGATGGAACAACCAGGCTGAAGGTGGCTTTTATTTGTCAGATCGAAGTCTCATTTCCCTCACCACAAGGAGAATATTTCTTGCTATTTGTCTAGGCCTGGGGAGGAAGGATTTTCCTGGTTGCCATTCAAGCTAGTAAAAGAGGTTGGCTGTGCTACAGAGACTGAGAACAGAAGAGAAAAGAAGTTTGGCAGGTATAAGAAAGTAGTCATTTTAATTAGGCAAAAATCATTTGGGAGATTTTTGCACCACATATCCCTCAAGCATTCCTAATGCCGATGCTAAAACAAGGTTGTCATCTGGCACCCTGCATGTATAGAATGAAGGTGCAGTGCTAATGTATTTTGCATCTTATGTTTCCCACTGGTTTTACTACAGCAAGCTGCTGACATGGCCTGAAAATACACATAACATAGTGGGTTGCCTTCCTCTCATAATCCTTTGTGGCCCTGGATTATACTTCTTCCTCACATGCTTCATCTTATTTAAAAAACATAAGGGGGGGGTGGAGGGGGAGGGTGGCGTGGGGGAATGCAAACTAGCTACAGGTGAGTTGCTGAAATTCAGTAGACCTTTCTCAGTTATTTTCACTGAACACTTTTATGTTCTTAGTCATTCTTTCTCAAGAACTTCCAGTGTTGACAGGAATGCAGTTCATAGCACTAATTAAACACTCCAGGCATGAAGAGAACCTGAAGATATTCTGTTGGTGGAATCAAACTGGTCTTTGTAATACCAGGAAAATATATAGATCTGTCTCCTAAGTTTGTTGTTGATTTGCTTTTGGTTTTGTTTATTAATTGAATCTACTTCTTTGAAGTCTCTTCCAAGATTTCAGTTTTTAGGCTGCCTTTTCATTCCTAAGGAGGCTCTCATCATTGATCTTTTAGCCTCACACTTTGGAAGCTACCTAAGGCCAGTGACAGTCTCTTAGACTTTAGAGGCAGATGCTGAGTAGCTTACAAAGTGAAGTTTACCATGCCATCAACAGGTTGTTTTTTTTATTCCAGCCTATCTAATTTCCTTAACCTGCCTTCCTGAATCAGATGCAGGGATACAACATTTTCTTCTGTCAGCAGGGAAAATGATGGGGAGGCTTTTGAGTTTGGAAGTGGCAGAAGGTGTGGGTGGAAGAGCAGAGAATAAGAGGAAGAAGTGATCATAAATGTCTCAATAGTTTATGTAGTTGAATGATTCATCTCACTTATATTTTATAAACACTAATTCTAAAAGAGAAGAATCCAAGCAGGCATATTGCTAGAAATGGAAAGTCACTCGATGGTAGCAAAATTCACTTCAGGCTGCTAATTTGTAAACTAATGAACTCTTTCTGAACATAAAAGTTACATTAGGCATCTATTAAAATATTAAGGAGAGAAGACAACCAAGCCAGAAATGGCATTATATCTTTATTTCCCACACAACAGATATAATATGTGCTTGAGAGCATGGCAGAAGCAATCATGATATTGCCCTGTTATAGTTTATAATGGAAAGGAAATTAGATCTTAAGATGTTGCTTGACTTAACAGTCAGAACAACAGCATCATAAATGGAAGAGCCTAATAGAGCGCCTCTGAGTCTCTGTAGGCAGCAACCACAAAGAAGCCTTGCTGTAGAATATCCTGTTCAGTAGTGGCATGGTGATGTGGACTGTCCTCAAAAAAATGACCAGATACAACACTGTCCTAAGGCCTCTGTGAGTCAGAAGATGTTAAAGGCCCTTATTCATAAGAGTTCAAGCAGCTGAGACAGCCCCTGGTGTATGGCAAAACAGTCTTGTCCACCTTCCCCACAGAATCTGTGCTGTAGTCCTCAATCCATTTCCAGTTTCACTATCCTGCTTCAGCTTCAGAAACTCAGAAGAGTTTTTTACGAACTTTTCAGAGGTAATAATTTTACCAAGAAAAGTTGTATGAGAAAGAACATTTGAAAACATAAAGAGTAAAGTATTAGGAAACCTGCATACCCACAGATACAAGATTGTCACAGAATATTTTCCTGAGCAAGAGCTGAAAATCTGAACAGTGAAGTAAAAGCAAGGAGGAGGAACTGTGTCCTCAACATTTTCACAAGTGATACAAACCAATATGCCACATGTTTTCCACAATCTCTTTCATGTAATTACCAGATTCTGACATTTCATTTATAGAGACTTTAAAAATAAATAAATAAATCAGTACCTTAATTTCAGAGTGTGACTTCAATCTCATAAAACCGTATTTGGTCTCAAAACCAGCAAGTACAGCTCTTTGTAAAACCAATCCTGTAGAAGTGTTGCGTAGCCATAATTGTCCAATCTGAACAACTGTTCTCCTCACCGCTGCAGAACTTCAACACACGCAAAAGCTTTGATAGTATGCGTGAGTGCCATATTGAGTTAAGATCCCAGGCAACCAAAGTCAATTGAAAAAGTCTCCCTTGGGAAAAGCCATTGGGAATAGCTTGGGAAAGAATTCCTTGTATTTCTCCCCCTTGCAAGTGGAAGCTGCTCCAGGCCACAGGCCTCTGAATTATCTTCTGATGGCTAGAGCACAGAGCCCTTCAGCTGAGCACTCCAAATCAAGTGGGGTAGAAGGGAGTCTTAAATTTAGGGGAAGACTCTCTTGACTTGAAAGTCGCAAAGGACACTTCTGTTAGGGTGTTCAGAGGATTTTTTTTATTTTTTTTTACTCCTGGAGGGCTATTCTCTGCAGGAATGGAAAAGTGCTTCAGGGTTTTCTTGGGGCTTTCGTTCTTTTCAGACACATCTTGTCCTTTCACTTGTTTGTCATTCAGATGGCAGCCTGCAGGTAAATGCTATAGACAGTAACAGAGAATCGGCAGGGAGACGCAAGGGCAAGAGCTTTCACAGGAAAACACACGTTCATGCTGCTCTCTGCTTTTCTGTGGCATCTTGGTGTGCTTGTTGGGAGTAAAGTAGAGAAATAAGATTTTTGGAAGTGTTAATTGAGCATAAATCTTTTGGAGAAGAGTTTTCGGGGAGAAAGCGGGCTTTGGTGAAACACAGCCTAGCAACATTGAGAAGGAAGGGGATCTTCCATTAGAGAAAAGATGACTGAGCTGTGGAAGGCCATAAAAAGGAGTGCAGTTGTGTCACATGAAGGATGCATGTAAGTTGGAGAAGATTGTCAGGACAGGGTCAGTTGCATTAGAGTCAAGTCTTAAGATTGTCCTGTGACAAAACTCCTAAAATTTTACTGCATTGCAGTTTTTTCTTCATTGAATCAGTGGTGCTTTCTGAGTCACTTAGAGACAAAGCATCTCCTCAATGACAGTAAGGAACTATCAGAGTTTAGTGGTGCCTGCTTTGCAGAGGGCTCTGAAATTCCCAGAGCTAGTAGCCTGTGCAGCATTTCATGGGTGGGCAGCCAGGAGAAAAGGAAGTTGACAAGAAACCTGTTTTCCCTCAGACTGTGTTGGAAAATCAATACAGTCTCTTGATATGATTTCATTTCATTGAACTGACAAAATGAAGGAAAAAAAAATCACTGAAAATGTTCTGTTCAGACTTTGGCAAAGAATGAGAGAAAGAAGAGTTGTACATAGGTTCATGAAAGTCCACTGTACAGTGTATGTAAGTTGCTCTGAAAGTGAGGCTTCCTGTTTATTTCCAGGGAAACTACAATAGATACAAAGACCACAATAAAACTATTTGACAGATTAAATTCTCAGCTACAAAACACTATTTTTCAACGTAATCACCACCAATAGATCAACGTTATCATAAGAGATGAACAGGGGCCTGCGTGTCGCAGTTGCAGCAGTCTGCAGCAGTAGAGGTGACCCACTGTTTCACAGCTGCCACTGCAAGGAGAAGGTTGCCCACACAATCCATCTTTCATTGGTCTGATCAAATGGAAGTTAGAAGGTGCCAAATCCAGGATATACGGTGGGTATGGTAGGACAGTGCAGCCAGGACTGACAGTGTGCTTCATGGTCTTCAGACTGATATGGCCATTCAGAACTTGGCTTGTTTTCCACATCACTGTCAAAACTGCTGAAATGCACCACACCTCACTGTGCTCAGATCCACTGGTTGGTTTCCATAAATGTTCAGCAAGTGTCAATGAATGTCAGTGTCAATGGATGCCATTTTCCACGTGGAGGAATTCAGTGCCACAACTTTAGTTCATATGCGTTTCCATGACGGATGTCATTTTGTCAGACTGCCCCTCTGCTGCCATCTGTTGCATGGCAACAACATGTAACATATTGGTGGGAGAGTTCAACCTCTGCTATTATACCATCAACATCCGCCTCTGGCATTGTGGGCCTACATAAAAAAAAAGGAAGCATTACTTTCAGAGCAGCCCTCAGTGGTTATCTAGTATGTAATAAGATGAACTCAGTAGAGATGAGCTTCTACTAAAAGAAATAGGGGTTGGCACTTGGCTGCAGGCCACTGCCCATGAAGGATTACTTTACTGAAGCCTTCCCAAAGGGTATTTTTTTTGTCTGGGTCTGCCTCTCCAGAAAGGTTGTGCTGAAGTCAGATTTTCTGCAGCCTGGGGGGAGCTGGTGCTTTAGAACTGCCTGAGGAGTATCTAGGGCAGCGGTTTGCAGCCTGCAGGCTGTGCTCTCCTGGGGACCGCTGCTGTTTCTAAGGGATGAGTGAAAGGTGGCTCAGAATAGAAAGGTCAGTACACTCGAAGCAATTTTTCAGGAATCTACAGCTCTGTTGGCAAACTGCAGGGAGCCAAAAGTTATCACTCCAGAAATAATTGTGGAAATAAAGCATGGCCTTAGTTCTTGCACTGAAGCTTGTACATGTGAGCCCTGTGGCTCCAGTATGTCTCATGTCTGAGCCAAAGCTAGTCACTCCTCTCAGCAAACTTGTGCCCAATTCCCTAACATGTAGATCTGAGTATTTGTCCAAGCCTCTGGCCACTTGGCTACACATAGGCTGAGCATTTCAGTACTAATTATTTGCCTCTTGATAGAGCTTTTTGCCAGGCCTCAATAGACACTGTATCAGAATTGTTAAGCCTTTCACACACATCATCTTTCAGCTCATCTCCATAGCCAGGATTTCTGCAGAGCTCTCTGTTCTTTGGCATGGTGCACACTGAACACCTAGCTGCCATGCCTGCACTTGGAGCGTGAGCCAAGCTGATTGCTACAACTCCAGGTGCTGAGCATCCAGGAAAACATCTTGGGATCTTTAAGTTCACAAACATACTGTTAAGAGTCAGACTGGGGTCATGGGATCACCAGGTATCTCTACTTGGATCAGGTCTCTCTAATGACCTCTGTGAGAACGTTTTGCCAATGACTTCAGTAAAATTCACCTCTGAAGCATGTGCTCCTGAGAAGCACGATGTGCAACTGTTCAGTCAGTGCACCACCTAGATTAGTCTTACTGAGGCCTCTGATCAGCACTGGTATATAAATATTAAATAATAGCACTAAAAAAGGAGGGCAAGAATTATTCAGTTTGGACAGTAGCAATAAAACAAGTAGTAATCTTTTAAAGCCAGAAAAGAAAAAAAAAATTAAATTTACATTATTTAATTCTCTAACTGTGTGATTTAACTCAGTAAAGTGCTTAAGGATCCATTCTGCATGAAAAGTGCTGTAAAAGCGGAGCTTTATTATCTCCCATTTATCTTGGGTGTTAAGAAAAGTTTTCGGTTGCACAAGTACAACCAAGAGTGGAGCTTTGCCTGGTAGGGGTGCATGCTCAGGAGGTGTAATATGAAAAGAGATAAGGCTGTATGTCCTCCACGTAATGCAGGTGCACTAGTGGCTTTTCAGGGTGATGAGCCTTAGGTGATCTTCCTAAGGGTGATCTGCCTTAGGAAGTCTATGGGCTTTCACTGACTTTGGAGAGGTTAGAGATAGGGATTTGGGTTATTACCCTGCATATTTCCAGGAGTGAACAATAAGAGGAAAAAAAATAATAATATCAACAGTGTAATATCTATTTCTTCTTGGTACAGTGCCTAGCCAGATGAAACCTTGATCTCTCAAATTATTACAGCTTTGAAATATATTGTTGTAAATAGTTTGCCTCTTCACTTCCCCTGTGTAATTTCTGATACTGTGTTAACTTCATTTAAAATGAGAGTAAAAAAATGTTTTTTCTAAGTCCAAATGATGAACAAACAGTTCTGTCCAGAGTGTGCAAGAGTGCAGTGCAAGATTATTGTAATAAAAAAAACTCTTTAACTCAAGGAGAAAACGGAGACACAGAATTCTACTTAAGGATGTCAGTTAATAACTGAATGTTACAGACAAGTCTCTGTCTTTCATAATAATTGTGAAGCCTTAAGTTGTGCCAGGAGATGTTCAGGCTGGATATTAGGAAAGATTTTGCACTGGAAGAGCGGTGCTGCAGTGGCACAGGCTGCCCAGGGAGGTGGTGCAGTCACCATCCCTGGAGCTGTTCCAGAACCATGTGGATGTGGCACTGAGGGATGTGGTCAGTGGGCATGGTGGGGATGGGCTGGCAGTTGGGTGATCTTAGAGGTCTTTCCCAGCCTTACTGATTCTGTGGTTCTGTGATTCTGTGACAATGATACTTTCCAAACAGGCATGATTTTGTCATCCTATAGGACCTATATACACTTGCAGTGTATTACTCTGTCGCTAGAGGTCTCTTTGCGAGATCCAGTTCTTGAACATTGCAGGTCTAAAAGTGAAATGAAGTAGAAGCTCAAATGACGTATTTGTTGTTAGTTTTTTTTATTATTATTATTCCTACAGCAGTTTTTAATAGATACCTCCTTTTTAGCACAGGTTGGTTCTTCCATATTCTCCACAATCTCATGAAAGATTGGGAAGTTGTTGATTCATTAATATTCAGCAACTAAAAATACCTCCTGCTCCTGGCTTAGTAGCAATACTTCTCCCTCTGCATTAAAACATACAAGACAAAAACATAAGTTTCCAGTACGTTTTAACTTCTATATACTCGAGGCAATATCTGCTGTCAGTATATTCCCTTCTAATGAGAAACTGTTAAAGTAACTAAGAGCCTTTGAACCAAGTACTGCTTTAAAGAAGGCTGGAATCAATACAGTCAATGAACAACTAAAAGTAAAATATTGCAGTTTTGGTAATGGTTAATAAGATGATGCTGTATTTCATGTTTACTTTTATTTCATTATTGGCACTTGTATCTGTGGTTCTTTAGCATCACTAAGCCTTGAACCAAAACCAGAATCAGAATCTGTCTTTTTAGCTGCTGTGTAGGGTCATGATAAGAGAGACTTTGACTTACAGATATTAGGAAAGTAAGTCCCAGAGTGGATAAGTAAGTTACTCAGCTTTACATGGCCAATCAGTGACAGACTGTTGACTGGATCTCTTCAGTCTTCATCAGCTGAGAGGACTGTGCTGGAAAATATCATATTATTATTATTATTATTATTGTTATTGTTATTATTATTATTATTATTATTTTCTGAGGAGCCCCTCAGTTCTCCATAAAATATCATTAGAATCTCCTGAGTTAGGTTTTCTTCTGTTGCTGTTGTTGTTTTTCTTCTTCTCAGTAACAACAGTAATAGTGAGATTGATCCCTAAATTACAACCTATAAAAGACATACCTCAAATAACATTCTTTGACTTTCTGGTCCTGTTCATCTCTTCATTCTTTATATAAACAACCATTCAAATCTGAAAAATATCAGTTCCTTTATATACATAAAACCTTTCTCTCTGCCTGGCTGCTCTGATGGACATAGCCCTTGCAGCTTCTTGGCCTCTGGCACAAAGGAGCTGTTCCACACCATGCCCTTGACTGTTTCACCTTCTCGCATTTCTCACATTTCTAACTTCTCCCTTCTTTTCTCCCCTCCCACGCAATGTCTTCACCTTTGTAAAACAAAGAAAATCAGCACATTGCTTGAGAAAGCAGGACAATGTCGGTCTCAAACAAGCTGCCAGATGGCGGGATCAGTAACCTCAAGCCCCCCATCCAGCAGCATGTGTAAAGCTGAAGGAAAGACACACAGAATTTGAGAGCAGAGAGGTGTACTTCTAAGCTGAGCTTTGTCATACCACTCTCTCTGCCCAGAGCACAATGATCATCTTTGTAATCGCATGATATCACCTTTCATTTTAGCAAACTTCATACCTCAGGAAATTTCCTCTGAATAAATCACAAAAACAACTTCTCATTTATAAATTACTAATTTCTAAATTACAAAATAAATGAATGACAATTGAGCAAAGAGCTACCAATAATACAGCCTCCCTTCCTATTGTAGGCTTCCCTTCTTTCCTTGCCTTGGGATCCAGGAAAGTGTGAGTGGTCTGCCGGAATTTTTCTTCAGGCCATAGATATTAGGAAGAAATTTCTTCTCAGAAAGAGAAGCGATAAGCTGGAATAGGCTGCTCAAGAAGGTGGTGTAGTCACCGTCCCTGTAGGTGTTCAGAACCGTGTGGATGTGGCACTGAGGGACGTGGTCAGTGGGCATGGTGGGGATGGGCTGATGGTTGGACCAGGTGATCTTAGAGGTCTTTCCCAGCCCTGCTGATTCTGTGATTCTGTAATAAATTTCCCACAAGAGTCATGTGGCTTCCAAGAATTTACCTGATTCTTGCTGCTGGATGCTGAGATTTATAATCACAGTTCCTAACTTGGTCCCAGCTGTTTCTTTTGTCTCTGACATCCAAGAAGACAGTATGTCAAGGTTCTCCCATTTGCCAGGGCTCCCTAGAGCTGGACATTGGTCTGAATGCTCCCACTTCATCAGTGACTGTGAGTTGTTTCTAGGAGTTGCCTGGAAGAGGCAGTGGCTGGAAAGGAGAAATAAGCAGTAGAGAGGTTAATAGGATTGCCTGGCAGAATATTTGCCCACCTTATGGCAAACCTGTCTTCTCCCATTTGAAGATTTTTAAGCTCAGCATTGTGAAGGACTGTAGTTGTATTTGTCTTTTCAGCTGGAAATGTAGACTTCCTTCACCCCTCACTGAGACTTTCAGTGTCTTCTAGAGACTGTGCCATTTTGAAGTTCTTGAGTTTCCAAGATAGCTCCCTCTGAGCTTTTCCTTCTCTCAAAATTGATTTCAAGAGCTTTCATCTGAACCTCATCTGAAGCTGCTAGGACAAGCAGGCTTGAGGATAAGGGATAGTTTAAACAAAAAAAGACACAAAGCAATGGAAAAAGGCTTTCAGGATACTACACTGGTGAGGTTTATATCTGTATGGTGACACAGCCAGAGGCTATGTCAGATATTAAACCTCCAGCCAGAGGTGCCATCTCTGCTCCCCAGCAAAAATCAGTGTCTTGAAAACAGCAAATGGCGAACAACAACAGATAAACTAGTTTATTTTATTTTCTTCAGAGTATTTATGGACAAAATCCATTCTAAGGAAGGAGAAAAATCTCATTCAGAGACATGTGTTAATTTCAAGTGAGCACATAAATCCAGTTTGGGGTTTCCTACGTTTCATGGCACTTTTCTCCTGAGATTAGATATTGGTAAATCTTGAACTGGAGCTTTGTATCCACCTCAAATAGGTTTTTGCAGAAATGTAATTGAAGCCAGAGCACAGACACCCATGTGGGGAAGGAGTCAGAGTTAGATATATATATATATTGAATAAAAAGAAAGAAAAAAGAAGAAACTAAGTAATGAAGAAAACAAGGCATTATGGGATACTGGAATCATACGAACACATTAAATGATGGAATATGCCCCCTGCTCTCAAAATTAGCCGCTTCATTAGCAACGGCTCTGCTCAGTCAGGAAAGTTAATTAAAGTCTGCAGATGGGTGTATGCAGAGAGAGCAGCCACAGCACGGGCAGGCTGCTTCATGCAGGCTGGAAGACAAGAATTTGTCTTCTTTCACTTCCATGTCTAGAGTGGGTGTGCTCTTACACCTCTGTTACAGAGGTGGCAATCAGTTTCTGGGCCAACAATCTCACTCCTGAAGGCATGTACTATGCCATGCATTCTGCCACAGAGGGAAGGAGTATCACTGGTGCAAGGACATGTGCAGTGTATGTAGGAAGCTGCAGGCAGTCCCTGTGTGTGGTGGTAAGACCATTAACTGACATGACGTATATCAGTCAGATGTCCAGATAGACAGATATTGCCAACTTCAAGGTTGCTGTAATTCCCCATATTTCAGTGTTTTTTCACAAAAAGGAAGAAAATAGCCCAGAATATCCTGGAATGTAGGGTCAAATTAAAGCTCCACTGCTTACAGTAAAAATTGGTTGGACTCATACTACCAGCTCTGCAGGAGGAAAGAATCCAGAATGACAATCCTCTGGAGCCAGAGGAAGCAGTGGGGCAGGATTGGGCTTCCCCCAGCACTAGTAAGTAGCTTGTAAAATTATACTCAGAATTAATAACTCTGGGGTTTAACCACAGATGGAGGATATGGACTGCATATTCCAGGGAAATTGCCTGGTTGCTCAGCCAGTGCTTAACATGGGCAAACATGGGTGTACATAGAAAAATGGCAAGGTTAATTGAAAATCTTGGCTTCAGATTATGGATGATTCAATACAAAAGCTCTGCCAGCATTTATGCTCCCTGCCATTCCACAGGTGAGCAGGAGTCCAGTGGCAGGTGAGAGTGCTGAGCACTTAGATTGAATACCAGGTGTCTTAGCCACCAAGGCTAATCTGAGGCTTAGAATCCAAGGACACGCCAGCTAAAAGAAGCAAAACAAAAACAAAAAATGGGAAAAGAATCCAATATTATAAAACAAGCTCAAAACAACTAAACTGACTTATTGCAGGATTTGTAAAAATAAATAAGTAATGCCTCCAGGGCTTTCAGGCTTTGTCATACTTTGCTTGAGTGACTTGATGAGCTGAACTGCAAGGGAATTAAAAAATAAAATAAAATCAAACCCCAGGCCAACAGGCTGAGATTTCTCAGGGGAATGCTCTGGAGCTGTCAGCACAGGGCTGCTCTCAGTAGCATGGTGTGCACTGGCTGTGCATGACTTGGAGCCCTGAATCACTGTGCTGCAATGGACTCACATGGATATTTGGTTTTGCTCACTCTTATGCTGAAATTCACTTTCAGTCTTCAGAACAGCCCACGATGGAGGTTTGGGCAAAACAACACAGCGGCAGTGCTGGTTAAATCCAACAAGTGCTTTTCAGTGAATGCATGCTTGTTTTCCCTCCCTTTTGTCTGTGTTTAAGATCCTTTTGGTGTTTGCTTTCCAGAAATATTTTAGCAAAGCAGCTTTGCCAGAATGAATGCTCATGAAAAATGAATGTTAAGATTGAATCTGCAAATATTCACTGAGAGTAAATTTCTCATTGTGCAAGCAATTGTAAAATTCATAATTTGCCCTGTATTTTGTTGTATAAATTATACAATCAGGGCACAGTAACAATATGAAGAGAATTATGCATCTAACCAACGCTGCATGCATTCCAAATATTCTCAACAAATCGCTTGTGAACAATCTACCGGCTAAGAATTATTTGCTAGCAAAATGTATGAATTATTTCAAATAACAAATACATTTGAGGAAATCCTCATCTACTCCCAGACAATCTGTAAATGGAAAGAGAGAGTAAAAATGAAGAGAAACATGATCCATTGTGCTTAACTCACTCAATCCAACTCTGTAATTGACCATTCATCTGATTAAAAAGCCATCAAGGAGAGGCTCTTGAGGATGGAGTATCTGGTGCAGATGTCAGATTGTGACAAAATCAGAGGCTTCGTTTGGACAATCACATGGAAAATGACATGCTAAAAAGTAACTCTAGTGTGAAGAACCCCCCTATGGGGAGAAAATCAGATTTAAATATATCTGAAAAGACTTCTCAATCCCTTCTCCTTCAGTGAGGAAATAAGACACAAAGACTGTAGAAAGTTTTGCAAACAGTTGCCTTTGGCATTGTTTCTCAGAGCGTATAAACCACCTCTCACCTCCTTCAAATCAGGGAGCTGTTCTTTGAATCTCCAGCTTTCAGACTTGCTGAGGTCCTTGGTGCTATCTGGTGAGTACTAAGCTAAGGAGACAGGAGGTCTGAAAGCCACTTTCCTCTCTAGTTTGGAACATGTAAATTGTTTCATCAGTTGGTACTGTTTTTCTAATGGCCTTCTTACCCCATTGTTTTGGTTGAAACTGGAATCAGTTGGGTAAGGGCTGTTTATTCCTGATGTGAAAAAGGGCACTCACCAGGGTGGTTCTCACTCAAGCCACCTGAGAGCAAATCATCAAAACCAATCTTCTTGTTTAGATTGCTACAGTTAATGGACAGACAGAGGCATTCTCAGAAGACTCATTCCACCTTTCCAAAATATGTATCCTAGAATGATCTAGAACATCTCTGTTGTCTTTCAACAATGCAAAGAGAGAATTCTTTCCACGCCTCAGAGTACGTGTTTTGCTTTCATATAGCTAAAGGCAGCTAAGTGGATCCCTTTCCCCAGATTCATACAGAACCTTGCACAATGCAGCCCATATCTCCTTCTAGAAGTGAGCGCATTATGGATGATAACCAATGAGAGAAAGCCTAATTAAAATTGCCTGTAGGGATTGCCACCTATTCTAGGTGTTCAAAGCTTTTAATGTAAAGAACAGAAAGATAATCATCCTTAAAATTGCTTCTAGCATGAAAATTCAGACACAGAGAGACAGAAAGTACAACAATAGAAACACAGGCTCTAGTTGTGTCTTCAAATCCCAACAGGCACACTGTTAGCATGGATACAATAAGGCTGGATAATAAATCATGGTAGATGAATGGCTTGTAAGAGGAAGAAAAGCTCTTGAAGTAAGTTTGAATATGTATTCAGAAATGTTATTCCATAAGAAAGGGAAGGAAGGGAAAAGAAACCTAGTATTGTGCTATTACATTCACAGACCGGTGGATTCTGAAGTAACTGAGAAGACCAGTGATGGTGCATGGTCACTGGATGTCTGTCTCTTCATCTGCATGAGAAACGCAGAAGCCCTTTAGTGCACAAATACTGCAAGTCCTCCCTGAAATGAGCTCTCTGCTGTTACTGTCATGAAATCCTAAAAAATTTGAGGCCGTGCTCTCCTTCTTGGGTCCTCTTGCAAAGTAAGGATGCTGCAAAGTAAGGATGCCCTCTGAGGGAGACAGAGATACCATGTCAGCAATGGACCTTGCTGTCAGCATCCATGGCTGTTTTCCAAACACCCTATTGCAGAGGTGGCCAAATGCCAGATTTGGAGCTATTACGCAATTGAGCTCACTATTAGTCAGCCACTTTGAGCTGCTATTTTATTCCCTTAAAGGACAGTCCCACATTTCATGTCCACAGTGCAAAATTACTTCTGACATGTAATTTAAAACCCAAGATGCTTTGATATGAAGCCTTACTCCAGTAAATGGGATCAAACAGCAGGGCATTTCATTTGACAGAATGGATATTTCTCATTTTAATATTACATTAGCTTTTCCTCTCTGAGCCTCACATGGATATTTCATTCTTGGGCAGTGGTCCTTGGCTGTTAACCAAAGCTGTAAGTCTGATGGGGGTTCCCGAGGAGCATTCAGAGGTATTAATTGTTTGTTTGAGGTAAGAGAAGGTTTTCAGGCAGGTGACAACTCCCTGGTGTTGTCCACACCTTTCTTCTCTTCTGTCTTATGCAGAAATGGGAACCTTGCAAGTCCACAACCCAACCAGAAGAGCTGTTCTCTTCACCTACAAAAAACGAACTTGTTCATACTGCTCCAGAGATGACAACATTCCTCTTTGAGAGATCATAGTGACTTCATCTCTCAAAGGTGATGTAAGATTAAAGTGATGATATAATCATAGAATCACAGAGTTGTTAAAGTTGGAAGAGACCACTAAGAACATACAGTCCAACTGTCAGCCCATCAGCCCATCCCCACCATGCCCACTGACCATGTCCCTCAGTGCCACATCCACACGGTTCTGGAACACCTCCAGGGATGGTGACTGCATCACCTTCCTGGGCAGCCTGTGCCACTGCTGCACCACTTTTTCTGAGAAGAATTTTTTTCTTGATGTCCATCATGATGACCACAGCAGCTTAGCAGGCTGCAATCCTTCAACTAATGCATCTCAGCAAGAGGCCTGAAGTATCACTTAGATCTGGAGCCCTGGTAGCACTTGTGGGTTTTGAATCAGGGCTGGTGTGCATTTTCTAGTTCAGCATATGAGCAAATGTCAGTGTCTGCATGCACAATAGTCCAGATAACCCTCACTCCCTTGTTTCCCATTGAGATACCTGTGAATTCCAGAGTCACAAGTGAAGTGCCTGGTAGAAGGTTCTTGTGGAGTGTGCGCTAGCATCACAGTGCTAGCAAATGTGAGGTTTTTTACTTGCCAGAAGGTGATTAGCTATCATATGAATAATACAATACCTGTTATAGACACCATGGATAAAAACTGTAAGTAATCACTCCAGCATGGTGAACTAAAGTGCTTTAGCTTAATGCCTGAGTGCTACATAACAACAGTTTTTAATTGAGGTAACAAAATATATCTTTAATGTTGATTAAATGAACTGTAGATTTGAGAATGTTGTAATACGTTTCAGACATTAGATAAAGATTTATCTTTGGTCAGAGACAAAGCCTGGAATACTTAGTATGAAAAGCAAGTTTCAGGAGCACAATCATAGCTGAAATCAAGAGTTGATTTTTTAATAAAAACAGCTGCAGAAAACTTGCAGGCCCCCTGACCAGGAGCAAGATTGCTACTCTGACAGAGGAGCAGACACCCAGAGTCTCTGTAGCCACTTTATGCTGTCAGTGCTCTACTGATTGACACAGCTAGCAAAAGAAGGAGGATCTCTTTGTTAATATAATACAGCTCAGAGTTGTTTTGATATGCCTCAGATAAGAGCTCACCAGCACTGTCTCACATCCCCTAACATGATTGATTGTAATAATTTAATCATGTACCAGTTGCTGGCTTTTTGTCTATCAAGCCTTGTTGCAGTATTTCAATGTCTAAAATGATACAGAGTGTTTTCCATTGGACTTTGTTATTCTTGACAAAGAGTGATATCAAGAAAAATGCCTTCTTACTGATCATGCCAAAAGATTGAGAGAGAACAGAAGAATCAGCACTTGCATATGCTGTCCATGATCTTACGGATGAAATTCATGCTCTGAGCAGGTTGTCCAGCTTCCAGCTTCCTGCCCTGTAAGGAATCCACATGACCTGTCCATGTGGCCATCAAGTCACTAACTGATCTAAAAAATGAATATCAGCTGAAATCTTCACAATAGATTTCTTCTAAGGATGCATCCTGCCATCAGAGAGCTCACCCTCTAAGTCCTGTCTACACTTGCACACTTCTTGACAAGCTTTATCTGCACTGACATTTACAGTGAATCAAATTTACTTGAGCATAACTCAAGTTTTCCATGTGTGTCCTTGCAAATTTTTCCTTTGCATCCTTGAACTGTCAGCTTCTCAGGGAGGCTCTTTCCTCTGTCATTCAGACCTGCGAGCCAACACTAAGGAGAGAGTTAGGATCACTTCTAAATAACTCCTTTATGTATCTGAACAGTAAAGCACGTTTTTCAGCTGCCAAGCATTACCTTGGGTCCCAGGTGTTGATAGGCTGTCTATGGTAACACTTACGTTACTGTTATATGGTTGCTACTCAAACTCAACCAGGCAATTTGTTTAGTGCTTCTCCATTGTTCATTCAAGTTCTGAATGTCTGGTATACCTCAGATCCCACAGAAAAAAAAAAAATTATATATATATATATATATATAATATTATATTATATATATATATATAATCCAAACTAGTTTATAGTATCATGTCTAGTATCTTTGAATTTTTAACCCATTTTTTAAATGCAAAACAAACAACAACAATAAAAAAACCCAAACCAACAATCCTTACACCTTCAAAATTATTGAGTGAAAACAGATGCTAAATGGCAAAAAAAAATCAAGTAGCTCAATTTCTAGCATCCATCCAATTTGTCTTTTTACCGTCATTCCTTTGTACTTTCATCTATGTTGTGGATTACTTTTATTCCTTCAGGTTTTTGCTTAAGGAAATCCCCTTGAAAATTCGTGTCCCCACTGGTGTTGAAGAAAATAGGATGCAATTAAGCAAAGTTGCATTAGTTACAAAGTTGTCATTTGCAAAACACCAAATACACAAAAGCAAGGCAAATACATCATTAACGACATAAATCTTCCCTACTCCCCACCTAATAAATAAACACATTTTTCTTATCAGGTACAAAGTACAGCACACTTCATCATAGCCTCACAAATGTAATCCCCACCTCTTATTTCAACAGTAGCATTACAATGAAGTTCAAACTTTTCCTTAAAAACAAAGAAAAAGTCTGGACTCAGATAGCTATGGCATAAATCAGAGTAGTTCTTTGTGCTTCAGAAATTCTGACTTGATTTACATAACTTGAAGATTTGATATATTATATGGGGATTTTTTTATTCCATTCCATGACAATCCTTCCTCCTTGGAGATAATATCCTCCTTTGACTGCTACATGTTGTGGGCTGGTAGGTTCCTATCACTAAATGAAAACTAGAGTCTTCTAGCTGTGTATTCTAGCTCAAACATGAATTAATTCTGGATAGTATTAGGCAGATGATTAGATTCCCTCATCTTGCAATGAGCAAAGCTATTTGAAGATCTCAAGAGAGACAGAATATTGGTTATCCCCAAAGCTTATGCAACCGAACAGGTCTTTCTTTCAATCAACATCAATGGGTTTGACTCGGGCAACTCTGAGGGTCTTCACTACTCTTGTGGGAGGCTCCTGGTGGAAGAAGCAGTGTGGTGTTAGCACCAGCAGTAACTTAGAAAGTTCATAGCTTTAGACTTAAGCATTAAGACTTGCTTTGCTGGATGGTTTGCTAGAACAGAAAACTGTATCCGTATGCCAAGACCATGCTAGCCTCCTGCAAAGCTCTTCTCAGCCACAATAGTGAAAGATAATAATAGGGACTGTGTCGGAAGAAGATGCTATGGCTAGCATGCTTAAGATTGAAACAGACTATTATGGGGTATAAAGGCATTTCATTGTGGCTCTAGAGATTTTTGTGATATGTTCTTTAGATGTGTCTTCCCTGCTTCCTACAATTGCTAGGTCTTAGTGGTACCCAGTATATCACCTTCTGCTCTTCCACCCCAGCACCAGGGGCCATGTCTGCACTCGCAGTCCATGACTGATGCACTTTCTGGCCCTGCTGCTAGTAGTAATGTGGTTAAAGTTTGATCTCAGTTCCATCCTGTGCTTGAGAAATGTAAATGTCAGCTTTCAGAAACTTAATGATAAAATGCAATACAGAAGATTTTGTTCTGTGGTTTCAAACTGTTGAGAGATGTTACGTTTGAGATTAAATTCT
The DNA here is from genome assembly GCF_039878825.1 of Excalfactoria chinensis. Taxonomy (NCBI): domain Eukaryota; kingdom Metazoa; phylum Chordata; class Aves; order Galliformes; family Phasianidae; genus Excalfactoria; species Excalfactoria chinensis. Next base: position 49,609,669 of record NC_092825.1, on the reverse strand, counting down.
GTGAATTCCTCTCTTTGGGATTTCTGTATCTTGACCAGAGGCAATGTCAGAGAACAAGCCTGTAAATGGAAAACATGGATGACTGGTGTATTTGCGAACTGCCCTGGGCTACTGCTGAACTGACAGTGCTGGCATAAGTAGTTTGCATGGTTGGTGGGATGTTTGAAATGGTACACAAAGGATGGCTTCTGATATTGCCCTTCCTTATGAAAAAGGAGTTTAAGGGCCTCATGGAGCTGCAGTATCCATGTCGTTAGTGTCAGTTTCTCTCTTTTTCCTAGGGTCTTATGAGGGTAGAACTGCCCCATCCTGAAACCAAGAGGTGTTAGATGGTTTGTCTTCCACAGCTACAACACAGAGCCAGTCAGACTGACCAACAGGTAGGTCTTATTTAACACAGCTTGCCTTCTTCATTCCTTTCCTCTCCTCTGGCTCTATGAAATCATTTCCTGTATAGCAGTAGGCTGTCCTGAACCCAGATGCATAAATTTCTCCTAATTTTGTGGTTTCCAGAAGAGTAGCAGGCATGGCTGATGGTTGGCAAATATAAGGTGCAGATTCTCTGGATATCTGAGACTTTCACTGACAGAGCACATTGTTTTGGCCAGGTGAATGAGTGGTTACATGACCAGGAGCGAAGCTTCCAAAATGTAGCTAATGCTCATTCTAAATCCCCCAGCAATTTTATGTCTGTACACCCCAGCTCCACTCTGGCAATCACAAGTTGCTCAGTGAGCAACTCTTCAAATAAAAATAACAAAATACATCGTCCAGGGCAGCTTGCAGCTAAGGAAAGAACATAACAAATCAGAGCCAGTGAAAGAGCATTAAGAGATTTTAAAAAATCACTGTCTATAATTTTTAATCTCAGCGATAGACAATTACTATATTTCTAAAACCCAAATATCATAAATTTTAGTTACTGTGTAGTCTGAGGCAGAGCTCATTATTAGATAAAAATTTAATATACAACAGTTAAGCTGTAAATATTAGAGGAACGATCCTGAGAGGAATAGACAAAGATGTGGATGAATTGACTTATTCAACACCAAGATGCTTCTCTGTGAACCAAACCAGCCCTGTTAAATAGATTTTAGAGTGATAAAGTGAGAGCAGCCTTTCTGTCCTTTCTTTGTCTTTGTTTTCCTGGCTTCCTGGAAGCAGACTGTACAATTTACAAGCTAGACTGACTGTGCTGTTTTGAAATGAGCATCATTTTCAGTTTTAGGTTTCAAGTGAATCAAAAGCTCAAAAATTGTGGACCTACATTTAAAGAAAAAGCACCTGAAGATTAAATTCATAAAAGTTTGTGCAGTTCTGGATGTTCATCAAAAGAGTGCCTTTTAAATTATCTCATCCATGATGAAAAATCCCAAGTAAAATAATAGGACAAGAAGGCAGTATCTGCTACATGTTGTGGATTGTGATGAGATTTTGAGAAAACAAATTCTACTCCAATACAGGAACAGCCACCACACCCTGCAATGGAGAGACAACAGCCATTGTGGCTTTAGGTTTCATTTGCACATGGGAATGTCAGGCTGCAAAGTGTCATTTAACTGCAGATTTGCCTATTAAGACAATGGGGCAATAACGGCAGTGTCATAAGAGACCCATGGAGGGTTGAGCTGATTAATGGAGCTGACTACCTCTCTGTGACCTTAAAATTGCCCGACAATTCTAATTCCAGTAATTGGAAAGATACCAGATTCTTTCCTGCTGGGTTCTGCTGAGTTGAACTCACAAGAGTTCACGGCTCCTACTGCAAGTTTTCCAGAACTTCTTCTAGGAAGTTTTTCTCCTCTACAAGAACATCTATGTCAAGTCAGATCAAAGGGAGGCCTGCAACAACAAGCTAAGTACATAAAGGCATTTCCTCAGAATATGCACACAGTTTTGGGGATCCTGGTACTCTCTCAGCCCATCTAAACTGAAAGCATCCATTGTTAACTCCCACAAAAAGAGTTCCACTGCTTACTTACACTTTCTGTAAAAAATTAGTTGTCACCTGCTGTTTTAATTTTCTTACCCCACAAAAAGAGAGGATGAGAAGCTATTCTTTTTAGAATGGCCATTTAAAATTCCAACAGGAAATTTCCTAGCAACTGACTGTTCTAAGAAAGCTGCAGAATTGTCTTACAGCTCCCTTTGCACTGATGCCAAGAATGAGAGGTAATGACCTCAAGACGCACCGGGGGAGGTTCAGGTTGGATGTGAGGAAAGATTTCTTCTCTGAAAGAGTAGTGAGGCAATGGAACAGATTGCCCAGGGAATCACTGTCCCTGAAGGTGTTCAAGAACAGCGTGGATGTGGCAATGAGGGACGTGGTCAGTGGGCATGTTGGGGATGGGCTGAAGGTTGGACTGTATACTCTCGAAGGTCTTTTTCAAACTTCATAATTCTGTAATTCTATGATTCAGTAGCTAGGTAAAAGATACAGACTACATCTATCACAGCAGAGCAACTATGCATTACCATCTTCAGCAGGTTATGCCCCAAGGCACACAAGAAAATTACCATTTCCTGTTATGTTGCATAAGAAAATTCCATATTTTTTTATAAATTAAATGCTAAACTGCCAAGTGTATTTTCATTGTTCCACCAGAGAAAACTGTCAAAAGCGAACAGCACAAACAGACTGGAAGAGATATTAAATCTTCTGGAAAGGGTCTGCAAAGAGCTTACTTTGTTTTCAAAAACAGCATAACACAAGGACTAGATAATAATACAGAATGAAAAGAAATTAATTGGGCACATATACATACATATTTTTTTGTACATGCACAGGATGAAGTTGTCTTGCAGTCTTGCTCTATGCGTGTAGAACAATAAGCAATCTTTTCTATTTTGCAAGGCTAATGCATACTTACACGAGCTACAAATCAAACTAAAATTCTTCATAAATATGCTCTGAATGGACACTGATTTCGTCTGCATACATGACTGGAATTCACAAAAACAACCTTTTCTTTCCAGCAAGTTCCTTAATTCTGCAATGCAATTCACAGGACTGTTGGAGGGAAATCAAGAGCACTGGGAGAACGTAGGGTGGAAAGGATAAGTCTGTCTGTGAAAGGGCACCTGAGGAAACCATGAACAATTCAGGTGCATCCTGCATCTATAATGCCTTCAAATCACCTAAATAACAACAGAGGTTTAATGAACCTCCATGGGAACATTTATATGCAGAGCTGGAGCAGGACACTTTCCCACAGATCTTCCTCTTCCCATTTTTAGGAAAAAAAGTATGCACATGTAGAATCATGTCAGAACAGCAAATTAATGATGCCAAGAATATCTCATGCCAGGAAATGTGCACAGGGGGACAAAACCCATGCCCCATGTTCAGGTGTACACGTCAGATGACTCCCGACCATGTAAACAATCTGCAAGACAGTCCCAAGATATCCAGAGCTCTGTGATCCTTGGTTTTCCAGTATGTGGTGAATGGACAATGGCTGTTATGATCATAACATGGAACCTTTGTGGTGAGAGGACTGAGAATAGCCCCTGCTTCACTTCTCCTTCAAGTTAAGAGCCAGAAACAAGTACTTCAGTCAATTTTTTACGTCAGTTTAGACAGTGTGAATACAACCTCTGCTTTTGATATTTCATGGGATTTAGATTCCTGACTCTTTTAATGCCACATTTTCTAAGCTGTTTTAGGTGCCTGCAGGTAAAGATAGGCACTTACTGGATTTTCATACAACACATAAAAAGACATGATTTCAGTGGGAAATGCATGCTTCATTAGCACTGTTGAGAGCACCATTAAGTTTCAGTGTGTATTTTTAGGTGTATAAATACTATGGGAATCTGGATTTGGAATACAGTAAAGCACGTGGTTGATGGGAGATCATGTCAACTGAAAGAAATCAACTACATCTTACTCTGCTTAGAAAGCTTGATGCACATTGAAGTTTGCTCATCATACTCGGGCAACTGGAAAAACAGAATACAGACATCAGTCCTCTACCACTTCCACAATCTAACCTACTGCATATGCCTGATTACTTCTTTATCTCTTTCTTCTGTTTTGAGGCAAATGAGGTCCACAAAAGTGGAAAGAATTTTTGTTTCTCTAAATCCCTTATAAGTCTTTAAACACAGGCCTGCACACTTAAAAAACTCCCTTTGCTTCAAGGGGAATTTTGCACAACGGGTTTCTTCTGTAAGTGTGTTTAATGCATTGATATTTTATATATGGTGAAACTGAGGTACAGTGGCAACTGCAACCATGGTCTGGGAACATATATGACTTCATTGGACGTCTTACCCAACAACAATGGGAAAAGCTGTTTTGTTTGGCAATGTTGCGGGAATTGTATGCAACTCAAACTGTCATTGCAGAGTTCTTGCTGTTAAATCTATGTTATAATGGTTGCCTTAGTCACATAATGCTTTCATAACAGTTTCAGAGCTAAAGCTGTTGGGGCTGCTGGGAATTGAAGGGATTTTCTGTACTGCAGGGTTCAAGCTCATCCATATCCCCGACTAGTTAGGCCTTCAGAGGAGGAAGTAGATTGTCCTCATCCTTGTGGTCTGACTTGCCTCTTTTTGGTGATGATTGCTCCTACAGTCACATAATTCCACAAAGCAGTTCATTTCTAGACCATTAGTTCCTTGAAATGTAATCCAGCAGGCAGACACCTCATGTCACTCATGTCAATCACTCATTTTAAAACTGGAAGAGTTCCCGACTTCTGTTTTTCACTGTCATCAGGGAGTGCAGTTACAGTAAGCACAGTTAAACTACTTTTGAAACGGAGGAGAAATCTGCTCGATATTTTTGGAGGTGAGGCGAGATGACCTTGATCATATGCCCTCCTGTGTGAGGGAAGCCCTTTTGACACCATTCCACAGAAGTAAGGACTGTGAGAATTTCTCTAAGAAACCACAACAAGAATTTGAACCTGGCATCAAGGACGTGTTCAGCATTTTCCCAACTTTGCACTGTGTCAGTGGGGATTTACTGCTCCAAGTATAGGCAGTGCAGTAGAGAAGAGATGATTGAATCTGCATAGGTGTCCATCTTCCTATAAAGCCTTGTAGATGTTACATAAGGCAACATATCTCTTTCAATCCACATGCTCGAGAAAAAAGTACACGTGCCCCTTGCCTTCCAAGATGGCCATTCCCCCACAGATCTTTCTCTTTTTTGATTTTCTTGTCACAAGGGACGCAATATATTCTCACTTTATCATATTTTCTGCAACCATAATACTGAAACTCGGAGATGGATTATTGTCTACCTTACGTTGATCCTGCCTACTCTTGAGACACTAATCCTGTGGATGAGCATCTCAGTTATCTTTTCTTTAATCAAGTAATGCTATTTTTAGCATTGACACCTTATATACCAAGGTAATGATAGCAGATTTTTTTTTATATAAACTGCTCTGGAAGAGGCTTAGAGATTTAAGCTTTACTGCTGAAAAAGAATCAAGGGCAATTGTGGTGAGGAAAAAGCAAAGGGGAAAACTCAGGGAAGGGCTTATGAAAGAGAAGAAAAGAAAGTAAAGGAGAAAAAATCTTTCGGGGGTATGAGGCTGAGCACTTATCTTTTTCTGGAGAGGATATTGCTCCCTAGGGCCTGGTGAATTTGTAATCTGTATTAAGTATTGAAAAAAAGTAAGGGAGAGAAGGGCAGTGGGGAAAAAACATAGGAGATGTAGCAGATGGTAGTGGGAAAGAAAGCGTAGGAAACAAAGGAGGAATAAAATGAGAAGAGCAATATTAAAAGTAATAAAGGGACAGTCCTTTTTCATTGCTTTCTCTAAAATGTATGAAAATATGCATATTTCATGTCTGTGTGTGTATGAAGTTGTATGTGGCTTTTCAAGGACCTGTCTCTGAAGTAGCAAAGCAGGTGTAAGGTTTCTGAGACATCGGGAGTACTTGCAATGCTCTGGAGTAGTGAATGAAATAGATAGTGTAAGGCTTATTTAAATTAAAAAAGAAAAAAAAAGAAAGTTTAATGAATTAAATATGAAAATGAATAATACACATTGTGCAGTAGCCCTTGACTTTGCTTTGATTTTAAATGCAATATATTTACTTATTTATTCATTCACTCCCTCATAGCAGCAGATTTTTCATTCTTTATAATATGAAACCTATTGCAGGAATAGTCAACAGATAGGCTAGGGTTTTTTAAGTGAGAAGAAAATTAAGAAACTGTAATCTTAGTACCTCTGTCTGTGACTGATTGCTCCTTGTAGCTTAATTCCACTTAAATTTTTCAGCTGTCATATATACTCAATGATGACGATATCAACACCACAGTCAAGGTAAACGTTGAGAGACAGTTGATGTTCTGAGAAATGTGACATTTGTATCAAGTCAGTGCTGCTGATGGAATTGCTGATGGAAATGAATTTAGCAAGAAATGTATTTTTATTCCAAAAACATTAGAATGCTTTGGTTCTACTTGTATATGTGGTTAGTCTTGGAGTACCATTCCATGCAGTGAACAGATTGCAAGGCAAGTGCAGCAGCTGTCTAAGGTAAAAATGATGTCCACCTGCATCTAAAGAAAAGTGACTTTAGAAAGTCCCATTGGATTGGTTTTCTCCTAATGTGCATTAGTAAACTGGGGTCATTATAACTGCATCTGCTTTCCAAAAGCTCCAACTATGACCACATGTGGAGTGACCTGAAAAGAGATTGCATCTTTAACTTGCTATGATCCTTCTCTCCCATGCAAATTCTAAAATCCAAGGAAAAGCAACCTGATCAATTTAACATCACCAAAGTAATGGAGACAAAGTTATTTTTTTGTTTTTACTTCTACCTTTCTTTGACCTCAAACACAGTTGAAAGAGCACCATTATTTTTAGCAGTTCAGAGTGTGTTAGTTGAAGAAAGATAATGTGTTGCACTTTTTCTTTGAGTAAATCAAAAGGATTAGTAATTGTATTGCATATTTTATTCCAGAAAAGCAGTAAAATGTGACTCAGTATTGTTCTGTAGACAAATTAATATTAAGGGAAACGTAGAGGAAACCACAAGAACACTGAAAGGAGAACACTTCTGAGAAGAGATTTTTCTTCCTCTAATTAACAGAAAAAAATGGAAATGCCTTGAGATGAGGTTCATAAACAGATGTGTGCAGAGCTATACACAACCTACTTCAAAGTAGGACACAGATGTTGCCTGAATAATTTTCCAAAGGCTTCTCCATGTATGTGTATGGCCAACTAGGAGTTGATGTAGTCTGTACTATCAGTGGTGAAGCCAGAACAATTGCATTATGGAAATTACTGCTTCCAAACTGAATTTGATAGCAGGGAATAATGTTATTCTCTTAAAGCTAAACTAGTGCATACTACTTTTCTGTTTGTCATATATTCAAATGCCACAGTTGTTTAAACATTGGTCAAACCAGAAGCTTAAGTAGGATTGAGATGCTTCACCACTCTCAACATGAAAACTTATCATGGTAAATCATTCCACTCCAGCTTGGATTAAATTTCTCTTCATCTGCATTTCACTTATGTTCTTAGAGTCACGAGTTATGTAGTACAAAGTTTTCTATTCCTGCATAAGCAGTGTTGTATATTTCCAAAGCAGAAGCCTGAAGCTTTCCTGAGAAATTTATTCCCCCAGTTGCTCCAGGGGAGATTTTATATGGAGTAACAATGCATTTGTGCCTAGTGATTCAGTTCTACATTGCTTTCAGCAGTGTAAGATGAGCACAACTCAATGCAAATAGAAACTATGCTTCTTGTATTCTCTCCCCCAGTGTTTCTCTACAAAATTTCATCTCATAAATGCAATAGTTGCTATTTGTATCTATAAAAAAAAAAGAAAAAGAAAGGGAAAAAAAGACACTGGAAGAAAATATTCTTATCTGAGATAACTCCCATGTGGAACACCAAGTATGTGGAAAAATAGCCTTATTTTAGATATAAAGAAGTTCTGAAAGAGATGGTATTTTTTGCCACTATCCTTTGAGATCTGTAGTACAGACAGTATTTACATTCTTTGCTATCCATCCCATCCAGATGCCTGTAGTTTATCTGTGAGGATACTGGACTTTGTGGCATAAACTCAGTCTGAATTGCCCTCCCTTCACAAAGGCAGTCATTTCATCGAAGAAGGAAACAGGGTTGTTCCAATTAAATCCATGTTGACTGATTCCAATCACCTTCTTTCTCTTTATGTGCTTCCTTCCAAAAGGGTTTTTCCATTAACCCTCCAGGAAATGAAAGGAGGGTTATTGACCTATAGTTCCCTTCATTTGCTTTCCCTTCCCCCACCCCACCCCCTTTTTTTTAGTGAGGCAGGGATTTTATTTTATTTTTTTTCATTGCGTATTTCCCAGTTGCCACCACTTTTCAAAGATGACAGAAGAAAGTCTTACAATGATGTTGATAACCATGACATTAGATGCCTGTGTTTTGTCAGGTGGGTTTCATTTGATGAGTGTCTGGATTTCTGATCACAACTGTTTTGATATAAAAGTCCAGTATCGGTCAGCACATGCATTTATTTTATTTTTATGAGAGAGAAGTGACACGGCTTTACTCATTACATTTAGTCATTTACAAGTCTGATTTTGATCCAAACCTTAGGACTGCTGTGGTACAGATGTGCATCTAGAAATTTGTGCATCATAATCTTTTTTTCTTTTTTTATTGACCCACAACGCCTTTCAGACTACATTGCCCTAATTTCAGCTAATGGATTATTCATAAATTCTTTAGTAAATTGTTCCCCTGACTTATGATACGCTTCAGAAGTATATCTCATTTCTAAGCTGAGTTTATCTAGCTTTACCCAGGTATCTGGATGTATGACTTCCTACTTCAGAACCTTTTCCTATTCTCCCAGTACATAGGTTGTACATCACAATATAGAAACTCTTTTCATTATTCAAGCACAATGAGAATAGTTGAGCCTTTCCTGAGGCAACATGCTCTCTCACTGAAATAGATTTGCATTTATTTTTCTGAATAATTTCGAATTCCAGAGCTTTCTTGAATAGCAGAAGTGGCAGGTTGTGATTGCTAACACTTCACATGACTAATCCTGGGACTTGCCCTTGCATTGAAAGTATCTGTGCCATCAGTATATCTACTTTGCAGACAAATTGTTTCATCCTTCTTTCATTGTGCTGATGACTGATAAAAAAAGACTACAACTGGTTAACTTACAGCTGTTTTCTCTTTGGATGGACAAGCTTGCTAAAATTAGCATCTGAATTTGTTCTCAACCTCTCTAAGATAAGCAGGACAAGACTGGTAATTTCAGTCTTGAAATTTTTTTTACATGGTAGGGCACACACCACTGCAATCACCTCTCGAAAGATGTTAGCATCTTTTTGGTAAAATGCTGGTCTGAACACTTTAAAACAAGTGTCAACACTTAATTTTAGCACCTCTTTATTGCATTCAGCTTAGAAAACAGTAACAGAAAGGAGAAAAAAAAATCTAGCAAGAACAACTGAATTTTCATCTGTTATGAGAAAAAAGAAATGTTAGAAGAAAAAAAAAAAAGTATTTTATCTACTAGTTTAAGCTTTTATACTTTCCCATCTTTGAAAGTAACTAACTCTTTCTCCATTAAGTGTTCAATGAAACACACAAAAGAACTGTTAGTATCCCTGTTTGAAACATCTCTATCCTTTTCACCAAAGGATAAGACATTCAACCTTCCCAGGACACTTCTTCCAGCTTTTATGTTCTTTGTAAGGAACCTGGCCAGAGTCAGATACATCGTACTAAGAAACTAGCTGCACAGGTCAAGTTTTTCTAGGAAAATACTTGCTTGAAAATTTATTACTGTAGTCACCTCTAGATCTTGAACATTTCTGAATATACTTGAGCAGACTCTTATAGATGCAGCCCTAATATAACTGAAGTACTATTCCTTGAGTAGAGTCCAAGGATGGACAAACAAACAAACAAACAAACAAAAAAAGGAGGGGAAGATTGGCACTTTTTGAACAGAGGAGCAGGTTTCCACATACACTTTCTCCTTTGAGGAGGTGGGCAGGAAAGCACTGAACAAAAAAATGAGTCTGAAAAACTAAAAACTGTGCTGAAGCAAGGTCTGTGCGGCCCATGAAAGGCTTAAAGCTTTTGAGTCCATTTTCTTTACTCTTTTGTGCTCCTTCCTTCCAAATTAGAAGAGTTGTATTTGTTGAATCAAGAAACATAACTAATCACATCTGTTAAAACTGATTGGCACAAACACAATCTCTTTATAATGCGTAAAATGGATGGTGCTCTGAAGCCCTCAAGAGGATGAAAAATCCACTTCAGAATTTGGAAGCTTATCCCAGCTCCAGTTAGAAGAAGAAAGGGCAAATATTTCAAGGTGTTTTGCAGAACTTTTGGGTAAAAAGTAAACATCTTTCACTTTAATCTTGATACTTTAATGTTATGCTCTTGAAGGAACAAAACTTACTCACAGATCTTCTGAGGGAGCCTCACTTTATCTTTTTGACATCTTTGATCAATCGTGAAATAGCGAAGATCAACACCCTTGGAATAACTTTTGTTGGATGCCTAATTCCAGGCGCTGTTGAAATTAATATAAGCTCATTGCTCTGCTCTAAAGTGGCTATCAAGTTCATTGTCAAATGAAACTTGCATTGCTTATGCTTATACTGCATTGTATGGGAATGAGCCTTCACACATTTAAACAAAAGATCTATATTTGGGAAAGAACTGGGTGTGTTCTATTTCAGTGTACCCCTCTTTAGTTCAGACTTTAACTATTTTTTTCAGGGAATAAAATTCTTTGATTCACTGCGTGTATAAATCTCTGCATATTCTTCTTACAACTGTAACAGTTATCTTGTTCTATTTCCATTCTGTAAAAGATCAAGATAGACCAAAAAGCAATTGTTAAAGAGAAATCAACTTTTGCTTCCAACAGCCTGATCAAGTTGACAATCAAAGCTTGCAGGCTTATGAATGTGTTACTATTTGTTCTGCTACAGTGCTGGGAATTCTTCTAGCTGAATCACAGTTGCAAAGTGAGCTGGTATTTTTCTGTTATTTTTCATCCTGGAAGAAATCATATATGTGGAATCCAAGTGGTCAGGTCAGAGTTCTGAGTTCAAATCAAGTTATCTTTCAGATTTGTTATGGCTTTGATTCAGGTTTCATTTATTTTGTGCTGCTGGTCCTGTATTTGCAGGATGGGGAGATTAAATGGGCATTCATAAACTATAGAGCATGTAGTAAGAATAAAAATTAGCTAATGAGTACATATCATTGTCATACTTTACTGCTACTATACGTTAAGTTACTGTTGTTTTCACCTGACAGCAGCATAATGGCTGTCCAGTGTGCCTCATAAAACTGTCATGTTTCTGACCAATGGAACTTGCATGGGAAACTTACAGCTGGGGAAAAAAGAGTAGTGCTGAGTTTGGTTTTACTAGGTAAATGAATGAAAACACTGTAAGGCTTTACAAATGAGTAACAGTGAGGAATGTATCTTTGGGAAAGGAAAGCATTTTGAAAGTGCTTTTTATCCCCCCTGTTTCCTACTCCCTACATACAAACAAGACTCTGGGACAAATCTGGGACATATTTTGAATGTGTGACAGTAGTTGTATACAAATTTACACCTTTAATTGGGCTACTGCAATAGATGTGGCTGCAAAGATTTACCGAGTTTATTCTGTGTTCTTCATCTGTTTATTTGGTAAATCATGTGTATTGTCAGTAATCTCAGCCACGAAAATGTATTTTTGTTTGGAATATGAAATAATCTCAAATTTTACTTGGACTTGACAAAGTTACATTATGCTTGTCCATTACTAAGGCAATTCTATTCCAATACAGGAACAAGGTTTATCCTTGCTGTTGACAGGAAATAAGAGTAGGGGAAAACATACAGGAGTGAAATTGGGACTGTAAGGGAGGAAGATGAGACATTTCCAATATTTAAAAAAATTCAGCCTCATCTGGAGGCAAAAATGAATTTCTCTGCTGGACATGTTTCATATTCTGAAAGTGATGTGTGTATCTAGAAAGCATTTTGGAAGTACTGGGTCATCACAATTCAGATGTGGGGAGAAGATATAGGGGAGCTGGTTTTGAGTTGATTTTCTTACCAATGAGAAGGAAGAGAAGGCTGAGCTGACTATTCAGCAGTGTGGAGGAGTGTGTTTTATGTAGGCAATTTGCAACAATGGATGGGTCTGAGATACAGCACATGCGTTGTTGTTTTTCTGTACATGAGACTTATTTCCCTCCTGCTGTCTTTGGAAACAGTTTTAGAGGCAGACATAAGGCAAAAATACTCTGTACAGTACTTCAGCATATGAAGTTGATTTTCTCCTTGATGGCATTGAAAGTTCATTATGAATTCAGCTTGCTACTCTCTGAGCATGCATAATTGAAACGACAAATCCACCACTACTATTGTGTAAGAATAAGGTCTGGATAAAGCTATCTCTCTGGTCGTGCAGTTGGCATAAGAAAACAGTGATTTCATGCTACGATTAGAAAAAAGTTAATTTTGTAAAGGCAGAGTGGGCCAAGTAAGCTTCTTGCCATTGCACCTTCTTTCTGTATCTGTTCCTTCTTTGTAGAACTTGCATCTTGGAAGGTTTACAAGTATCTACTAGCAGGAACATGGACCAACGTGCATTGTCTGGAAGCGGAAATAAAAAGCGAAGGGCAGTTTTCAGTACTTGCTGGTTATCTCTGATTTTTTATTTTTTTATTTTTATTTTTGTTTATTTGGAAGAAAAACATTAAAACAGAGGGTATATCTGAGTTTGAAAATTTAAGCAAACCTTTTAGAATATCAAAATCTTGTTTTACCTCTTTTTGTCAAGGATCACTTTTGTGATTTGGGATCGGATGTCTCATTTTAAGGTCCTTAATAATTAATCCTGTGGTCACAGTGTGAGCCTCTGCACTCAGTTTTCCCACTGTCTGTTCCTTGAAATGCCAGAAGACCTTTTGTTAGTGAGCAGAAACAAATGCTTTACAAGGCACATAGTACATGAGCGCAGTGGCATACATGGATCTTCTGAGTAGTAAACACTTGCTGGAGGAGCAGACTACAGATGAACAGCTTAAAGGGAGACTGAAGAACCTTGCTGCTGTATGGCTTAGTGGTAGATTGGAGAACTTTCTGCTAAAGTATAAACACAATAATTTCAGCTTCTTCTAAATATTTTAAAGAAAAAAAGGTAGATGTTTTTTCAATTATGCTAAATTTTGTTTTTTTTTTCAATCATAGAAAATGGGAGAAGCTTACATACTGTGAGACAAGCTGTAGTGAAGATTTAAGCCTATTCCTATAAGAAAGCTGAAAAGTTAGAGCAGATGTTTTTATTGATAATAAACTAACGTATTTGCAAGGGAAAGCCACCTTTCCACAGCAATTACCTTCTGATTGTAACTTTCTTTTTAGTGCTCTCTGTTCTTTAACTACAGTTGCCACTCTGAAGTTTCCCATCAGACTCTGACAAGACGAGCTACTTTGGCATATTTCTAGATATGGATTTCTAAGGAACTTGAATCCTCAGTGTCACCACACCTATATTATGATCACGGGGATCCTGAGAAAAACATTCTAGGACTTTAATGAGGTCACTTATGATGTAGGACTGCTTTCTAGTCTAAATTTATTAAATATATATATATATATTATTTTATTTTATTTTATTTTATTTCCTTTTCCATAGATAACTTTGTTAGAAACAGATGACAAGAGAATAAACTCATCCGAATCTCTGTTCATGCTTTGGACTGACCAAAGTAATGAAGATAGAACAAGAACTGATGTTCAAGAAGTGCAAAAATGACATCTAAAGTCCTGTTCTGGGAGTTGAAAGCTAGGCTGCAGCATGCAGAGTTTTCCTGCAGTATTCACAGATATTAGTTAAGTTGCTCTAAATGCCAAACCACTGTTCAATTAGTAAAGTTATTACAATCAAAGAGTAACCTATATTCTAAGGGACTTCTGGACATCATCTGTTCCAATTGCCACTTGAAACAGAGCTCACTTTGATCAGGTTGCTCAGGGCCCTGCCTAGTCAAGTTCAAAGTATGTCCAAGGGAGCGTAAGAAAGGAGAGGAAGAGTCATGCTGAGGGGAATCTGAATTAGCATTTCAGAAACCGTGTTTAAGAGAGCAGAGGAAGGAACAGAGGTTATGAGCAAGAAAAAAAAAAAAAAAAAAAAAAAAAAGGGATTTTTTGACGGTTGTGGTGGATGGCAATTTATTGCCCATGTCTGGAAGTGATTAAGTGTCCCCCACTTCAAAGAGAGTAAGGAAGCACTCAAGTTGTACGCACACATGCAGATACCTTTCTATGACAGTTTTATTCAGAGGCTAAATGTTACTTGTTGCTTGCACACATAGGAGGCAGACTTCTGTCTTGTAGCTTGCTGTCATTAGATCTGTTCTCCAGATTCTATTACCTTTGTCTTGAGTGACTGCCAATTGAAAAGAAAAATGCCTGCTAGCAAAGAAAGAAGGTGCTTACTTTCTGTAGCTCAGTATTCAGGGTGTATTCGTGAAGGACAGACAGTGCCAAGCATAGGTCTGCTTGGATTATACTTGTGGACTGGAGAAAGAAAGAAACTGAAGAAATATTGCTTTCAACTGCCTACCAGGAAAAGCCATCAGTTTGTTATACTCTGGAATGTGACCAGGTTTAATCTTACAGTGCTGGTAGAGACAGGTAAAAAACATGTGAAAACTGTGTTGACATATATTCTGTAAGACTTTGTGTTCCAGCACAATTAAGTAATATACTTAAATAATGTTTCTACATAGCACACACCTTGCAATAAGTAAAAATAAACACATACTGCAGGTTCTTCTGATCACATCCAAAATAATAAGCAGATCCACTGTGGTTAACATCTAATATCATGGCTGAAGATTTCTTATGCATTGCATAAGATTTTTAGTCTCAGGAGTCTAAGAAAGTTTCTCTGTTAAGCTCTGATATCCCCCGTTGCAGGCATCTCATCCCTGCTTCATTATTATTTTTTTTTCCTGAATTACTAACCTTGACAAGAAAGGTTTTCTAGGCCTTGCTTATTCTGTTGTCCCCAACATTTTCTGCTTAAATAGGGTTGGGTTTTTTTTTGTGCTTGCTGGTATATTTTTTCAATGTAGCAAAGTGGATGCTTTGAGAAAAGCAAATATCCGTAGGTATCCCTGTGAACTATGACAATTTCCAAATGGTCAACACTGCTAGATATAATCTCTGACCAATTGGTTACTGGATAACAATCATTTACTGCAAGTAAATCACTGTTCTGAAAAATCATGAATCTAAGTTCTCAGCTTGCTTCATAGAGGTAAGATTCATTCAATCACTGAAGATTCATTTCAGACTGACCTCTGATTCACAATGCTACCTATTAGGCTCTCTTACAGTCAAATAATGGCTCCTTTTTCAGGGCAGAAAGGATTTCAGTGCCTTATTTGCAGCTCCAACCTTGATACTGCTGTTTGGATTGTATGCAGTTAGATGATATTTGCTCAGCTACGAGAAGGGCTGATTATCTTGGCAGAGTTTGTCTGTGGTATCTAAGAAGAGCAGCTGTGTCAATCTGACTTTGGTTTTTAAAAAATTAGGATTAAGTAAAAGATAAGCTGGAGATTCAAATACTTTTTTTGTTTATTTTGCTTTGCTTCAGTTCTGAAACGGTGCTCCTGGTAAGGCAGAAACAGAAACAAACTTGGTTTTGTTAGTCATTGGATAGGCTAGATTGAAGTGGGCAAGTTCTGGTATTTGGTCCTTTTTTTCTTCTTCTTTCTCTACTTTTAAATAGCCACGAAAAGCTTCCTGTTACCAGTATGGGAACTGAGCTACTGAGAAGAGGGAATTTGAAAAAAGGGCAATGGGGCATCAGAGCTTTTGCTGTGCTGGTTGAAGCTCTGCAGATAGGATAGAAATGAACACTTTACGGAGCAATTCCACTTGACCCTTTTACTTGACATTTTGTGAATTCAGCTCAATTTCCTTCAGCCTTCACCATATTTTACAGCATGGATTTATTTTTTTTCCCCCTGTGGAGCAAAATAGGTCCCTTCTTTCAAGAAGTTAATTGCCTAGGATGAAGTCAGATGAAAAAAAAATTCTTATAGAGAGTGGGCTGCTTTTTTCCTCTTCTTTTCATGAAATTTGGTGACTGTTAATTTGTAGGTAGTTTTTCCTGTTACACACAAACCTTTCCACACATAAAACACCCACCAGTTCCGCATAAGTAACATGCTAACAACAGGAACAGTGAAGATGACTAATAGATGACCAGAAGTTTACCTTCAATAAATGTTGCCTGGCTGATCCTTCTCCCCCCGTGCTTGATAATTCCACATCACACTATCCTACCTAGGCTTTTTAATCATTTGTATTTTACTCTGTAATGTTACTGTGGATGTACAGTATTGATTTTAAGTACTAGTAGTTACAGGCCCTCAAGGATCCTGCTACACACAATACTTCTCTATAACAGTCAAATGAGTCTTTGAGGACCTGTAAGAAAAGCTAGCTTTACTTGCTGAGTATACTGAAGGAATATATTGAGGATCATACTCCTTTCCACGCTGATGAAAATGTTATTTCCAAAGCTGCAAAACACTCCCTCATACCCAATAGGTTGCCATTAATGCAACTTCCTTAGGGGTGCACAGCAGCACCAGCTTAGGTACTTGGGAAAGCAGCACATCCCAGAACGTGGTTTGACCCTTGACTAACATCAAAAAGTGGAGAAACCCAAGCAGGGCTTGATTACTCTATGGCTGAGTGTCTTACATGAATCTTGTGACAGGGATGAGTCTGTGTATGGCTCCTGTGAAGTTCCTTATTGTTGCAGAGTACATGAAATACTTTAACAAAGCTATAAGCACTCAATCAGAAGACATCAGGTAAGATTTAAATCTTCTTCTTGAGGACTTGTGCATTCAGTTAGCTGACAATGGCCTGAAATCTCTCTGCAGTGAATCAATGGGTATCCAATACTTTCCAGCCACTGATCCTTCACTGGTGACCTCAGATAATTTCTGGTCAGTAACAGCAGAGCAGCAGTTCCATATTCTTCCCAAACAAACAATTTGCTCCCAAGCCTATGTGTGGGACTATCTTAATGCCTGGCATCTGCTGCACACCTCCTGATTATATATCCCTATGACCAGAACCTTTGTTTATCCTTCTCTTTTTTCCTCTTAGTATGTTTCTGTTTGCTTGTTTGTTTGTTTGTTTCTGATACTGTCTCCTCATCTTCTTCAGGAGCAACGTGGAGCAACCATGGTCACTACTACAATAACATTTTCCCTTAAAATATGACAACCAAACAGTAAACATGAGGTAACACTAACTCTACTTGTTTTGGGCTAAGGGTTATATCACTCCAAGAGAATGAATGTCACTTAGTAATGCAAAACATCTTACATATCCATATGTACTTGTCTCAGTTTATTGTATCTGCATAAATGCCTGAATAGTCTTCTTAGTATTTCCCACTCCATTTAAAAAATAAAAATAAAAATAAAAAAAAGTGATTTGAAGAATACCTCTGGGGTATGAGCAGCCACCCTTATACCTGTAATGGTTTTGACTGTATCACGTTACTCTGACAGTAAGTTTTAATTCTGCAGGGCAATAGAAGCTCTTAATACAGCGACAGGATCATAAAATTGAGTCAGATTCTGATGAAGAAATAATGCTAGTTCATGTCCAACAACCCCCAGTTTGCCCCACCACATAGTAAATACTTTCACCGCTGGTTGTTCTTTGCCCTGTGTACTAAAGGTAATGCAATTCCACTGAAGTTTGTCTCTCAGACCTAGAATCACAGCAAAAGTAGTTGTGATAGCAAAGGATTCGCATATTTCCTCATGCTGTTTCTACAAAAGAAAGGTGTGTTGGTATTCTTGAGTTTTCTTCCCAGGTAGCTGCCTGAAATGCAAAATTGGAGTGGAGCTTCACAGAAAGACTCATAAACAAGGAAGCAAAGACATGTGGTAGAGCTTGTCTTTGGACAGCTTCAAAATGTATGCATGACAAACATTCAGACCTTCAGATCAGAGGAGCTTCATACAACACTTCGTATAGATCAGAAGCCTCAGCACCATTTTTTTCAATCTGATGATCCAGTCTGGTTTTGCCAAAATGTTTACTCATGCAAAATTAGTCATAGTTTCTTAGAGATATAACTTATAACCAACTGCTGGTCTGTTAGAGATTGAAAGTAGTTAGATCAAAACACAATCGCTAGGGGCTGTGTTTTCTGGTGGGAAAAGCAAAGGAACAGTACGCTTGACTTCTGTACCCTCTAGCTGTTCTCAGCCCTTGAGGCTCTTGTGGCATTTTGACCAGGGACATAATGATGTTAGGAGACAGTAATTTGGCTTTTCCATTTGTGATCACACCCACTGAAAAAAAAAGTAAAAACCCTAGCAAGAAGATGCTAGGAAAGAACACTAACGATCACATAAGAAATGTGATCTGAGGATACACTCTGTCATGCAAGGGGTTCCTTTTAGTACAATGAATGAATGGATCTTCTCAGATGCTTTAATTTTATTTTTGTCTCATGGAAACACATCTCCAAAAGTTCCACACAGTATCCTAGAGGCAACATGACACATCATGACTGAGAACTTGGAAGAGCACAGCTGAGGTAATTCCATATAGGTGCATGTCCTTCAAGGACCTGAAAATTCCAGTCATAGTCATAGACTAAAAGGATGATGTAGTTTGAAAGGCAATCTAGGACTGTGTTATTGTGTTGTTCATGGTCATATCCAGTAAAAGTCTTGAGTAGCTCAAAGGATGGAGAACATACAGGCTCTTCTAGGAAACCTGTTCCAGCATCTAATCACTCTCACTGTGAAATCTGATTTTTTTTCAGTCCACATGGAATATCCCCTTTTAGAACTTGCACTTTCTTCTGTCTCTTTTTCTTTACCTGGGCACCACTGAGAAACGCCCAGCCCAGACATTTTTACACTTCAGGTTCTTTTTTTTAGTGGAAGAATAAAGGTAGCCCTTCCTTTTCTTACAGATAAATGAAACAGGCTCTCTCAGCCTCTTCTCATAATTTCTGTGCTCCAGCCCTCTGGCCATCCTAGAGAAACATCCAGTTTGTCAATATTTGTCTTGTGTTAGGTGACAAAATTGAACTGAAGATGCAGTTTCACAGGCTCTAAGCCAGAGAGGAAAAATCACTTAACCTAGAAGCCACAATCTTGCTTAAAAAGCACAGTATGTAATTAGCTTTCTCTACCGTATACTACTGACTCCTTGTCCTTGCTGTCTTCCAGGACAATGTTCTTTTCTGTTGGGTTGCCACAGAGACAGTCCTCAGCTTGTGCTGTTGTATGGGGCTATCTTGTTCCAAGTGTGGGACATAGCATATGCCTTTGAACTTCAGGAAGTTGCTGTCTACCCATTATTCTCGATTACCAAGGTCCTTCTGAATGAAAGCTCTATTCTCCAATGTTTCAAGTGCTCTATACAACCTACCATCATCTGCAAACTCAGCAAGAGTTTATTGTAATCCATTGCTGAGGTAATCAATGAAAACATTACACAGCATCTGCCTCTTTATTTATCCTCAGTGATCATAGCTGTCAACTTGGAACAGTCTTGGAACACCCGACATCTAAACTGAACTCAGCAGCGTGGGTTTTCACATGTTTTCAGTTAGCCATCCAAACCATATTTTTTTCTATAAAAATGATTTTGGAAAATGTCAAAAGTTTCACTTAAGCCAGGGTGAGTAGCACATAATATTCTCCCCTTGTCCATAGTCAGCTATATGTTATAGAACCATAGAATCACAAAAGGGTTTGAGTTGGAAGGGACCTTAAAGAACTTCTAGCTTCAACCTCAGCACTCTGATAAGAGACCCTCTATAGCTTTCTTGAAGGCCCAGAAAGAGAGACAAGTCCATCAAGACAGCCTACAGTTTTTCTTGCCTATCATCAGAGGAAACAATCAGTTTTGGTGTAACATGCTGCTGATAGATCCCCACTGGCTGTTCCCCATCATCTTTTTCTTTCTGTGCCTGGACATGGCTTCCAGGGTTCTTTACTCTGTAATCTTTCCAGACAGTGGAACATGCAGTTTTCAGTATCTCTTTATTATTATTATTATTATTATTATTATTATTATTATTATTATTATTATTATTATTATTATTATTATTATTATTTTCTTAAAAAAGAAGTGTGTTATTTGCCAATTTAGCAATCATAAGGAATTTCCATGATCACCATGGTCAGAAAGATGACAGCAAGGAGCCTTGTAATGACATCACTCAGCCAGCTCATCAGCCTTGTTTGTACCACATCAAAGCCTGCAAGCCATATGTGCTGATTTCACTGAAGTGGTCCTTATCTCAAACTTCCTCTGCTGTGCATAATGCTGCTCCCTCCACTTTTTTTTTTCCAGAGTCTGCTGCTCAGAGACACAGCCCTCTGGGAAGCCTCAAGAGAAGAATCTGTCATTAAGCTGGAGTTCTCCAGATACATAGATTGACTATTTCAATTTCAGGCAAGTTTGGGCCTTCCTAATTCTTTCTACATGCTGCTCCTCATATCCTTTCTGCTTTATTTCTCTTCATTTTTATCTTCCATGTTTCCTTTTCTCATTCAGGATCTAAATCAGCAATTCTCATTGAAGCCAGGCCACCCTGCTCATTATTTCCATGAATCAGAATGGACCATTCTTGGTCTTTAAGAGCCTTCTTGAAAGACCAGCTAGTAATCCTAGGTCTCTTTGCCCTTTTAGGCTGACTCCCTACCACACCACTTTCTTAAAAGGCATGTGAGAACCTAATCCATTTACCTTGTCCTGGCCACGATTTTGTCCTTACTGCCTCCTCCTTCTCCTCCTCTTAGATGCAGCCTTTCATCTATTACCGTATGAGCCTCACTTTCCTGTAGTCAGTGCTCTAGTCCTGCTGAGAAAATCAGCCTTTTCTCTGCTGTAGAACTAAAAGCATTGGGATGTCAAGGGAACGGGGGTTTCGTCAGATGATCAGCTAAGCATCTTCTGCCAACTACTGCCTGTGCTTCCTGCAGTCACATTCTCCAACTCACATGGTACAGGAATGGCATGCTAGACATTGCTACTGCCTCCTTTCACACAAACATACCTCACTGCCAGCCTCCTTCTGAAGGAACTGAAATAGAAAGAATGGTAAGGCAATTCCATATGTTCTGATTATATTTGATCTCATTAGCACACTTCTTCCTGCAACAAAACTCTTCAGATAATGAAATCTTGTTCTGGAATGAAAATAAAAGGATATTTGAAAAAGCAGTGTAAGGAAAGGGGATTTCACTTTATCAACTTATTATTGTAGTTGTTTTTTGTTGTTGTTGTATTTTATTTTTTTTCCCAAGAGAAAAAGAAAAGGAAAATGGCAAAGTGACAAGGAAAAATAAAACAAAAGAGAAGCCATCGCTGTATTTCAAAGCCAGCAAAAATTAGAGTAGGCAGTAGTAAAAGCCAAATGGAAATCATAATTCTTCTATTTCCCTGACTGCTCAGACATGTGTAATAGGCTTGGCAGAGCGTCAAGGAAAACAGGGGCCAAGCTGTGGTGTGTTCAGAAGAATCGAAAGGCTGCTCTTTAGCAGAGCCAGATTTCAGTGCAGCTCAGAGGAGAAAAGTCTGAAGCTCATCTGCAGCTTTTTCCTGATGAAGAGGATGGAGGAGGACAGAACACAGACAATGAATGGACACTTTTAAGCTCTGGAAGGAAAACAAAGGCATTTGCCTTATAGTTCAATCTTAGTAGGTACTTTTTTTTGTTTTCTTTGATTTAGCATACTGTGCTCTAAGCCAAAAGTACAAGGCAATATTAAAAGCATGAGCTGGATCGCTAACTTGAACAGCTCTAAAATATGGACTCAGCTAGATCATGAGGAAAACACAGCCCACCTAATAGCACCCAAACCAGAAGTCACTAAACACATTGTGAGTCCAATTCTCTTACAGAAATATCTGTCAGAAATTAAACAGGCAGAAAGCATCAGGTCTTTCATGGTGCTAGCATAGTCCAAGCAAAGGAATGAACAGGCCCAGAAGGTTAATACGTTTCACTTCAGAGTTCAGAGAATCCCCAGCCTAAGAGCAAAGCTCTTGGTTTTCATTCAGGAGCATCTGAGTTCCAGTGCCTTATCACCAACATAATTTCAACTAAGGAAGTAGAATGACAATACTCTTATAGTCTGCCATATTTTCCAAGATTATTTCATATATTGGAATGGTGTTGCCTTTGTGCATGCACTTCATGAAAGGACATTGCAAATGTCAAAGGATCACTATGTAAAGGTGTTTGTATGTGGAAAGAAGCTCTCTTGACGGAGGTAAATATACAGTACCACCTGGAGTAGATTAACTTTGGAGGCTGAAGGTAACCTTGTCTTTTTCTAGCTATGAGGTCAGCTAAACACTAAAGCAGCTTACCGGGAAAGGAAGTGGGATTGACTTTAAGATCTTTCAAATCAGATTAGATACATTTTAGAAAGGTGTTATATTTGGGTTTTTTTCTAACACCATTTGAGAAAAGGAAACTGTTTCAGAGTATTTAAGAGTTCAGACCAAGTGTTAAAATAAGTGGTCCTTCCCCATTTCAAACATGGGAACCTAGGGTCAGTATCAGATCATTTACATTTACATTTACATTTTTTGTAACCAGATGGTAATTTGTCTATGATCATAGTCAGGAACTGTTCACACAGTGAAGCAGTGACTTGTATCTCAACCTGAACAGAATACACAGGTCATGACACTCAGGTCAATGCAGACCATGCCTGTTCTCTGCAGTTCTCTTTTTCTTTCCAGTGTCTGCAACAGCACAGTCTGGATCCCATCCTGTTCTACTATTTCCTAATAACTTCTTCCATTTTCTCTTTGAATTCTCCTCTTCTTTTGACTCTGCACACCCATTTTTATTTGAGTATGAAGAGAACTGTTGTCCTGGTGTAACCAAAAAAACAAAACAAAACAAAACAAAACACAGATGCACACAAATTATACTGCCTGAAAACTTACAAAAGGGAGAAAAGAGGAAGAAAACATAGATACTTTCTTTTCCTTTATGCTCTCCTTCTCTTCTCTCCCCTTTCTTTCCTCCTCCCTTTCTCTCTTTCTCTCTTCTTTCCTTTTGGGTTACCTGATGCATAAACATTTTTTATTATGAACTTTGTTGAGAATGGTAAGGTTGTCCTCATCTCTTGCTTGACACTTAACAACCTTCCAACAGAAAAGAGTAAAAAAACCAGAAGAAACAACACCATAATCAAGCTGAGGCCAGGCCAGTGCAGGGCAGAGCCGGATAACTCCGAGTACCATTATTTAATGAGCATGCAACTTAAGTTTGGGATTGACCTCAGAGGTAAGTCCTGCGCAGAGGGTGCACTATTCCCACAGTGTAGCAAGTGTACAATTGTCTGTAGTAAAGTCTGCTATACTAATGATGACACAAGAAACTGCTGCTACCTTGCAATATGCTGAGTCTACTAAACTATGGATTGAAGTATCAGAAAAACCAGGTGAGCAACTCTGAACAATTTTCTGCCCTAGCTGTTTTACAAAAGTCCAGCAATAGATTCTGCAAAGACTCCTGGCTGAACTACTTCACCAATGAAAGAGAGATCTGCCAGCACTGAAGTTTTTCCTGTGACCTGCCTACTCCTAACTGTGCAATAGCCTCCTCTGAGTTCCTAGAGGGTTACTTTAACCGTGGGCTACACTTTTGTGTGTTAGCATGCAGGATGCTGAAATGTCCTTTTATCCTATTGCTTCTTCACTGTGTGAGCTCACCCTGGGGTGAACAGAAAATCCAGCTTCTAAAACAGGAGAAAATCAAACAGTGAAACCTGGGGCCTGCTAGTCTACAGAAGATGCTATTTCTATTTTACCTCTTTTCTTAAATTACATCTAGTCTCCCATTTGCATCTACAACAAAGGATTCCTGGCATAACCCCAAGAAGTACTAGGAGGTATGTATTTGTACCACTGAGGGCTGGCTCTAGCTGGAATGGATTGGCCTCATACACACTGCAAGTGTCTATCTGTAGCTGTTACAACCCTTGTCTGCTTTTGTGTTGCCATCTCACAACACCAAAGCAATTATGAAAGACCCACAATGTACTTTGTTTTTCACCCCCATGACAAAACACTACCCCCCCCTACCATCACTACTTCTGGTGCTTCCAACAGCACTGTATTTGGTATTTGAACTAGGTAGACCCTTTTTGTGGCTTTGACCTGGGCAAAGGCAAACATCACTTGCTCAGTGCATCGTGCTAAGTGACAGGAGAATTTGTGCATAAGGACAAGGCTGCTATCAGAAACAAATGAATGTCAGGGCAAATCGCTGAAATTAGATGACATATAGCCTCAGTCCCCACCCACACTGGTCCCTGCAATGCAGAAAAGGAACCTGTTGCTCTGGGGACCAGATTTGTGTACTTTGCTATGGGGTCTGATGCTTAAGATTGCCTTGTTCTCCCACTCTAGTGCAGATCCTATAGCTGCAGGAGTGCTGGATAGTCTGTATGCATGCCGGGACATGATTATTTGCTGCAGAGAGGATTTTCTGGTAGATGGAATTCTTTCCCTGCAATGGGAGGGGAAGCAATAGGACCAATTTGTAGGCATAAACAGTTTCTTGAACTGTGTGGAGAGCAATGCCCAGCTATGGGCTAAAATCCTGTGATTTACTTCTCTGGGACATGAGATCAGGCAGATTTTGAGACCAAGGAAAGAAACTTAGCCTGAGGAATGAGGATCATGCTACCATTGCTTTATTCTGCACATGCAAAGAATGGACTTTTACAAATGTTCCTAAATGTTATCTCTTTTATTAATAAGCTGAACAGTAATTTCATCTCCAGATATTCACCCTAGTTTGTCAGCACGGAGTATCTTGGCTTAGAGCTGATAATTCTGTGATGAGATGAAGCGGGAGAACGCAAGGTGAATCTGAAGGAGGAATCATTTTGGGTGACTAAACTATAATCCTCTTTGTTTGTGTATTTTTCAAATCTGAATTTCATGTGTGAATAATTTATATCAATCCAGGGAGGAAACCAGAGAAAGGAAGAGATAAATAATTTATAGTAATAAACAAAAATCAGTGCACATCTTAAATACCCTTCCCCGTGCACACAGAGACAGAATAGATTTGTTCAAAACTGACCCATGGCCTGGCACAGATTCTTTCTGATCATCCTTTTTTCCCCCTCAGCTGTAACACAGGTCGGTTTGGTGCTGTTTATATACAGCACAACTTAAGCATTGTGCTTTAAATCCACACATACAGAAAAGAATCTCCCCATTCTGAAGCTCTGAGCTTTATGTTTATCCCAAAGATACACATGCAGCTTTTTACTCTGGAGGAATCCTTTCGAAGACAGTGGTCACAAGTAAAGTCAGGGTTTAGTAGTGACAAGCAAGGGAAAAGGTATGGAGTCTAAGTGCACATTTGTTTTCTCATATAGTTTCTGAGTGCTAAAAAATACTTGGAGTGTATTTAAATGGAAATTTGCAATGCTATTCTGTATTATATCCTGGGTCAGAAGAGACAGAGAGCCCAAAAGGTTGGTAACAGAGCAGTGCCTCCCCTGTAGACTCCTCTTCAGCTGAACTTCCTAGCACACTTTGCTATAATCACCACTGTATCCACATTGTGCAGTTTTCATCTGCAGGTTTTGCTTTGCTTTTTTTTTTATTATTATTATTTTTATTTTATTCCCTTCCTTCCATATCCCTGATGGAAAAAGACACATTTGTCTCTGTCTAAAATTAGTATATTTTGTCTCTGTGTTTCCTTCTTCACTCCCCGCTTAGAGTCTGCATTCTCAAATTAGGACTGGCATGATCTAATTAAGACAGACATAAGAGATAGAGAATGCTCCAGAGGAAAGCTGGAGTAGGAGTAACAGGAGGAGAATTGTGATTTTTTTTATTCCTGCTCAGGCATAATCTTAAAGACATGAAGCAACACACATGCCTACTCAAACAAGTTGTTAGCAAACTAATCGTGCATTACAAGACAGCAGAGCCACACTGTGCTCATTATACACTGTTTAAAGATGGTTTTAGTGCAGTCAGAAGGCAAATCAAACATGCCTAGACATAAGGTTGAATGGGGAAGATTGTCTTTTTCCTTTTAAGAGGCAGAGGAGAAGCATCAGTCTATATTCATGGAAGATTGGAATGCTGAGTCTGAATTGCCTATCTGCTCAGCTAAAGAGGCCTTGGTAGAAACTCCTTTCCTCAGTTCTCTAGAAGAGAGTGGGAAGAAGGATTTTCTGAAGTCATGCATTCTTGTATCCAGATGAATGCCAACAAATAGGTGGAGGCAGTTGGCCACAGTGGTAATAGACATTTGCAGCAACAACAACCTTCCATCATAGTTAAATACGTAGATTTAACAAGTATGGGAAGTGGAGAGTTGGACTGGGTACGTGTGTGGTGACATCACATACATGAATATTTATGGTAAGAGGCTGAAATATAGTCTTTCATCTTGGAAGACGTTTGTATTCTAATACTAATAGCCTGCATACATGAAAGACTCAAACAGTCTTGTCCATGAAAGTGGACTTAACATTCAGCCTTTGTGATACAGCTGGTATGCTCATTGCAGCAGGATAAAAGGAACCTTGTATCTTTGCAGGACCCGATACTAATACCACTTACAAAGCAATACTTCAGCCTTAAGAAGTTTTAGAATTTCTTTGAACAAAGCATTAAATTTATCATAGATGTTTTGCAAGCATTTGATACGTGAATTCCAGTCATTGCCATTCCAGGTAGCATTGTGATCCTACACAGGGATGTTCATAATCAAAGAGCTCAGTTTTATTCTATTAAATTCAGTCATGAGATGACTAGAAATTTTACTGTAAAATATGTCTCCTTTAGATCTCTTTCCATATATTCTTAGCTGTAAATGTGCTGCGTTTGTAGTATCCTCAGTGGAGACTACAAAGATCCCAATAAGTCTCCCTGTAAACTGCATGATAAGATGCAGTTTGTCCCTATAAATGTAGACATCTAGTGCTGTTTTACACACTCTTGGTCATGAAAAAAGTTCATTTAAAAAATTAGTAATAATCAGACTGTACTTAATCCAAATACCCACACCTCCACAACAGTGGAATATGTAGGATGTCTGTTTCCAAATGGAATGGAGACGGAATTTCTGGGAGTGAGAAAGATGAGCTCTGTTTGTCCAGAGCAGGTTGTTTGAGAGGAGGGAAACTGTGGTTGTTTTCACGGCCAGTAAGGAGGATCTAGTGGCACCTGTGAGGAAGAGCTAAGGAAGAAGCAAAGAAGACTGTGTCTGCTCAGCCTGTGCTTGCTCAGCCCTTGTTGTGTATGTCTCCCTGAGGAAGATGTGAGTGCACAGGGTTGTTTAATCTGGAGATATGGCCATTCACCATGCTTCCTGCACCATAAACAAAAGAGCAACTAAATGTTCAGGGCTAAAAATCTGGAAGTAAACATAGCTGCCTACATAGGCACAACATAAAGAAGCCTGCATGGTGGACTGTTCTAAGTGTTCCATGTGTATTTCAGTTTTACCTGGTGTTCCTTGCAGCTGGGAAGTGCTTACAGCTTCATAAACTGTGATGCAAGTATGAGAAGTCTATACAGGAAAAACTGGACTTGCACCCACTGTCCTTCACTAAAGTGTATTCTACAATCTCTGTCATTGTCAGTATGCATTGACTAGCAGTCTGTTAAAGTACTTAAGCGTGCTATTATATCTGCCCAAATAAGAAAGACAAGCCCTTCAGCACTCTGCGTATTATCTATTCACTGATAGCATGAGGCAGAACCATTTCATAGCAGTCTCCAGAGGCAAGGCAGGGTTCGTTATCGCAGGCCTGATAAAGGCACTGCTTGTCCATCTGATTCCCAGCCCTCGCATGAGGACCAATCACCACTCCGCTGTAATGCTGTTGCACCGCTCACCCTCTCATGATGGACGGTGGATATCTTACCTGTCAGTGCCAATGTTCTGACAGACCACATGATTGATGTCCACAGCCTAAAAAGATTCAGTACATTTTTTGTCCATTACATTGTTATCTTTCAGAAGTTCCCATCAGATAAAAATTTCAGTCGGAAAACAGGATATGTTCTGTTCTCTCCTTTCCCCTTCGCCCCTATGAGTTTTTAGAATAACAGTATAACTAAATTGCACTTAAAAAAAAAAATAAAAAAGAAGATAAAAAAGACAAAAAGTCGACAGACATTTAAACTTTCTTCGTCCTTTAAACTTTAGCTTAAGGAATCCAGGCTGCCTTTCAGTCCCCTCCGTGCTTGCAAAGGCTTTCTCTACAGAGCAGATTATAGACAGCTGTGCATTGTGAGTAAACTTGTATATTGAAGGGGGTTGTTAATGTGATTATCTGTGTTCCCAGAAGTCAGAGCCAGCATCAGAGCTCAGCAGTATGCAAACGTATGGGAAAACTATCTTCTCTCCCAGTGCTTGATCTATCATTCTTATGGTTCCCGCAATAAAAACTTCAGCTGTATCATCTATTCTAAGCTGCTAGAGTCCATCTGTGGTGTGTGTCTGTAAGTCCAGCTATGGATTTATTTAGTACTAATGGTCACAAAGACTGCCAGTGCCTAGAAGAAAGTGCACTGGTATTTCATCCACTTAGAACATGTGTTTGTCCAGTTTTTTATCCTCAATCTGGACAACAGGCTCAGCCCCAGCAGGCAGTGCTCCTAATCTCAGACATCTTCGTGCTAGTCACATAATATGCTAAACAAAGCCCATTTTCTTTACCCACCCTTCATTCTTTCCTCTTTGCAGATGGTCCTGCCTGAACCTCTCCAGCTAAAGCTCTTCACCTTTATAGAAACACACTTACTCAAGTGCCCACTTGGTACTAGCACAAGGCTCCACTTTCTCAAAATGGTCATCTGGTGCCAGTTCAGGATGCCGAGGTGGCTTATGGTGTGCCCAAGAGACTGTAAGCACCATCTCCTGATGACACTGCCTGTGCTCTTTGATCCATCTTTTAGGAATGAAAGAGGCAGAACAGAGTCTTGTGTTATTCTGCCTATTATGGTATACCACCTCCAGTAATTTGATGGGAAACCAATGTTTAACAGCATGAATTAAATTGTTTGCACTGAAACACAGTTTTGTCATGTACTTGTGGCTTCTGTTTCTTTCCAGTGTAATTAGGTAATAGAAAAGCTTGTCAAAATATTGGTTTGTTGAAAACACTGAAAAACAGGCTTTGATCTGTTTTTAATTTTCAGATTGCAAAAGTGTACACGGAGTAAATTTTGGTTTCTAAAAGTCCAGGTATTATATATACATATTTACTTATATCAAACTACAAGGGCTTGCTTTAAAAGTAATGCCTCCTGTTTTATTACTTTGGCCCATGATAACAGGTGGATGTTGATGGGGTGGCAGTAGAGGTTGAACCTTCTTGTCAGTGTCCCTATACATTTTGTTGCAGCATGACAAGATGGAAGCAGAGAGGCGGTCTGATAAAAAAGAGATAATAGTTATGAATGAAGCAATTAATCACCACTCCTCCAACTGATGCCCAGCTAGCCCCTTGAGCATCAAAAGAGATCACAATGAACTCTCACCCCTTTCAAAACTCTTTCCACATGGTGTCATATGATACAGAATATCTGTTTGGCCAGTTCAAGTCAGCTATCCTAATTTTGTTCTCTCCCAGCTCCTTGGGCCCTTCACTGCAAACGGCCTTGGCTCTGTGCTTCACTGCTCAGATGCAACTATAAACATCAGTGTGTCATCAATGTTATTTTTCTCCTAGAACCAAAAGACAGCATCACACCAGATAGCGAAGAACACAATTCAGTCCCAGCTGAAACTATGACAAAGTTGCATTAAAAAGTTGTGCATATCCTCTGCAGGAAACATCTGTTCTGAATAATAGAGAGGACAGAATCTGTCTTTGTAGTCATGGAAGATTGTCGTTCCATCCCAGACAAAGATGCAAAGGAAACAACCTTTCTCCACCTCCTGAAAAGGAGGGCAGTATGAAGCTGGGGCAAAACAGAACTAGACACCAAGCAGTTATGGCAAGCGTAATAATAAACAGAGCCAATGGTAGCGGCAACTATTTCACAGATGTCAGGAGGGAATCCCGGAACCCAGTGAGCACATACAGTACCACGAAGATACCTGAACTTCTGTGGTTACTGGGGTCAATTGATTTTGAAGAAGTTTTATTGTATTGCCTTATGGTTTGATTGAAAGCTTGGTTTTACTGGAAGAGGATCATTTGAAAAGCCATACCTACTGAACAGATGAAACAAGCTACTTCAGTCTATAGTGTCAAGCAGTTAGATGCACCAAACTTAGTCGATTTCCTTGTGGGTGATCAATGAGCAACGTGTTCTCTGAAGGTGAGGAAGCTGATTAGCTCATTCACACAGCACCAGTCCCATGATTAACCAGCCCCACCTAGAAAACAGAAGAGAAAAACAAACTAACAACAACAACAACAAAAATGTCTACCAGGACAAAATGTGTGTCTCTTCTGTGCTAACAACCTAAGTGTGGCTGGGTGCACACCAAGGAGGAAAGCTATGTTTGCAGAGGGCATAGAAAAATTCAGCAGCAAAGAGCTGAATTGCATCTGCATATTCTGTCCAGTGCCATTTCAGATGGTTCTTTCTTCACAATGAAGGGGAGGACTGTGCAGAGCCTTCCATGCTGAGCTGCTAAATGAATTTTTCTTCATGAAGGCTGGGGGGGAAAATGAGGCTGCCAGTGACTCCCATCCTCAACTATTGGAGTGTAATTGTGCCCAGGGCCAGGCAGCTGCTGCTTCCTGCCCTGAAATGGAAAAGCAGAAGTGCTTGTATTTTTAAGGAGGATTTTGACTGAAGCAAAATAAAGCAGTGGCAAAACATACAAACAGAGCTTAATGAGAATACTCTTGATTCTCTTCTTTGTATTGAAAGGAAAAAGAAAAGCTCAGAGACAGATAGCAGTCATGGCTGAATCTTGTAGGTAAAAAGCCTTCCTGAGGCTGGAGGAACTTGGACAGCTGGGGACAAGAAGGTTAAAAAATAATAAGGTCTGCAAACCTAGAACTAATTACTAATAACTAAAAGCTAGGGCCAGGAGAAAGCTCACGTCCCATTTCTTCTTTGTGTTATCCACAGGGACTCTTGGTTCTTCTTGCCTCCTCATGAAGTTTGCCCATGTACTGCCATGAGGATGCTACACTTGTCTGTACTGAGCAGGGCAGTGGTCTCCATGGACAAATATCCATCCCCAAAAGTTCCACGCAGCCCAGTAATGATCTGTTTTAACTACTCTTAGAAAACACACAAATTTCTCTGCTGTGTCACACTGTGTCATGTGTCCACACTGCAGAGGCTTTGAGGAACCCTGGGAACATAGTTGTTATGTCTTGTCCAATATGTCTTCACTCTGTGGCTCATGTGTCCTGTTCACCCACCTCTCACCCAGGTCTGACCCTGCCCTACCCTGCTCTCTCCAGTTCTTCAGTAGCACAAACAGTGAAGCGACCCTGAGGCAACAGTAAATTGTTTTATAACACTGACCCTAAAATGGGAGTGTCCTCAGTGTCAAGAGAGACAAAATGCCGTGGAGATCTTCATGACATGATACTGTAAGCAGAAAATCAAATTTCAGCTTGATCTTATCTAACCTCCCAGTGTCACTGAAGTTCAGAAGACTATGACTAAAGAAACATCCTTATATATTAACAACATAAAAATGGCCATTAAGAATATAATTACTGAGTATTGGATAGTTGGAACAGCATGATCTTTAAGGTCCCTTCCAAGATAAGCCATTTCATGATTCTATGTTTCTATAACACTTGCAAGTATTATTAAGGCTTTTATATATCCAACATAACCCAACTCACTATTTTTGTTGGTAGCTTCTCAATAGAGCGGGAGGGGAGGAATCTGCCAGCTCCCAGCTGCTACTTTTTGTTGTGGGCCACTAGTGGTGGAAAGTTTCATCACTAGTGTACAAGCAATGAGGAAGGCATGAGACTACAGAGATACAGGCAGCATCTGGTGAGACCAGTGAAGGTTGGACAGGTCTTTCACACAGGACATTTGATGCCTGTGTCACCACTGAAGTTGCTGGGATTTAGTAGCAATGTCTCAGCTCCTCTCTTGGCAGCAGAAAAGATGTGGAAGATGTGGAAGTGGAAGAATCTTCAAGAGATTACATTGGAAAGTGGTATCTGCTTTTCCTGAGTAAAAAAGTAAACTATGAGTTGCTTAATGTTTACTGGCATAAAAATCAAACTCCACATCTTATCTTGCATAACAGCACTGTTGAATCAAGCTTTCTACTGATGTCATTTAATAAAGAACTCACAATACAAATAATTTAATAAAGTTTAAAATAAAGTATGGATACCTCCTAGCAAAGTGGGCTGCCCTCATACAGAAATTGGCATATGGGCACATAAATACTTTGCACCAGAAGTATGATTTATTTTTTTCAAATCATAGAATCACAATCCATTCAAAAAGAGAAATTCAAATATCTCTTTTATCAAGAATCTCAGAATGAGAAGGCTTCTTATAGGTTTCCATTTAATGCTCGCCATATATTTGCCCAGAGCAGGGAAGCTAGTACCTCTAGAACATTTAAAAAGGGAGAGGTGTTAGCCAGACAGAAAAGTATATTTTTTCTCCGTTATCTATGGTTTGTATTTCTCCCTGACAGAGTTGTCTGGCTTGAGAAGACATTGACCAACATCATCTAAAGCAACCAAGAGCCGATGGGAGTAGAACAGCAACAAATGTTCTTGCTAGTTCTCACAAACTCGGGATAAATCATTATCATCATTAAAAAAAAAAAAAAAAAAAAAAAAAAAAAAAAAAAAAGACTTGTCCTAAATATTAATATCACTAGAAGTCCCTATGCCTATGAAAACAATATCATCATCATAGTATCATAGTATCGTGCGAGTTGGAAGGGACCTTAGAGATCATCGAGTCCAACTCCCAGGTTTCGAGCCCTCTGTGTAGCGAAGCGGCACTTCTACCCCCTGCGCCACAGGGGGGATTCAAACCCAGGCCCTTCGGTGCCGCAGGCAGCACTTTATACCACTGCGCCACCAGGGGCACAGTGCAAGTAGTTCTGATAATTTTGAAAGTAAGATTATTCCTGACCAGGAACTCTACACAAGAAAAATAAAAATAAAAAATAAAAAAAATTAAAAAAAAAAAAAAGGAAAAAAATATAGAGAGAGAGGTCTGCATACAATTACCATAGAAAAGTCTTGTCAACAGAATGTCTTCCTTTGCTTTTCCGTTCTAGTGTTAGAGATGTATGTGTGCCTTGAACTGCTAATTCTACCACCCAGCAAAATAGAGAAAA
This sequence comes from Excalfactoria chinensis, assembly GCF_039878825.1. NCBI lineage: Eukaryota > Metazoa > Chordata > Aves > Galliformes > Phasianidae > Excalfactoria > Excalfactoria chinensis. Next base: position 49,576,311 of record NC_092825.1, on the reverse strand, counting down.
CTTCAAGTGCTGGGAGACTGAAACACACTTCATTCCTTTGATGGCCATAAGCTACTGTATGTCTAAGTGCATCTTGGCTCCTTCTCATAGGTTATTGGATGCCTTGCAACCCAGGAAGGAGGGCAGGGGAAAATCAACAGCTTATGTAGCACCTACTTGGATTTGACCATTTGGGTCCGAATCCCTTGCAGAAGGTTAAATAGACACAACTGTTCAGAGGAAATTCTCTTCTGAATATAGCAACGTCCAGCTTTCCCTTCCACGTGAATTCTTCATATCAACACTCTCCAGCCATCTCAAACTCACGAGTTGTTGTGCAGGTGGCTTGCCTTTCCAAATCACTGTCATGACATTTACAGAAGAAGCTCCCACAGCTCCTCCATCATTTCTTTATTTTCCTTCTGTGACCTTTTTTCAGTTTGTCTCCTGGAACTCATTTTCGTCCTCCTCTATTCCTATTTTTCTCTCCAAATGGCACTGGTCATCTCTCTGTGCCTAATTATGCTCAAACCACGGCTGTTGTAGAAGCTTTTTCCCCTTGTATCTCCCACCATCTGGAACAGTGTCTTTTTTTTTCTGTTGTTTCTTTCTGCCTCACTGCCTCTCCATCTACTTTCAAATCTCATCTGAAAACATCTCTGCTCCCATGCCTGTGCCTCTTAATTTCTCTCTCCCTCTGCTATAATGTATTATTTAACTTTGATAAGTACCTTGGGATGCTATTTGTATGAAACAAATTCTACTAAATAAAGCTGTACTCCACTGTCAGTGGAGCTTACCCAAACTATTTGCTTTCTCTATTGGTCTTTAGTAGACATCTGACCCCCCACACACCCCTCCCGTGTTGATGACGAACAGATTATGCTGATGGCCACTCTGTAATTGGAAAGACAAGGAATGTGATGCTACCCTGTGCATTTATGAGAAACAGAAAGGCTGCTCTGAGCCAGAGTCCTTCAAATGGGGGCACCTCATCAAGAAGAACAGGAGTAATCCCAGGGAAACTTGGAGCAAAGTGCTAAGTTGTTGCAAGGCTCATCAGTCCCCAAAGCTCACTGGTGAGCTCTGTTTTTCTCACATGTCACATGCATGTGTAAATACCTGAGGCAGACACATGGCCTGGGGTGCTTATCTGAGGCATAGACAGCTACTACAACAAAACTATTGAAGCATTGCCACAAACAGGCTCAAGAGGAGCCAGATGAGGGTAAAGAGCAGAGGTATAATGTGCTCACCTCTGAAGTGCAAAGCCAGGAGAGGTGCACAGGGAACTGCTCAAGAGCTACACAGAGGGGCAATTGTTTGTTTCTGTTTGTTGGCTGTCTCCATCTGCTTTCCTGTAGCTGTGAACTGTTAAAAAATAAATAAAAAATAAAATAAAATAAAATAAAATAAAATAAAATAAAATAAAATAAAATAAAATAAAATAAAATAAAATAAAATAAAATAAAATAAAATAAAATAAAATAAAATAAAATAAAATAAAATAAAATAAAGGAGGGAGGGGTGGAGGAAGAGGGGAGAGAGGAAACATAAAAAATGAACAAATAACCTAATAGTATGTGTTTTCAGTTCTTCTGACACTTGCTGAAGCACATGATGCCATTTGTCAGTGGGAAGTTTGTCATGCTTTTTCATAGTAGTTTTGAATCCTGAAGTGATCTGTACTGCATCTCCTAAGCTCCATGTCCACCATCTGAAAAGTAGGGGTTTCTTCATCACAGTGACATAGAAATTCTAAGCCCTGAACTTTCCTGAGCCTCTTCAACCTCTTTAGTTAGCCAGTCTTCTTTCAAGGTAAAAGCGTTGTTGCAGACTTAAAATCATGGAATCATCAAACCAGTAATTATTGGACGTGATTGTCTCCCTCTACTCAGCGCATGAGGCCCCATCTGCAGTATTGCATCCAGGCCTGGGCTCCCCAGTACAGGAAGGACATGGAGCTCTTAGAGCAGGTCCAGAGGACGACAACTAAGACGATCAGAGGGCTGGAGCACCTCTCCTATAAAGAAGGGCTGAGGGAACTGGGATTGTTTAGCTTGGAGAAGGCTCTGGGAACATCTCATTGCAGCCTTCCAGTACTTGAAGGGAACATGTAAACAGGAAGGGGAATGTCTGTTTTGAGGGTGAACAGTGATAGGACAAGGGGGAATGGTTTTAAACTGACATGGGAGATTTAGGAAGTTTTTCACACAGAGGGTGATGACACATTGGAAAAGGTTGCCCAAGGAGGCTGTGGATGCTCCATCCCTGGAGGCATTCAAGGCCAGGCTGGATGTGGCTCTGAGCAGCTTGGTCTGGTGGCTGGCAACCCTGCACATAGCAGGGGAGGTTGAAACTAAATGGTCCACTGTTGTTGTCCTTTTCATCCTAGACCATTCTATGATTCTACAACTCCATGATTCTACGAATGTCAGAAAAGACCACTAGGATCATCTTGTCCAACCATAAGTTGCATCATCCACTTTATTACAGTGAACTTGGAAAAGGAGGAGTGATAATGGTTTGGCTTAAAACAGCATCTTCACCAAACCTTGTGCTGAAGGGTCATCATAACAGAGGTGACAATGGTGCCTCAGAGCTTACTGATTCAGTAAAAAATAGTCCCTAACCAGAGGATCTGCTTAGCAAGAAACACTCCGATAAACTGATAATAAAATAATTACGGATAATAGCCACTCTTTTGAGAAAATAATAAACTTATTCCTGAAAAACTGAAGAGTAAATAGGCTAAATTTATTGAATAAATAATTTGCTATGAATTATTCACTCAGCTTTAGCGCTTGCAGCTATTACTTTAAAATATTCCCCTATTTAACATACAATGCAAACTAATAACAATTAAGTCAGCAGCAGTGGAATGCTCTCAGCAAGCCATGCTGCAGACTGTTATGCAGCTTAGCCACAGTGGGATGACCATTTATTAATCTGACAACATATGCAGCCTAATTGGCTATTTACAGTCATTGGCCAATCAGTGTGCAAGGATTTACATAGAGACAGTGCTGTTACTTTTAGCAGTCATGAAACATCTATTTATTCTGGACTTGCAGACTGGCCATCCCCACCAGACCTTTCACTGCTTGCTCATAATTCTCCCATCCAGATACACAGGATTAATCCTCATATCCAACAAAATCAGCAGCGAAATTCCTCTTGATTTGTGAAAAGCCAACACTTCAACTCTAGTTTCACCTTGTGCTTAGATGATGTAATATGGTTTGACCAAAATAGGCCAAGAGGTGGATGAAATTTAAGCTTGTGCCTTTGACCCACTTCTATTTAACCTGTACACTGGCTCTGACTCTTTTCAAAATTAAAGTTCTTCAGTTATATTTAAATCTTGTTTATATCAGTCAAATGAGCATAAGTCCTACTGCCCCTTCTCATCCCCAGGTGGGGACAGATAGATTGAGCTGAGCTGAGAGCTGAGCTTTTTAATGTTTTATCAGATAAATGATACTGCTGCAACTTGTGCAAAACACTTCCTATGTAAAACTGATGCGCAGAAACCAGCGGTTGCTTGGCTCCGTCTTTTTTGTTCCAGTGTCGGGATATAGTGTGAGAAAGCAGAGTCCTGCTTTATCATGGTATATTTACTCTGGTGTTTCCTCTTTGGCTTGGATTTGCCACATTCACTAACAAATTCCAAGGTTGAAGGAATTTACTTCCTGTAAAAATGTCAGCCTTCCAGGTTTCAAGTTTATTTAGCTCATGATGTGGTAATTACCAGCACATAAACAGGAAATATACCCTCTGGTACTAATCTATTTAACAGAAGTTTATTGAATAACACTGACCATAACAATAACTAAAATGGATATACAGCCCTATTAAATGAGGTTTAGTCTTCAACATCCATGAGTCTATCTAGCAGCTTTAGTGTAAGTTTTATCCTTCCTCTTCAACACTTTACAGCCTTTTCTCCTTTCATGCCTCTTCTCTAGGTCCTGGTACTTGCGTTGGTGATGTTACAACAGCACTTCAGCTATCTAAAATTACAGCACTAATAAAAGTGCCATAAATACAGGGAGCATAAGCTAGCTCTCACTTCATCATTCCAGCTTCTTGCCTTGATCTCTCTAACCACTTCACATTTCCCTTGCTGGGTACTCTTTTGCTTAGCAACCATCCCTCTCTTCCTTCCTTGTTGACGGATTCAAACAATAATTGCCATAATAGTCAATCTGTACCACCTAATCTAAAAAAGACTGCATAACAGTGACTAGTGGAATAGACCTTAATGTCAAAGATCAGCTCCTTATTCTCATGGCCTTTGTGTGAAATCACAGTAGCTAAGTGCCCAAACACTTCTGGACATCACAGTTTTCATTTCTTTTCACCTCCACTCCCCATTTTTAAAACAGAAATAATTTTCCCACATCCATTAGTAGACTGTGAGCATAAATATATGGAGATCATAAGACATTCAGATAATACAATTTACAGGATCAGGTGATTGCTGTATGTGATCTTATGTCTCTGGTTTAAGCTGTTTTCATTTACATCTTGTAGCAGTGACTTCTGCCATTCCTTTTTCTGTTTTTCAGGAAGAAGATTTGGTTTTCAGCAGTGCTAAATGTTTTGCCTTCTAAAGTTGTAGACTATTCTTTTATCTTTGTACACAGACCTACCTTTATATCTTGTTTAATTGTTATCTTGGCATTTTCTTTAATTTAGTCCAACCTACTTAGTGAAGACAACATTTCCTTTGTTTAAATTTATGTTTGCCTAGATAATTTCACTATCAATCCAATCTTACTGCAAGTTATGAGCAAAGTTCTATTTTTGTTTTCTTTGCTCTGAGAAGTCCCAGTCTTCCAATTGCTCATAAATGTCATTCATTTATGAGACAAGCAGTATCTCAGATCTGAAAACATCATTTTAGAAAGAGCTACTAGAACTAAAGCACATCCAGAGGGGATACACCATTTGTGCATATAGCACTGGAATAGGTCCAGTAATATTTTCTAGCCCATTCATCACATCCGCTAATGCCTAAGTTGGCTTTTATAAATCACTGCACCACAGGGAAAAGAATTCTTCTCTGCATCATCCACCATGCTGCTGAAATGCTCATAGGTGGTTCTAGTTCATTTACTCAGAAGCCTCTCCTGGTGGTCTGTGGATCTTCTGGCTCTGTAGTAGTGATCATCATCACCCCTGCAACCTCCAGCCTCCAGTGCAATGGGACAGGATGAGCAGAAGATCCTTGCTTGGATCTTCTTCTTCCCCTCTGCAGAATTACAGCAAGAGGCAGTCACTGCAGGAGATTGTCAGCTGTAGCTTTTTCTTTTTTAATTATTATTTTATTTATTTATTTATTTATTTATTTAGAGCAACAAAATCTACTAATTACATTGTTTGCACTGGACCACCAAAGTGGAAAAAAAAAAAAAAAGAAAGAAAAAAAAAAAAAGAAAAAGAAAAAAAAAAAAGTAAAGAAAAAAAGCCAACAACACAAAGCTGAGCTCCTTCTCAAAAGGAGCATTAAGAGGCCGGAAAAAAAAAAGGAGTTCATTAAAGGAAAGTAATATCCTAAATAAAGCTAATGCACTCTCCCCTGTTTCAATGAGCTTCATGAATAATGGATAAACAAAGCTTCATCTGCTTTAATTAATCTGGTTTCAAAATTAATTTGACCCAACACAGAATTAGCAGTCAATTTAAAGCTTTGGTTGCTCAACAGGTTCAAGATATACAAAGAGACTGGGTTAGCAGAAAGTGCTGCAAACAGCAAAGGGCAATATTTTATTCCCTAAAGTAAAAGGCTTGGTTAATTAACACATAGCTAATGCGCAGGATGCATTTTCCTTGGCAAAGACTAACTTTACTCTGATGTTTTATCTGTAAATTTAGTCTCTTTGGAGCAGATCCTCTTGCTCGTTTCAGAAAATTCCTGAATTATTTTTTAATAGAAAGTTGTCCTCTTCTTAGGACTTCTGCATTGATGCAGAATTGATATTTCTACCCTTTTTAAATTTTATTTATTTATTTATTGCCACAGTCTTTTTTCCTGAACCACAGAGGTGGCTCAGGGGGGCTGCACAAAGAAAGAAAGGTGATGCGGTGGCACAGGCTGTCCAGGGAGGTGGTGGAGTCACTGACCTTGGAGGTGTTCCAGACAGTGTGGATGTGGCACTGAGGGATGTGGTCAGTGGGCATGGTGGGGATGGGCTGATGGTTGGACTGGATGACCTTAGAGATTTTTTCCAACCTTAATGGTTCTGTGATTCTATGACTCGTGTGGCTGATGCTCTCACTTGGTGTAGGTTGTCCCTGTTAATGGGACTCTTGATGACACACTGCATCTGAAGCCAGGCTCTTTTTTAACTTTTTAAAAACTTTTTAAAATGATACGATAAAATCTTTCTCTGTTTCTGGGAAATGAAAATGAAGATCACTCCTGTGGCTTTGATTAGCTTTGGTTCTCACTTCAGTATTTATCTTGCTTAGAGAAACTCTTGTGATTCTTCCCAGCAACAGAAGGGTCCTCAGGTACAACAGTGGCTCAGCTGTTTATCATGGCCATATTCCTGATTTGATCTAGGCAGACTGAAGATCCTTTAACTTTTCCATGTGGTTAAATGATCTCTTTATTCTCCTCTCCCTGTCTTTCCCACTAAAGTTAGACACAGCCTTTACCTTTAAGTTATCTTATCTTTGCACAATAACACTTGCATAAATCTCTTTGCATGGAGTAGTTATAATGGTTAAGACTCAATGGTACTGAGGAAACAAACCACCTAATGCATATAGAGCACTGTTTTAGTGCTGGAAGTTTCACACATCTGTAAAGTTTGTACCATAACTAGTTTCTCACCCAGTATAAATTGGTGTACTTTCCCTAACTTCACTGGCCTTGGTGTTGATATGTAAGGTTACTCTTTAGCAGTTGGAAAAAATCACTTCTGTTTGTGCCATGCTCCAGTTATCAGGTATGCAGCTTTGTATGGATTTTACCTTGTTATTGTATATAGAGAAACTGTTGTTATTTGGGCCATTGCAGTATAGTGTCCTTGAAGAAAAGAGACTGATTGCATCCCTTAAATTCCTTCATGCAGTCAATCTCAATCTTTGGTGATAAAGTCTAGAGAAAAGCTGAATTTCACAGAAAGAAATTGCATTAGATTATTTTTGTCGTGGTAAATGCACAGGAATGATGTGCTTTTGTAGGTCTACAAGAAATACTTAATGCTGGCAAACCCTTTCTTACCTTGTTGCTTTTGGGAGAAGGTTTTAAACAAGTGAAATCTGCATTAGGATATTATAATAAAACTGGTGGACTGTAATACACTTTCTTCAAAATCATTTTTGTAAAAGATCATGAGATCATCTCTCAAGAAAATAAATATGATGCTTTTCAATTTTTCAGAGTAATTGTCACGGAAAGTTAAGGTCCTCAAAGAACTTAAATATATATATATTTGAATTACAGTAAACACAAAAACTGTTTCAGACTATTTTCTCCCAAGTAATTTGGTCAAGGAATACTGTGAAAGAGGTTTGAAAGAAGCTAAAATTGCTTCGAAGCAGTCTGAATTTAAACCCCCTCTAAGTCTATTGGACTTTAGAATGGCCATCTTAAAGCTGCTAGAACAACAGTTCTAAACATGTCTCATAAATGGTGAAAAATGAGACCATTTGGATCTGCCTTCTTTTAAAGCTGTACCAGCTGATTCCTAATTCCAGGAGGGAGCCTACTGCTGTAGTTTCTGTTGTATCAGACCTTGGAATCCCTGCTGAACTCCAAGTTCCCATTTAAATAGGTTCCTTACAGAGGGATCCCAGGACAGTTTACTATTCATTCCCTCTGGTATAGCTGAGAAGAACCCTGAACTGACTGAAGAACCTTTCTTAGTTATTGTGGCACCTTTTAGGCCAGGACAAAGGGATCTCTGGGAAGACAGTTCTGTTTTGCTTTAATCATTAGGGGACTATGACTTTGCATTGTTTTCTTGCATGCAAGCCTTCTTATCTCAAAAGGATCAGGAGACAGCAGTTCAGAACAAATCAATAGCATTGCAGTCTAAAGAGTACTTAAGCCCAGTGGTCCTCAAAACTCCCCATGGAGTGATCAAGGCTGTAAGTCTTACTATTTTTGTAGGTGGCTGAACTGGCTTGAAACTGTCTCATAGATGAGACACCTGTAGCAAGACTTAGGTGATAACAATGTGGAGAAAAAACAACCACATGACAGAGTCCTTGCCCTGCAGGAAAATTTCCAAACTATATTTAAAGCAGTAGCTAAGTCCTGGGTTGGCTTACTGGCTGAAGCAGCAAAAGACTGGTGGAAAGTCATGAAACTGTGCAAAAAGACAATGTTTAGGAGGTCCATCTCCTTAGTGATTCATTTATACCAATAAAAATAAAAATAAAAATAAAAATAAAAATAAAAATAAAAATAAAAATAAAAATAAAAATAAAAATAAAAATAAAAATAAAAATAAAAATAAAAATAAAAATAAAAATAAAAATAAATGGAGTTGCTAGGAAAGGGAAGATTTACGTCATCTCCTCTGTGGATTTATGAAGTAGAAGATGATGTCCATTCTAGATGTGTTCTTCTTGGCACATACACACAGATTGCTAGTAGAAATTATGGAGTAGAAGTGGTACTTCACAGTGTGTTATGCTTGTTTGTTGATGTATGTGCCTACTGTCTGACCTTGCAGATCCCCACCTGAAGAGAGGGACCCTGTCTTCATGAGTATGGAGCAGAATGAAAAGGAGGGAGGAAAAGGCAAGAAAATTCTCTTCTTGTCACCATGTAGCAATCAGAAGTTAATTATGATAGTCAGTGATGGACAGCACACAGGGAGGCTGTATTACACACACCTTGTATCAAATAGTGATCAGCTGCATACTTGCTATCCTGGCTCAGTCTCACTAAAATATCCCACTTTTCTGAGTTCAAACTAGCTTTGCAAGTAAAGCAGCATGATGGAGTACCTAGAGGAGCTATTCTACAATGATGACCTTATGCAAATTATCCTGCAGCCTTGCCTAGGAGATTTACAACATATTCAGGATACCAGTCAGGGAGGATTGAATCCTACTTGTCAGAGTATCATCTGTGTGCCTTCCCTAGAAGGAGAAGGTAATGGTATATCCTAAAGACTCAGCTGGTGGTTGTTAATGGTCTCACTAGGCAGAGTTTAAAGCAATCTTCATGGTGTGATCAGTCTATCACTGTTTAATGATGCAAGGTCATTAGCCCGTAAGACAGATGTGGGACTATTGCCTCATCCTGCCCTGGACTCTCTAGAAACTCTTAAAATTCAGAAAATATTCATAGGTAGTGTTTTAAAAATCTCTGCCTTTTCTTAGTATGACTGTCAAGGAGACAGGAGACTGTGATGATCTATTATTTGGGAGGTTTGGAGCCTGCTGGAAAAATCAACAAGTTTTTTTCAAAGTCCAAATTATTTTCCAGTCTGAGAATTGACAATGAGTTGCATTGATTCACTGTAAAGATGTCACTTGCAAACACATCATTTTGATCCATTTCAGATGATCCATCTTAATCTATGGCTCATTTGAGACTTTACTGCCATGACTCCTAATTTCTCTTTCTCCTCATCATTATTCCTATTGACTATTGACAGTTGTCAGCCTTCTCGTATTTTTAAGTGCCTGGGTGTAAGAATCAATTTCATGAACAAAGAAATGTCATCTGATGATTCCTTGCCATGTTGCATGTATGACTACCCTCCAGCAAATGGAAAGGCAAGTTGATCCATGCCTTAGTTCATGAAGGCTGAGTTCTCACAGTAACTCATACTTGCATACTGTGCAGGAATATGCATGAATAGTTACCATTACTCAGGAAATGGGCATCCCATGCAACTTTTAAAATGCTAGAAGACAAAGCATTCTGAAAACAATGTTCCTGTCAACTCGACTTCAGATGGATTCATTTATCTTGTTTTCAGTCCTTGTACATACATAATTAACCTAAATGCTTGTTGATGGGTTACCAGTTCCTAGCTTCCAACTTGGTGTCTAAATTCATTTGGATTTTGTCATTATTTCATTTTTTTAAAGTTAATCTTTCTGAACTTCATTAGTTATAAATTATCTTTAGAGTTATTTATGAACCAACTTCAGTCTCTTTTTCCACAGTAGTCCTTGTCCTAATGCCAAGTGGAAATTCTGCAACACTCATCAAAGTTTTTTGTTTGTTTTGAGGATGTATTGCATGTCTGTGCGGCACAGAAGAACACCTCCAGCTGAACAGTCTGGAACCTTGTCCTTGACTGGAATAGACAAAATTTCAAAAATAGTTTGTTCTTGGACTCATGCCACCTGACTCTGATTCCTCCTGGGAAGCCAAAGAAAGTGACTGACAAGGTCAGTAAGACTTGGATGTTAGATTCTTGCAATTTCCAGCTTTTCCTGCCACTACAGTGGGTTTGCTCTCATGCACAGCTTTGAGGCCTTTTTCTTTTCCCACTCTGTCCTCTGCAATTAGGTGTGGTGGACAGTTAATTAGGAGGAGACATAGGTGGGACATCTGACCCAATCTGGAATCTGAATGATTCTATGATTCTATGATCTACCGAAAGGCTATTCCATACCATATAAAATCGTACACAGAAATAAAAGCTCAAGAAAAGGAGAAGGAAGAGGAGAATGTTTTTTATGGCATTTGTTCTCCCAAGCAGTCAGTAAAATGATGAGGGCCTGTCTTCCATGCCTGCTGATGGGAAGCAGTGAGTACATTCCTCCTTTGCTTTGCTTTCATGTGCAGCTTTTTCTTCACCTATTAACTTGTCTTTGTCTTCGTACATGAATATTCTCACCTTCCTTCTATTTTCTCCATGTTTCACAGGAGATGGGAAAAGGCCTGATGAGTATGAGCACTTTGCTGCTGGATGGGGTCTGCCCACAGCACCATACAAATGCCAGACTTTGAACAAGATCATGTGTTGCTCAAAGATCATTATCCATGACAGTTAACTGAAATGAGCTGTTTCAAGATCAAGCTGGAAGAGTCATCCCTTGATCCACCTTTGTGTCTTACCACCTAAGCTGGATTTTGTTTCACATTTATATTTACATGTCTTGCTGAGTACATGAATGCATAGCTGATGGACACAGGAAGGAGTTCAAGCTTCCAGAATTACTTAAAAGGATCTCTTCCAGTTATACTCAACCAGGTGCATTCTGATTTTCATGAATCTGATGCTACAATTAGGTATTTCTCATGCTTTTATGAAATCAACCGTGTTAAGCATTTTCAGTACCCACTGTCAAGACATTTCACAGCTATTTGCTGTGAATTAGTTGATGTAAAACATGACATTTCTTGGTTTGGATCTTTGGACAGTTTGAAAAATGGTTATGCTAATCTGATGTTCTTGATTTATTGTTCTAGGAGTTACTGAGCAGGTCAAATTATCAGCAAAATTCTAATGAGATAATTTTGTTCTCTCCAAATTGGCAATCCTCACCCTCAAATTCAAGCTTGGCAGTGAATAAAAATCAAAAGCTTAGGAGATAAAGCTACCCTTTTTAATATCCAAGCTAGAGTTTAGAAAGATACTTGCATGTTTCTGTAAATTCTCAGTTTTTAGTACATGCCAACTAAGGACATTTTCTTGGAGAACCCAGGAGATGAGCACGAGACACTGACTAATTCTTTGTCTGTGTTCATGAACATCTCCTTTATGATCATTGTCTCTCCTGGACTTTTTGGTCAGCAACAGACCCTTCAGGTCACTACAACATTTGCTACCTTGATAAACCAAGAAAGATTGTTTGTTGTGTATCCATGAGAATAATTGCATTGAGATAGACCAAACAGTAATTTGCCTTGATCTAGTCATGTCCCTTGATTTTTCTAGGCTGTGTTCTGTTTTGTTGTAATGCAGGAAGGTTGTGTCTTCAATGCTACATAGAAATACTCATGTCCTCTGACATGGAAAACTCCTCCAAATATTGTTCTACAATAACAAAGTCCAAGATCCGTTCTTGTCCTTCAAGAGGCATTTCAGCCTTTTAAGGTATATAAGGCCATCCCAAGTTAAGTGCTTCAAAATTCTATTCCCAATTCAGAAGGGTCATGAACATTTTTTTAATGGTTATCTTGGTGCTAATAGATGTTGAAGGGTTTTTTGGTCTTGGTTTTGGTGTTTTTTTTCTTACTTTCTTTGCTTGGAGTTAAATGCAAGAGAGCTTGTTGTTATTCTTCCATTCACTTCAGAACAACTTGTTGAGGGTAAGAGTAGCTCTTCTTATGTTATCTAGCACATTGTACATGCATAACTCCATGAGTGCTTCTGGCTGTCTGCCTTTGATGTATTTAGCACTTCAAACCACTGGGTGGGAAAGACTCACATTTGTTTCAAAGTGCCTGGCACACATTTCATAGGGCCAGGCTCCAGCTGGCTCTTGCAGTTACCTCCTCTCTGTGTTTTGGAACATGAGAGGATCCCACACACACTAATTACATCTAAGACAAATAGCCAGAGGCAATGCTTTACTTACATGATCCTTGCAGACTAGATATAATAGGTTATTAACTGACAGTCTCTCTAGCAATGGCCTGAGAGGGATTTACTTACTCCTGCAGTGGTATTCACAGCTCTTGAGTATGGGCCTATTCACCCACTTCAAATTTTCTCAGGACTTGTAATATGCCGTTAGGTACAGGTGGATGAATCTACAGGAGGCTAAACAAGAGCCTTTACCCTACAACTCCCTTTAGAAAAAGTAAGTACCACTGAAACAGCAATACTTTGAATCTTGATTCAGTACTGTAAATGACTGGCATAAGGCGTTATGAATGGTTCACTTTTTTTCCAGGCCACCTTAAAGAATTTCAGTTAATATCGCCTACTAGGTGTTATGTGATTTCTCATAAGAGATCCAGAGAGCCACTAGGGAAAAACTTTGGATAATATCTCTCAAAAGCATAACTGTGACAGGACTGTTATGCAGGCAGACACATCTATGCTGAGTTCTCTTCCTTGTAGGAAGCCATCCAGAGAAGATCGAAAAGCTCTTAAACTGAATGAAGCTGGATTTTATTAGGCTGTTAAATAAAATGATTAACTTGTTAACTCAATGACTAGGAAAAATCGTGTCAAAATTATGCATATGCACAGCTGCATCCATGACCACTGCGGTTTTGCAGTCAGGCACTTGCATTGATGCTTAATTTCAATCACACAGTAGCTTCTTGATTTGTAGCTGATTGTGCAGTCTTTCCTGGGGTCAAGCAAGCGCTTCTTTCCACCATGTCCAAGCCCTGGCTGTGGGTCTTTCCCATGTTGCACTGTGTCATCTCACAGTCTTTCCATGGACTCTTTCCTATAATTATACATATATATACATATATATATATATAATATTTTTTTTTTAATTATTATTATTATTATTTTTTTTTCTACCACACACTCTGGTCTGCAGCATCTGTTCCCTGAGAAGTGTTGCCCCTCCTCCCAGAAGACTCCGCCTGACTTGTATTTCCATTTTTGAATAGGCATAAAACACAAGTATGAGGCAAATCGTACAGAAGACTGTCACTCTTCTTAGATGAGGTGTTATTTTGCCAGCTAGCTGACAGTAATTAAGAAAATCACAAATATTAACCGAGACTATATTCCAAAGCCATATTCAAGCATCCATTCTCTACTTGAGGTTAAATGTATTAACAAGCATGTTAAACCCATAAACCCATGTAGAAACTGAGAACTCATACCTGTCATGACAGTGCCAGTTCCAAGCAACAGGGGTTTTGACTGCCAAGGAACAGAAAAACCCTCAGTGTTTTCTGCAAATCTTCTTTCTTCTGCCCAAGAATGTTTTCAACTCATTTCTTGAGAGAAACACCACAACTCTGGACCATTATATAAAACATCTTCTCAGGACAAGACTGGTGTGAGACAATTTTATACAATCCCACTTTAATTTTTAACCTTGTCCTTCAGCAGAGAATTTTTAAAATCATTATTATTTTAACTCAAAATCTTGTTATATGATCCTCCCCAGAAAATCCTTGTAGTCCGAGGCTTGTGCTCCCACTCTGATCCCTGGGGACTGTGTTTCCTAGTAACCGATATCCCTGTACTGGGAACTCCTGCACATTTTTTACTGTATCTTGAGAAGGAAAAAAAAATCAGTTTTATTCAATAAATAGATTCTGACAGCAAAAGTGACCTAGGCATTAAAGAAGCAAGGTAAGAAAAAGTGTGCATATTCTTTCTTTATAGCAAAACAAAACAAAACAAAACAAAAACACAACAAAAACAAATGAACATGAAAGAGTTGATTGCAAAAGATCTAATAGAAATGCCTGTAAGTATTTAACACAGTAGTTTTCCAAAAGGATAGGAATACTAGGATCCCGAAAGACAAATGGAATTCTTTAAGGTATTAGTAGAAGTGTGTGTCTAAATGCAATTTTAATGGAAATACGAGTATTTGAAATGTCCTTTAGATTTAGGAGGAAACTTTTTACCAAATCTGGGAGTTAAGATGAACATTCCTACTGCATTCCTCTTTTCTTCCATCTACTTACTGGATGGCATGCAAATTTCAAAAGCAGTTTTCTAAATAAGTCTGATTACTTTGTTGTTTCACTTCTCTGATATTGATCCTTTTTCAGTAAGTAGGTAGGCCTTCTAATAAGTATAGGTCACCTCCCTGCTTTTCCTATAAGGAGGAGTCTGATCTAGGAGTTAAACCAGTGCTTTTAGGCTTTTAGGCTGACAAAAATAGTACGGTTTTGAGATGATTTAGTTCTACAATGGGGATTCTGTCTTGTATTATATTCCCATTTTGTAGATAGTTGACTGTTTCTGTTTTATTAGATCATAATTTCCTCCATAAATGCTGCCTGTGTCATAGGAGTTGCTATACAGGGCATACATATATATTTAAATAAGCTTTATGAATGTAAAAACTGAATTCTAACTAGAAGATACATCTTCCTGGTCTACTTACTGTCATAAAGCAAAGTAAGACCAGACCTGCCTCACAGCCCTCATCTGAACTGGCATCCCCTGGACCTTCCATTACATATAGCAATAGGCAAAGGGCAAGGCTATTGCAAATTTGAGACATTTCTTCACAGTTCCACCTGCTTCCTTCTAAGCTCCCAAATGTGATGCTGTAAGCACATCACACAGGTTGACTTGGCAGTTCATTTCTCATGGTATGTTCAAGTAGATGTAGAAATAAGCCACATCAACAGTGAATACTATTGCCTGCTTTTTATAAAGTTTGTTACTGTGCTTTTGGAAAGTTTTTCCATGAAGCTGAATCCAGCGGATTCAGAGAAGAATGAACTGTTGGAACTGAAAACAAAGACCATCATCAAATGAATCACAGTGATTCAAACAGCTCGGTCCTGTAGTGCACATGTTGCAGATTTCCAAATTCCAGCAGGTGTGAAGGAGAGAGTGGATGTCTCAAATTATTACAGCATACTCAAGAAATTTGCACCTACTCTTAGTAATACAAACTCATATCTCATATACCATTGTGTGAAAAGACCTCTGCAGACAAATAGGGATGCTGTGTCGCAGAACAGAACTTATCAACCCCTGCAATGTACTGCTGGAGAGCATACAGGAAATACTGGTTACTGTTCTTTTCTTAGAGATGGATTCAGACAAGTAGAGAAGAGTCTGACTAAATGAAATGATCTTGGATTACTCTCAAAATGTCCTAATATGGTGATAAAGAATTGTTCCCTTACCGAACTCGATTACCATCCTTCAAAGAAACAAGAAAGAAAATGTTGAAGTTGATTCTTGAATTTCCGATAGGTTTTGGAAGTAGGATATGAGGACAAATAGGAGACTGTGATGTACATAAAAAGCCAGTGGCAGTTCTCAGTATCTAGGGTCCTTCAAAGGATAGCGCTTTCTCTAAAGTCACTAATGCAATTGCTTCTCCTGACAGTGTTTCTTTAAGATGAATAGAAGATAGTGCTACAGAGGCCAGTTTTTTGTGGTTTTTTTTTTTTTTTTTTTTCCTGTTCACATCTTCTGAGCACTATGGATTAATGAAATTGAAGGGCCATTTATGGATTCCCGGAAGGCAGAAGCCAGAGAAATTGTTCTGTTCCTCAGGTACCTTTTTAGCATACAGCAAGTAATGCTCCAAACCTTCAGGAAGACGTTCAGATATCTTAGCAAGTAACAAAAGGCTTTCTACATGAGTAGAGGAAGAATTCTATCCAGGCAGACTGAGCAGCCTGCTTCCTTCTGCAGCCAGATTTGTGTGCAAAGAGCTTTCATCCTTGAGTACAGACACTACCATCTGCTGCTGGGTGCATGTGTCCCATTTGCTGGCCTGGTGATCCTTCATCAGTGATCAGAAAATTTGGCTGGAGCAGCTACTTGGGGGAGAAGGCCAAACTGCTACATAGGCAATCAGTGTCCATCCCTGTTTGGGGACAGCACTGTGAGACATGCTAAAAAGCTAAAGCATGAAGTAGAGGGCTCCTGGTCTTTATGTAATTAACATTTCTTTTTCCTGTGTTTTTAGAGGTTGGTGGTTAATGATTTATCTGAGGGGTTAGAAGCAAGGGTTAGAAGGAAAATATTGTCTTAATTTCTGGCTGCAGTAGCATTATCTTTGGTACTTCAAAACTCAGTATTACTTTTCATGACTTTTTAACTCCTTCCTCAGTCTACTTGGTGAACTTTGGATCCATCCATTGAACTAACATAACAGCAGATCCACTTGGTCATCTGGAATCATGGTTGCCAACACAGAGCTATGTGTCACTGCAGGGGAAGGATGACAGGCAAAAGGATGATGTGGATTTTCCTTGCTCTTCTGTTGCCATTTATTGTTACACTGCACAAGTTGGGCACCGGAACTCAGATAGCTTCCTGCATCAAAAACTGAATACCTTGAAGAGATGACACCCAGCATTCCACCTTCATGCCTCAGTTTTCCCAGATGAGAAAGGTGAGGATGACTTTTACATGGTTAAGTTCAGTAGGTAAATTTTTCAAGTGCTTGGAGAGCTACAGAAGAAACTTCTTCAATTCTATGATAGCTCTAAATAATATAATTAGAGAGAATGTTATATCATCTCCTATTTAAGTATGAAATTTCCCCTCACAATTCCTACACCAAGCCCATAGCTACTTAATTATCTGTAGGGTACTTCTTCAAAAGGCTTTTGACTGTGGAGACTGCAGATCATCAGAGGATCCACCATATTTCTTTTATAAATGCTTTGGGGGTAAGTAGTTAATTGGTTAAGTGAAAAGCGGTTAAGGGTTCATTTCATAGTGCATTAAAAATGTCTCCTATCCAGTCCAATTTTTACTTCACCTCAGAAATACAATTGTCATGTATTATTATTAAATTTTAATTATAAAGGTGGGAGGACATCAAAAGAATATATTGCTATGTGGTTAGAAATATATCCCTCAGACAGGAAACAAGAAATGATTTTAGTATGATGTTCAAACATACATTAAATGCCACATGAAAATTATCCTTCTTGCTTATGCTAGATACCATGGTATATGGTGAAATGCAAACTAGAACACTACCACACACCTATGTAAACCTACAACACCCTATAATCAGTGGACTTCAAACCACCAAATGGATCATTCTAGCCCTTACCATAAGCAAATGCTTTCACTTCAACAAGTTACCACAGTGTGAGAAAACTTACCGCAGTCTGACATAGCTGATAAACCATGGGACATAGAGTCTTTCAAAATATGTTCTGCACACTTAATAAACAATATATAAAGTCAAGAGTAGGAACCCAACAGTGTATTTCCATAACAGCACAAAACAAGAGGCAAGGGGAAGGCTATGTAGGAGGTGTAAATACAGTGACAGCGATGGAGAATTATACAGCACCAAAGAACTGAGCCGAACCTGCTGACTCTTTGTTTCAAACTTCATCATATTTTTTTTTGTGTGTGCTTTTTTGTTCTTCTCAGACAAGCAGAACATTTGCAAAGAACTTGTAACAATAATCTCAAATCTTTTCTATTCAACTGCCACTGTTTAATTTCAGTACTTTTACTTAAACTTATTTGGCCTTTACATTTCAACATCTTTTCAGTTTTTCTGGAGCTTAGCATGCACATCTAAATGAACAGCTGGAAACTATTTGCAGTTGGAATATCCTCCTCCACTGCACTAAACCCTGAATCCCTGCCTCCCTCAGGAGCAGCCACTGAGCTGAGTTTCATCAATGGAGTAAATGTGTTATTTGTCTGTGTGACCGCTTACTAGTGACAGCAACAGATTTCACGTACACCTGCTGTAAAGAGCGAAGAATGAGGAGCATACTCAACGGACAGTTTATCTTGAGTTCTGGCAGACTGGCAAGAAATAATTTAAAAAGAAGTAAGAAACAGCAAAGGGCTTTGTTTGTTTGTTTGTTTGTTTGATGTTCCAGTCAAATGACATTTCTTCCTAGAAGGATGAAACAGAGAAGAACTGGTTTTAGTTTTGAGAGGAAAATACCTGTGTAGAAACTTCTCCCTGAGTTTCATTCAGAGATACCAATTTCTTGTGACTTGGAAGTAGAGAGTCGACACAATCAGACTGAAAATTAGGTGGTAGCTGGAAAAGTCAGTATCAGCCAGGAGCAGTGACCAGTTGTGGTGGCTATTTCTTCACTTCTGACAATTTTATATAGAACTCAAACATTTTTCCTCAGTTCAAGCAGGAACTCCTTGGAGAAGTTCCACTTCTTAAGCATTATGTCAGACTTGGTGATTCCTACAGGCTTCATATGGATTTGGGTTCTATGAATCTTCCCCATATTCATATTGGCATGATATTGCTGCTTCATTGTGAAAAAGATTGAATCTGATATTATCTTTCAGGCTAAAATCAAGTTATGGTCACCAAGACTAATGCAGTGATCGGAATAGGGAATTAAATGGCTATCATTATTATACATTTGTTATCATTACTTTAGTAACATTCCAAAATCCATTCAGACAAATCATTGGCTTCACAATTCATTATGCTCTATGCAATGGAGAGGTGGTCTTGGATGAGTTTTCCAACACAGAAATATGAAAAAGGCCTTTGGCTTGGATTCCTATTCCAAGCCAGGACCAGCAGGACTGGATGAAGAAGAGAGAAGAGCAAGTAATAGGACTTAGCTTGACTGAAGCTCAGTGAATGTCCCACGTTTCATCAGTATGGTGCACACTGTCCTCCTAGAGTCTACGTTGTGTTTGTGAGCAGTTTGCTGTTGTGTTTTGGTTTTAATAGACACCACATTGTCCGTAAATCCAGTATGTACAGTGTGAAAAAAGTCATGGATTATAGCATTTACACAGATTTAGAGATCCCACACATGAGAAAATGGATGTGATGGGTAGAGTGAGAGCAATAGGAAAGCTGGAAAAGAAGGAGCAAGAGTAGTAGGAAAGCACCTCATTACATGGAGTTTAAGTTAATAAAATTGAGTTGTCTGAGTGTTGTTGACATTCAATGTGAGTATTGAATTTTCCACTGAAATACTACAATTTCCCTTCCATCTCTTCTAACTATATCCGCTTACTATATCAAGTTTTGTTACTCTCAATTTCTGAATGTATATAAAGATGACTCAATTTCTCAGTAATGGAGATGAAAAAACATTCAGATTTCTTTAAAAATATGCCACTTGTATTTATTTTTCTACCCTATTTCATCCAAGCATGTAAAACCATAAATCCTAGCAATCTGTAAGAGAAGCAATATAACAAAAGTTTTCTGCATGGCATGCATCAGAGCTCCAAGGTAATTCTGTACTTTTGGGACCTGGCTTCAAATCTGTAAAACACACTTAAAAGATATGTTTATAATTTTCTTCATTTTTCCTTGTTAAGTTCACAGAAATGGGCACTCCAAGTGACATGAGTTCCCGCTTTATCTGAGAAATCCAGTTCTGTTTTCAGGATTAATCTTTGGTAGACGATTTTATCGCAAGTCAGCAGTGTTTCTTTGTGGAAGGGCCAACCTCACACTGGACTATATTAGGAAGAGTATAGCCTGTGGGTAAAGAGAAATGATTTTTCCTCTATTCAGCTCGTGTGAGTCAACATGCAAGTGGCAACACAGGACTATCTGATTAGATACTATGAAAAAAACTACCTTGTGAGAATAATTAAAAGTTGGACCAGTAGCCTGGAGAGAGCTATGGAGTGGAACAGCAGAGACTGCTTTAGTGCCCTGCTGGAATTTCCCCACATGCTGCCTTGCACCTTGCCCTCTTCCCTTGCCTGTAGTTCGATGCACTGTCACCTCCCACAGAGAAAAGTCCTGATAAATTAGCAGTGTCATCCCAGGAGTTAGTTCACTCAATTCAAAACTGTGGGCAAAGTGAAAGCTTGCCTGACACTTGCCTTCTAAAGATCTTTCCTTCAGGAATGACTATCCGTTTTGATGTATTGCCATTTACTTTTCCTTCTTATTTTCCTTCCAAAAATCAATGCTATGTTTGATGATTTTTTTGAAAAACACTCATAAAATGTGCCATCAGATCAATAATACAAAGGAAGCAGGCAGGAATAGTCATGAGGAGTCAACAGAAATCATCTTTATGTGTTTGTCCTCCCCCCTCCAGGACATTTTATTTTCTTCTTGTGTTCTTTTATTTCCTTTCATCTCAAATCTACATCCTTCAGTGCAGAAGTGATCAGGAGGTCTAACAAAGTCTGTGCCACCTACAGCTACCATAGTGGTAGTTATGGAAGGGGCCTGCTCCTGCAGCAGCAGTAGACCTGTAGCCATCACAGAATGTTTTGGGACTTGGGGTTTTTTGTCAACCCAGTCTGACTGTATAGCATCATGGGCACACCTGCATTATGCATTCAGGAATGGATACACAGCACTCAAAGCTGGCTACAGACTCCCAGTCCCATACTGTTTCCTCGAAAACTTGTCATATCTCTTTCTAAATGGTGCACTTTTTATCATGTTCCAGGTATCGGAAGGGAAAGAGTTTATAGCCAAAAGTATAGCTGCATCTGCTCCCTTTGAGGAAATTCAGCATTACTGCACCCCTAAGTCCCTTCCCAGTTCACTCCAAAGTTTATCTCCCAGGACCAGGTCCATAATTCTGCCTTTCACCTTGATGGGGCAAAAACTGGAGAGAGGCTGCTGAGACCTCTTTTTTCTTTACACCAGTTAGAATCAGTGCTTACACACCATTTCTTTAGAGATCAGCTTCCTTCTCAGTTTATTAATTTGAATGCCCCTTCTTCACTGTTCCATCACAGTGGTAGTAGCCTTTGCCTCCCTAGTGCGTAGATGCATCTGTATTCTGAGGATCTGCTTAAAATTGACCCAGAGATGAAATAACCATTAGGATGCCATCGACTCCATTTTATGAATTCACTAAGTGATGTGAATAAAGGTATAGATTTTATTGTCAGGCTCCACAAATGTGGCCCTCCCCAAGATTTTGGAATGGATGCTGGCTGAATCTGAAGTAGCTGTAGAAATAAAAAAGAGTGGAAAACATCTGGTTTGTTTCAGAGATGTGAGAGGAGACCCTGATGATAAACCATGTGTTGAAACAAATGAGAGTTAGCAAAAGCCAACAAATGGGCACTGATTTGTCTTCCGAGGTAGGAAATATATTCTCTATGATGCTAATGGGACCCAGAGGGTTGCTGTCTTGATTTTCTTATCTCTACCCCTTAGCTCTCCATTGCTACTTTTCAGGAGGGATGTAATTCAAATAGAACAGATAGATGTAAAAGGAAAAGTAGGGAAGCAGTGCACACAGTAAACAAAAAAAATAAAAAAAAAATAAAAAACCAAAGAGGAAAATATAAGGGAACATTTTAAAATCTCTTCACTGATAAGAATAGTATAAGATACAAAATCGCACACTAAAATCAACAGTTAAAAATGAATAAAATCTTGTAGATGACTGACAACTTTTGACAGTTGGACTGGATGATTTTATAGGTCTTTTCTAACCTTGATTCTATGATAATCTATGAAATTCAAACTGCCAATGACGCAGCAGCATGAGAGGAATAAAAAGCTGTAATCCCCAAATGCACTGAGGCAGGAATAATAACCAAGTATCATAGCTTGGCAGAATATCCAGTTATCCATCAATGGATTAATTAAAACCCAAGGAAAAGTACAGCTAAAACACAAGGTGAAACCTGAGCCTTACCCTGGATAAGAGAGGAACCTAGCTTGTCTTACTTATCTCTTATTGAGGGCTGAGAGAGAACTTGATGACCACAAAGCAAGACATCATGAAGAAAAACATCCTGGTGAGACTACTGCCTGACTAATCTGCAGGATGTCAGTGCAAGACCAAATGGATTTAGAGGATGGTCCCTGATCAACAGCACTACAGGGATAAAAATAATAAATGCTTACCAAAACTGGTACTTGGTCAGTCAGCACCATAGACTGAATAATCTAAGTTCTTTTTTGTCCAAGTTCCTCTCTCCTAGCAAAATCCAAGAGCAACAGATGAGACTTCTGTTGCTCCTCATGCAATATCAGCTAGTTCCTTCAGCTCTCTTTACAGCAGAGCAAATCATATGTGCCTACAGGGTTTCTTCCAAAAGTTTCTTTCTGATACGGGTTGTGCTGGCCTGGAATGCTGGAGAAAAGTCAAAGATCAAATAAGGGGGTCTAATAAAATGCATTTGGATGCACCACTGTGTATTAGAGCTAATTAGGAGCCAGCTTCAAAAAATATTAATAATAATTTGAAAAAATATTTTAAAGGGGAATATTTTAATGAGTAAAACTACTTACTGTAAAATTCTAATGCAACATGACTTGTATGGCCATCTCACAAATTTGTTTGTAAGTATTCAGTAATCTTCCAAAGTTGAAGGTACTGGGGAAAGTAAGGAATACCTGTAAGTTCAGCACAGATACTTCTCAGACAAGAAGAAAACCTTAAAGAAATGTAGCCATCTCACTTTAATATACTCATTGTTAAAATGATTTAACAATTTAGTCCAGAACCAGGGAGAGCCACACCATACTAACAGAATCACAGAACCACAGAATTATCTAAGTTGTAGAAGACCTAAAAGATCATCCAGTCCAACCATCACCAATACTTCCCAGCTAAATCATATTCCTCAATGCAACATCCAAACGTTTCGAGAACGCTCCCATGGTCAGTGACTCCACCACCTCCCTTGCCAGTCCATTCCAATGTAGCATTGACTGGGGTTGTTGTAGCCGAAGTGCAGGACCAGGCATTTGGTCTTGTTGAACCTCATCCCATTGGCTACAGCCCAGCTCTCTATCCATCAAACCCGGACACCTTGAAGACAAGGCATGAGGCATATCTATAATGCTTTCCCAGCTGCCTACAATACAGAAGTAGAAGGCGGGCATGTGCACGTCAGCCTGAACCCTTCTTTGTTATTGGCTCAAAGCTTGCTCTCTGAGGCAATGCATGTGGTAAGACCCTGACTTATCTAGGAGATGAGAGGTGGCTGTTGCCGTCTGGCAGTCGGCATCACTCTTTTACATTTGAAAATGTTTCTCTGGAGATGTTTGCCTTCGGAAAAGAATGCTCAAAGCTATTTACTGGCAGAAGATCTGGCCTGTGCCCAAAGAACTCCAGCTTGCAATGGGAGACTGGGGGATGATACCTCTGTATTCTGTGAGGGCAAGATACAAGATGGTGCCTCCATGCTCCCTCTTATCTGCTGACAAGGCCCAGAAGATAAGAAGGAGTTCCTGCTGAGATCCAAAAGTCAGAAGCTGTCACTCCAAAAGGAGCTGACTCGACCACTTTAGACTTATCAATTTATAAGTTTGTACTGCCATTGGAAAGGGTCATGGCCGTCGTGGTCATCAACAGAACAACAATCTCAGATAACCCATAACAAATGAAGATCAGTGTCTGAACTACAGACAACACTGGATGCATGGTGGTGACTACCTCTCTCTTGCTTCCCACAAAGGCTTCTTGCTTTTACTTCCTATCTTTTCTAACACCTGTCTTCCTATCGCCATGTCCCTAAATGACCAGGATTTGTAACAGAATGGTCAGGCTAACATTTGACCGGTTCCGCCTTCATCTCTCCATCGGGTACACATATATTTAAAGATCCTCCTCTCCCTCCTATAAATCGGAGTGGGACAGCATTATACAAACACTGATGATACGACGCTAAGGTCGTGGCAACAATACAGCAGCAGTTTGTAACCAAAGCATCACAGAATGCTTGGGTTGGAAGGGTCCTGACAAGCTGAACTAATTCCAGACACCTGCCGTGGCCAGAGATTCCACTACAGAAGGTTAGAACAGAGCATCCATCCAGCACGGCCTTGAAAACTACCAAAGATGGGGCATCCATAGCATCTCTGGGCTGCCTGTGCCAGTGTCTCACCAATCTCAGGGTAAAGAATTACCTCTAAGACTTAGTCTAAACTACTTCTCCAGATTAAAACTAGATTAAACCATGTTCTGTCCCTATCAGACCATGCAAAAAAGTCACTCACCACACACACTAGACACCAAGTATGCTGTTTGCTTGCAATCTTTACTAGACCATGCAGAAACATAGACTAGACTCAGATCAGAAGTGCTAGCGTGGCTGCAAAGTGTGGCCAAGGGACAGCTGCACTTCAGCAATCTGCCATGAGGAACAGTGCCGGCAGGTTGAGGGAGGCCGTCCTTCCTCACTGATGCAAGGCAGCACCAGGTCCTCACTCTGTGCTGCCTGCAAGGGCTGCCACGCTGTTGCTTGAGGGCCTGCACCCACGCCCGCTGTGAGGCAGTGACTGTGATGTCACAGTGGGTGTCAGGGAGCGGCCATTGTGACGTGATGCTTGGAGCAGAGCAAAGGCTGCTGGGCTCAGCCTGAGCATCAGTGCGGTTTGGTGAGGCGTGGAGAGAGCAGGGACTCTCGCAGAGCTCACTGTTTGCGCACATCATGTCCTCTAGGAAGAGGAAGGCCTCCAGCTCGGAGGAGCCAGGTGAGAGCACAGCATCCCTGTGCACAGCTCCTGCCAATGGGCAGAGGAGTGCTGGGGGTCTGCCTGTGGCCGAAAGGCTAAGAAGGGACAGGCAGGAACTCCCCAACAGCTGCTCACATTTGCTCTTTCCTCTGCAGTGTGCATGCTGTGTGGCCGGGCAGATGTTGACCCCAACATCTGTGGGCACATAGTTCATGAGAGTGGGATTCACGTCCATGAGCTGTGCTTGGTGAGTTCCCCCATGAGCTCCTTCCACATCACTGCTAGGGATGCTCCCTTCCTTCCCATCCTAAGGTGATCCTGCTCTTTTCTCTCCTACAGGAGTTTGCCAGCTCTGTTAATGTAGCAAGATGGAGAGAGTCGGGAAGACAGGGCCTCCCTCTTGCTGCCATCAGGCGTGCCGTCAAACAGGCAACCAAGCAGGTGAGGACTCGTACAGAGCAGGCCTATTGGTTCCAGGAGAGGCTGACACCAGCTTAGTCTGGAGCCCAAGAAAGCAATCGCAGCCTTTCCAACAGCCTCCTGGACAAAGTTAGGGGATGAGTCCTGTCCACCAGGCATGTTTGTAGAACAGGACCCAGCAGCGCCCACGTCCTGGGCCATGCCCAGAGATGTGCGGCCAGCCACACAAGCCCAGAGCCTGCTGCTGACAGGGTTGTTCTGCTCATTCCAGCAATGCTGCGTTTGTGGAGCGAGGGGTGCTACCGTCGCGTGCGGACTGAGAGGCTGTGAGCGCAGCTTCCACCTGCCCTGTGCCCAGGACGGGGAATGCATCACCCAGTCCGTTATGCAGTACAGGTAAGTGCTGTCAGCAGCAGCCAAGCCAGGGAGGAAGCTGCACTTACTCCTTCTGGCAGCCGGACAGAGCCTGAACCAGGGCCTGGGGCTCCTTCCTGCTCCTCTGCCCTTCTTGCAGCACTTCTCACTCTGCCCATCCCTTCCATCTTCCTTCAGGGCCTTCTGTTCGGAGCACAGCCCTCGCCAGGACATTCAGGAAGCTCCACCTGAAGGCACCATCTGCCTCATCTGCCTGGAGCCTGTGGGGGACACCCTGTCCTACCACACCTTGGTGTGCCCAGAGTGCAGGCACACCTGGTTCCACCGGGGCTGCATCCAGGTAGGAGCCCTCCCCTCACCCTGCAGGCACACTTGGCGCTCAGCAGCACCAGGCACTGCTCACGCTCACACTGCTTCTGCTTCTCCTGCAGCAACTGGCCAGGAGTGCTGGAGTTTTGTCATTCCACTGCCCCAGCTGTCGGAGCAACGTCCCATTCCTGACGGAAATGGCCTTACTGGGGATCCAAATCCCACTCAGGTTGGTGCCCTTCTGCCCACTTCTGCTGACTGAAAGGCTGTTGTGCTGGGCCTGTCCAGGGGCTGTCTTGGCAGGCCTGGGCCTTGGCTGGATCATGAGCGTGTGTGTCCCACCTTCGTGGAGAGGCTGGAAATGGAGCTGGGGTGGATGAAATCGGAAGACCTTAGATCTTATGCTGGGGACACTGGGGGCTCATCACTTCCACTCCCTTCTCTTGCAGACCGCCAGAATGGGAAGAGAATGATGCATATGCATCACTTCTAGAGAGGCACAGCCGCTGCGATGCCAGCGAGTGCCTTTACCCTGGAGGCAGAGAGCAGGCAGAGGGAAGTGGGTGAGTTACCGCAGCAGCTCTCTGGGGGATCTCAGCCTGACCACAGGCTGGGGGAGCAAGGATTGAGCACCAGAGATGTGCTGTGCTGGGCACTCCCTGGCTTGGCTCTCTTGGTCCTCACAGCCACAACCCCTTTGCTTCCCCAGGCCCTGGCAGCTGCTCCTGTGCAGCTCCTGTGCTGCTGAGGGCACCCACCGCCATTGCTCCCACTTGAGTAGCACAACAGACACGTGGGAGTGCAACAGCTGTGCTGGCCTGGGAACTGGTAAGAGGCAATCAACTGCGTGACACCATAGTGGAGCCAGGCAAGGCCTGGCAGCAAGCGCTCAGGGCAGCTTTGCTAGAGTCTGTCTGCTCCTACTGGTCAGGCAGATCTCACTGCGGAGCTGCAGCTTCATCCTCATAACCTTCCTGACTCTTCTTACAGGCTCCTGTGCTGACACTGAGAGTGCCGGTCCCAGCGCTGCCTCTCAGAGGGCTCTGGAGCCATCCAGCAGCTCCGTGGAGCCTGAGAATGTCGGCTCCATGCCTTCCAGCCAGGCAGCACTGAGGACATCACACACCTCCCAGCTGCCTGAGCAAAGCAACCTGCCTGAGACCGAGCAGGAGACAAGCAGCCCACGTCCATCGGAGGATCGGGCTGCCTCTCAGCAGCTGCCAGGACGTCGTGGGCGCAGAACAAGAGCAGCCCAGAGGGCCGAGAGTGGCTCCCGCAGGTCCACCAGGCGGAGGGCAACCAGGTCCCCCAGGGCGTCTCCGGCAGCTGCACGCAGAAGACGTCCCGGGCTGCAAGGAAGAAGCAGCACACGAAGCCGCTCCCCGCTGCAAAGTCGGTCCTCGCATTCCCGGAGCCGGCCAAGAGGACGTCATGGCAGCAGGAGAATGCCAGCGTCAGGGGAGCAGAGCGGCACCCGCAGATCAACAAGATCTGCAAGATCAAGATCCATCAGATCTTCCAGAGCGCCTGGACGCAGGGGACGGTCCAGGTGCTGAGGGTGAGCCCTCACCCAGATCCTCCTCAGAGACATCGGGCCCACAATTCCCACAGCTCACAACAAAGAAGCAGCACGAGCTGGGCCCAACAGTGGAGGCTTTCCTGTGAATGAAGCTGCTCCCCGGAACAACATCAGAGACAAGGTCCCCACAGACAGCCAAGGTGTCAGTGTAGGAGCAGCCGACTGCCTTTCAGAGAATGGCCTTGGTCAAAAGGGTCTACAGTGTTCACCTGGATCAACCCCCCTGCTGTGTGCAGGGTCAACAACCTCTACACCACACTGCCCAGAGACACATCCAGCCTGGCTTTCCATGCCTCTAGGGCTGGCGCATCCACAACATCCTTGGGAAAGCTATCCTGGACTGTGTCACTACCCTTTCTGAGAAGAAAATTCCTCCTAATATCCCGCCCAAACCTCCCTGGTCTTCGTTTAAAAACATCGCTCCTAGTCCTAATGCTATCCCACCTTGCATACTGTTGTACCTCCCTAATATCCTCCCTCATTACTCTGGTCCCAAAATTCCATCACAATAAAGATCAGAGTTCCCTCACAAATATTTGTTGGCTTCATCCTTCCCTGCTCTTGCTGAGATGGGCAGAGGTACGGACCTTGACGAGAGGCTTTCCTCCTGCCCGGTACCATCCCAGACCTCACTTCCCCTGGGCTAGTCCAGGCTGAGCTGGGTTCAGGCCACATCCCCGGTGGGGCACTCGACCCACGTTCCTCAAGAGCCCAGGCCGCACTGGCAAGGTCAGCCCATTCCTGGGCTTGTTTCTGTCTTTGGGATCTCACCGTGTTCAGGGTACCTGTCAGGTCCAGGGCTGCTTCCAGCTGTGTCTGAGCTTGGGCTTGAGTGGGCCCAAGAGTGCTGAGGTGCTGGAATAGGCTGCTCAGAGAGGTTGTGGATGCTCCATCCCTGGAGATCTTTGGAGCTGATGACAACTCAGCAGGCCCTGCAACCGCTTCAAGCCTCCAGCGGAGGCGGCAGTTGCTCCAACTGTCATGACGGAGCCTGCAGCTGCTTCTGTCCTGGTGACCGGCCCTGCTGTTGTGACGGGTCCTGTGGTTGAGACAGGCCCTCTGCTTGCTCCAGCCCCTGCCACAGACCCTGCAGCTGCTCCAGTCCCCGTGAGAGGACTTGTGGTTCGCCCTGAGAGCCCGTCTGTGCCACCGTCAGATGCCCGTGGAAACAAGATGAGCCAACCGCTGAAAAGCTTGCAGAGTTTAGAAGGGAAATCAACTGTTACAGGGATGGGCATGGAAGATGAAATGAGAATAAAGCTGAGCCATCACAAGATGTCTGAGGGAAACAGTTCAGGGAGCAGCAGGGGCCTGCAGTCTCCTCACAGATTGGAAGCACCGTGGCTCTGAGGTGCTGTGAGCGGAGCCAGGAGTGACGTGGTCAAATCCTGAACGTACAATGGCTGCTCTCAGGGACTGTCATCAACCAGGAGCATGGCTGAACAGAGCCAGCAAACAACTGTGGCACGGCCCTTGGCACAGGCTGGGTGAGCAAGGAAGGCAGAGTCTCCCTCCACACTCAGGAGTGGCTTCCCAGGGAGATGGTGGAGTCGCCGTCCCTGGTAGTGTTCAAGAGGCGTCTTGATGAGAAAATACGTTTTAGTGGTTTGCTGTAGCTACGGTAATGGGAGCACAGTTGAACTAGATGATCTTGTAGGAACTTTCCAACCTTGTGATTCTATGATTCCATGATCTACTTGCAAACTCCCCTGCCTGCCAGACCATGCTGCTCAAATCTCCATCCAGTCTGCCCTTGAATGCCTGTTTTCGACACGGTGGTGCTCCAGCCCTCTGACCATGCCCTCCTCCCAGCCCTGCTCCAACCTCTCCTTACCCTTTTTACTATAGTGGTGCCAGAACTGGATGCAATAGCAACTGAGAATTTAGGTGCATGGTTTAGTGGGCAATATTGGTGACACCTGGACTTCTGAACTAGTTCATTTTGGAGGTCTTCTCCAACCCTCCTTAAAGATTCGAGGATCTCTCATTCTGTGATTCTAAGAATGGAATGTGGAAGAGGCAGAACTCTCAGAGCTGACAATAACCGTTCAACTACTGTCCACGGGTGAGCTGAGAGATTTGTGAAGACTTCAGCCATCATCCAGGTGAGCACTGTGCCCCATGGCTGCTCTGTTTACGGGAGAATGGGGCCCTTGGCCCATTTGTGTACAGTGAAGGCAGGCATCTGAGATCGCTTTGAAGAGGAAGGGATGCTGACAAACCAATCAGAGAAGGGACATCTGCTTTCATGGGATGGAAGAGATTCTTTCACAGAATCACAGAATTTTTCAAGGTTGGAAAAGACCTAGAAGATCATCTAGTCCAACCATTACCAATACTTCCCAGCTAAACCATATTCCTCAACGCAACATCCAAACGTTTCTTGAACGCTCCCATGGTCGGTGACTCCACCACCTCCCTGGGCAGTGCATTCCAATGCCTGACTACCCTTTCCGAGAAGTAATACTTCCTAATGTTCAGCCTGAACCTCCCCTGCTGCAGCTTGAAACCATTCCCTCTAGTTCTATCACTAATGACACGAGAGAAGAGGCCAACCCCCAGCTCACCACAACCTCCCTTCAGGAAGTTATAGAGAGCTATAAGGTCTCCCCTGAGCCTCCTCTTCTCCAGGCTGAACAATCCCAGTTCCCTCAGCCGCTCCTCATAAGGCCTGTGCTCCAGACCCCTCACCAGCTTCGTAGCCCTCCTCTGAACACGTTCCAGGGCCTCAATGTCTTTCTTGCAGTGAGGGGCCCAAAACTGGACACAGTACTCGAGGTGCGGCCTCACCAGCACTGAGTACAGGGGAACAATCACCTCTCTACTCCTGCTGGAAACGCTGTTTCTGAGGCAAGCTGGATGCCAGTGGCCTTCTTGGCCGCCTGGGCACACTGTCGCTCATTTTCAGCCGAGAATCAGTCAATACCACCATGTCCATTCCCTCTACGCAGTCTTCAAGCCACTCCGCCCCAAGCCTGTAGCGTCGACTGGGGTTGTTGTAGCCGAAGTGCAGGACCAGGCATTTGGTCTTGTTGAACCTCATCCCATTGGCTACAGCCCAGCTCTCTATCCATCAAACCCGGACACCTTGAAGACAAGGCATGAGGCATATCTATAATGCTTTCCCAGCTGCCTACAATACAGAAGTAGAAGGCGGGCATGTGCACGTCAGCCTGAACCCTTCTTAGTTATTGGCTCAAAGCTTGCTCTCTGAGGCAATGCATGTGGTAAGACCCTGACTTATCTAGGAGATGAGAGGTGGCTGTTGCCGTCTGGCAGTCGGCATCACTCTTTTACATTTGAAAATGTTTCTCTGGAGATGTTTGCCTTCGGAAAAGAATGCTCAAAGCTATTTACTGGCAGAAGATCTGGCCTGTGCCCAAAGAACTCCAGCTTGCAATGGGAGACTGGGGGATGATACCTCTGTATTCTGTGAGGGCAAGATACAAGATGGTGCCTCCATGCTCCCTCTTATCTGCTGACAAGGCCCAGAAGATAAGAAGGAGTTCCTGCTGAGATCCAAAAGCCAGAAGCTGTCACTCCAAAAGGAGCTGACTCGACCACTTTAGACTTATCAATTTATAAGTTTGTACTGCCATTGGAAAGGGTCATGGCCGTCGTGGTCATCAACAGAACAACAATCTCAGATAACCCATAACAAATGAAGATCAGTGTCTGAACTACAGACAACACTGGATGCATGGTGGTGCCTACCTCTCTCTTGCTTCCCACAAAGGCTTCTTGCTTTTACTTCCTATCTTTTCTATCACCTGTCTTTCTATCGCCATGTCCTTAAATGACCAGGATTTGTAACAGAATGGTCAGGCTAACATTTGACCGGTTCCGCCTTCATCTCTCCATCGGGTACACATATATTTAAAGATCCTCCTCTCCCTCCTATAAATCGGAGTGGGACAGCATTATACAAACACTGATGATACGACGCTAAGGTCGTGGCAACAATACAGCAGCAGTTTGTAACCAAAGCATCACAGAATGCTTGGGTTGGAAGGGTCCTGACAAGCTGAACTAATTCCAGACACCTGCCATGGCCAGAAATTCCACTACAGAAGGTTAGAACAGAGCATCCATCCAGCATGGCCTTGAAAACTACCAAAGATGGGGCATCCATAGCATCTCTGGGCTGCCTGTGCCAGTGTCTCACCAATCTCAGGGTAAAGAATTACCTCTAAGACTTAGTCTAAACTACTTCTCCAGATTAAAACTAGATTAAACCATGTTCTGTCCCTATCAGACCATACAAAAAGTCACTCACCACACACACTAGACACCAAATATGCTGTTTGCTTGCAATCTTTACTAGACCATGCAGAAACATAGACTAGACTCAGATCAGAAGTGCTAGCGTGGCACCAGGGCTGCAAAGTG
Organism: Excalfactoria chinensis; assembly: GCF_039878825.1. Classification (NCBI taxonomy): domain Eukaryota; kingdom Metazoa; phylum Chordata; class Aves; order Galliformes; family Phasianidae; genus Excalfactoria; species Excalfactoria chinensis. The sequence goes on along the minus strand of NC_092825.1, from coordinate 49,544,333 downwards.
TGGCCAAGGGACAGCTGCACTTCAGCAATCTGCCACGAGGAACAGTGCCGGCAGGTTGAGGGAGGCCGTCCTTCCTCACTGATGCAAGGCAGCACCAGGTCCTCACTCTGTGCTGCCTGCAAGGGCTGCCACGCTGTTGCTTGAGGGCCTGCACCCACGCCCGCTGTGAGGCAGTGACTGTGATGTCACAGTGGGTGTCAGGGAGCGGCCATTGTGACGTGATGCTTGGAGCAGAGCTAAGGCTGCTGGGCTCAGCCTGAGCATCAGTGCGGTTTGGTGAGGCGTGGAGAGAGCAGGGACTCTCGCAGAGCTCACTGTTGGCGCACATCATGTCCTCTAGGAAGAGGAAGGCCTCCAGCTCGGAGGAGCCAGGTGAGAGCACAGCATCCCTGTGCACAGCTCCTGCCAATGGGCAGAGGAGTGCTGGGGGTCTGCCTGTGGCCGAAAGGCTAAGAAGGGACAGGCAGGAACTCCCCAACAGCTGCTCACATTTGCTCTCTCCTCTGCAGTGTGCATGCTGTGTGGCCGGGCAGATGTTGACCCCAACATCTGTGGGCACATAGTTCATGAGAGTGGGATTCACGTCCATGAGCTGTGCTTGGTGAGTTCCCCCATGAGCTCCTTCCATATCACTGCTAGGGATGCTCCCTTCCTTCCCATCCTAAGGTGATCCTGCTCTTTTCTCTCCTACAGGAGTTTGCCAGCTCTGTTAATGTAGCAAGATGGAGACAGTCGGGAAGACAGGGCCTCCCTCTTGCTGCCATCAGGAGTGCCGTCAAACAGGCAACCAAGCAGGTGAGGACTCGTACAGAGCAGGCCTATTGGTTCCAGGAGAGGCTGACACCAGCTTAGTCTGGAGCCCAAGAAAGCAATCGCAGCCTTTCCAACAGCCTCCTGGACAAAGTTAGGGGATGAGTCCTGTCCACCAGGCATGTTTGTAGAACAGGACCCAGCAGCGCCCACGTCCTGGGCCATGCCCAGAGATGTGCGGCCAGCCACACAAGCCCAGAGCCTGCTGCTGACAGGGTTGTTCTGCTCATTCCAGCAATGCTGCGTTTGTGGAGCGAGGGGTGCTACCGTCGCGTGCGGACTGAGAGGCTGTGAGCGCAGCTTCCACCTGCCCTGTGCCCAGGACGGGGAATGCATCACCCAGTCCGTTATGCAGTACAGGTAAGTGCTGTCAGCAGCAGCCAAGCCAGGGAGGAAGCTGCACTTACTCCTTCTGGCAGCCGGACAGAGCCTGAACCAGGGCCTGGGGCTCCTTCCTGCTCCTCTGCCCTTCTTGCAGCACTTCTCACTCTGCCCATCCCTTCCATCTTCCTTCAGGGCCTTCTGTTCGGAGCACAGCCCTCGCCAGGACATTCAGGAAGCTCCACCTGAAGGCACCATCTGCCTCATCTGCCTGGAGCCTGTGGGGGACACCCTGTCCTACCACACCTTGGTGTGCCCAGAGTGCAGGCACACCTGGTTCCACCGGGGCTGCATCCAGGTAGGAGCCCTCCCCTCACCCTGCAGGCACACTTGGCGCTCAGCAGCACCAGGCACTGCTCACGCACACACTGCTTCTGCTTCTCCTGCAGCAACTGGCCAGGAGTGCTGGAGTTTTGTCTTTCCACTGCCCCAGCTGTCGGAGCAACGTCCCATTCCTGACGGAAATGGCCTTACTGGGGATCCAAATCCCACTCAGGTTGGTGCCCTTCTGCCCACTTCTGCTGACTGAAAGGCTGTTGTGCTGGGCCTGTCCAGGGGCTGTCTTGGCAGGCCTGGGCCTTGGCTGGATCATGAGCGTGTGTGTCCCACCTTCGTGGAGAGGCTGGAAATGGAGCTGGGGTGGATGAAATGGGAAGACCTTAGATCTTATGCTGGGGACACTGGGGGCTCATCACTTCCACTCCCTTCTCTTGCAGACCGCCAGAATGGGAAGAGAATGATGCATATGCATCACTTCTAGAGAGGCACAGCCGCTGCGATGCCAGCGAGTGCCTTTACCCTGGAGGCAGAGAGCAGGCAGAGGGAAGTGGGTGAGTTACCGCAGCAGCTCTCTGGGGGATCTCAGCCTGACCACAGGCTGGGGGAGCAAGGATTGAGCACCAGAGATGTGCTGTGCTGGGCACTCCCTGGCTTGGCTCTCTTGGTCCTCACAGCCACAACCCCTTTGCTTCCCCAGGCCCTGGCAGCTGCTCCTGTGCAGCTCCTGTGCTGCTGAGGGCACCCACCGCCATTGCTCCCACTTGAGTAGCACAACAGACACGTGGGAGTGCAACAGCTGTGCCGGCCTGGGAACTGGTAAGAGGCAATCAACTGCGTGACACCATAGTGGAGCCAGGCAAGGCCTGGCAGCAAGCGCTCAGGGCAGCTTTGCTAGAGTCTGTCTGCTCCTACTGGTCAGGCAGATCTCACTGCGGAGCTGCAGCTTCATCCTCATAACCTTCCTGACTCTTCTTACAGGCTCCTGTGCTGACACTGAGAGTGCCGGTCCCAGCGCTGCCTCTCAGAGGGCTCTGGAGCCATCCAGCAGCTCCGTGGAGCCTGAGAATGTCGGCTCCATGCCTTCCAGCCAGGCAGCACTGAGGACATCACACACCTCCCAGCTGCCTGAGCAAAGCAACCTGCCTGAGACCGAGCAGGAGACAAGCAGCCCACGTCCATCGGAGGATCGGGCTGCCTCTCAGCAGCTGCCAGGACGTCGTGGGCGCAGAACAAGAGCAGCCCAGAGGGACGAGAGCAGCTCCCGCAGGTCCACCAGGCGGAGGGCAACCAGGTCCCCCAGGGCGTCTCCGGCAGCTACACGCAGAAGACGTCCCGGGCTGCAAGGAAGAAGCAGCACACGAAGCCGCTCCCCGCTGCAAAGTCGGGCCTCGCAATCCCGGAGCCGGCCAAGAGGACGTCATGGCAGCAGGAGAATGCCAGCGTCAGGGGAGCAGAGCGGCACCCGCAGATCAACAAGATCTGCAAGATCAAGATCCATCAGATCTTCCAGAGCGCCTGGACGCAGGGGACGGTCCAGGTGCTGAGGCTGAGCCCTCACCCAGATCCTCCTCAGAGACATCGGGCCCACAATTCCCACAGCTCACAACAAAGAAGCAGCACGAGCTGGGCCCAACAGTGGAGGCTTTCCTGTGAATGAAGCTGCTCCCCGGAACAACATCAGAGACAAGGTCCCCACAGACAGCCAAGGTGTCAGTGTAGGAGCAGCCGACTGCCTTTCAGAGAATGGCCTTGGTCAAAAGGGTCTACAGTGGATCAACCCCCCTGCTGTGTGCAGGGTCAACAACCTCTACACCACACTGCCCAGAGACACATCCAGCCTGGCTTTCCATGCCTCTAGGGCTGGCGAATCCACAACATCTTTGGGAAAGCTATTCTGGACTGTGTCACTACCCTTTCTGAGAAGAAAATTCCTCCTAATATCCCGCCCAAACCTCCCTGGTCTTCATTTAAAAACATCGCTCCTAGTCCTAATGCTATCCCCCCTTGCATACTGTTGTACCTCCCTAATATCCTCCCTCATTACTCTGGTCCCAAAATTCCATCACAATAAAGATCAGAGTTCCCTCACAAATATTTGTTGGCTTCATCCTTCCCTGCTCTTGCTGAGATGGGCAGAGGTACGGACCTTGACGAGAGGCTTTCCTCCTGCCCAGTACCATCCCAGACCTCACTTCCCCTGGCCTAGTCCAGGCTGAGCTGGGTTCAGGCCACATCCCCGGTGGGGCACTCGACCCACGTTCCTCAAGAGCCCAGGCCGCACTGGCAAGGTCAGCCCATTCCTGGGCTTGTTTCTGTCTTTGGGATCTCACCGTGTTCAGGGTACCTGTCAGGTCCAGGGCTGCTTCCAGCTGTGTCTGAGCTTGGGCTTGAGTGGGCCCAAGAGTGCTGAGGTGCTGGAATAGGCTGCTCAGAGAGGTTGTGGATGCTCCATCCCTGGAGATCTTTGGAGCTGATGACAACTCAGCAGGCCCTGCAACCGCTTCAAGCCTCCAGCGGAGGCGGCAGTTGCTCCAACTGTCATGACGGAGCCTGCAGCTGCTTCTGTCCTGGTGACCGGCCCTGCTGTTGTGACGGGTCCTGTGGTTGAGACAGGCCCTCTGCTTGCTCCAGCCCCTGCCACAGACCCTGCAGCTGCTCCAGTCCCCGTGAGAGGACTTGTGGTTCGCCCTGAGAGCCCGTCTGTGCCACCGTCAGATGCCCGTGGAAACAAGATGAGCCAACCGCTGAAAAGCTTGCAGAGTTTAGAAGGGAAATCAACTGTTACAGGGATGGGCATGGAAGATGAAATGAGAATAAAGCTGAGCCATCACAAGATGTCTGAGGGAAACAGTTCAGGGAGCAGCAGGGGCCTGCAGTCTCCTCACAGATTGGAAGCACCGTGGCTCTGAGGTGCTGTGAGCGGAGCCAGGAGTGACGTGGTCAAATCCTGAACGTACAATGGCTGCTCTCAGGGACTGTCATCAACCAGGAGCATGGCTGAACAGAGCCAGCAAACAACTGTGGCACGGCCCTTGGCACAGGCTGGGTGAGCAAGGAAGGCAGAGTCTCCCTCCACACTCAGGAGTGGCTTCCCAGGGAGATGGTGGAGTCGCCGTCCCTGGTAGTGTTCAAGAGGCGTCTTGATGAGAAAATACGTTTTAGTGGTTTGCTGTAGCTACGGTAATGGGAGCACAGTTGAACTAGATGATCTTGTAGGAACTTTCCAACCTTGTGATTCTATGATTCCATGATCTACTTGCAAACTCCCCTGCCTGCCAGACCATGCTGCTCAAATCTCCATCCAGTCTGCCCTTGAATGCCTGTTTTCGACACGGTGGTGCTCCAGCCCTCTGACCATGCCCTCCTCCCAGCCCTGCTCCAACCTCTCCTTACCCTTTTTACTATAGTGGTGCCAGAACTGGATGCAATAGCAACTGAGAATTTAGGTGCATGGTTTAGTGGGCAATATTGGTGACACCTGGACTTCTGAACTAGTTCATTTTGGAGGTCTTCTCCAACCCTCCTTAAAGATTCGAGGATCTCTCATTCTGTGATTCTAAGAATGGAATGTGGAAGAGGCAGAACTCTCAGAGCTGACAATAACCGTTCAACTACTGTCCACGGGTGAGCTGAGAGATTTGTGAAGACTTCAGCCATCATCCAGGTGAGCACTGTGCCCCATGGCTGCTCTGTTTACGGGAGAATGGGGCCCTTGGCCCATTTGTGTACAGTGAAGGCAGGCATCTGAGATCGCTTTGAAGAGGAAGGGATGCTGACAAACCAATCAGAGAAGGGACATCTGCTTTCATGGGATGGAAGAGATTCTTTCACAGAATCACATAATCACAGAATCACAGAATTTTTCAAGGTTGGAAAAGACCTAGAAGATCATCTAGTCCAACCATTACCAATACTTCCCAGCTAAACCATATTCCTCAACGCAACATCCAAACGTTTCTTGAACGCTCCCATGGTCGGTGACTCCACCACCTCCCTGGGCAGTGCATTCCAATGCCTGACTACCCTTTCCGAGAAGTAATACTTCCTAATGTTCAGCCTGAACCTCCCCTGCTGCAGCTTGAAACCATTCCCTCTAGTTCTATCACTAATGACACGAGAGAAGAGGCCAACCCCCAGCTCACCACAACCTCCCTTCAGGAAGTTATAGAGAGCTATAAGGTCTCCCCTGAGCCTCCTCTTCCCCAGGCTGAATCCAGAGATACCAAACCAGCTCACAGACTAATTCAAAGAACTTAAGATGACACTTCTTATTCTTCATCATTCTCAATGCAACAAGCAATAGATACTTGATCAATTCTTTAGGCAGGGAGGACTATATGCTACATAGTACATATCTAACAGAGTAGCTCGTCTAGTTGCAATATATAGGTTTTCTTGCCTGTGTATGGAGCAGTCTATCATGTTGATGAATGGATGAAAAGGTAGCCTAGATTCACTAGTTCGTCTATAATTGCCTCTGGTGAATTTCTCTGAAGTAACACTATATCACAGCACCTGGAAAATCACAGCTAAATTTCTGTGTCGATGAGAGCCAGCACAGAGAAACTACTTTCTCTGCTAGGGCAGAAATGATTTTCCAATGGGCTGGTTTTCATTAGAAGTTTGATTTCCATTACTATGCTTACTGCTTGTATGACAAGTAGCACTAGATCTAGAAAAGCACTGGGGTGCTCATATTGGTAAGCATGCAAGTAAAGCATGGTCCTCTGCCTCAAAGAATGTGCAAAGTATGATAAGAAACAACAGGATTTGCACTTCTGTGTATACTTGCTTTTTCCTACTCATTTGGCAAAAAGAAAAAGAAAAAGAAAAAGAAAAAGAAAAAGAAAAAGAAAAAGAAAAAGAAAAAGAAAAAGAAAAAGAAAAAGAAAAAGAAAAAGAAAAAGAAAAAGAAAAAGAAAAAGAAAAAGAAAAAGAAAAAGAAAAAGAAAAAGAAAAAGAAAAAGAGAAAAAGAAAAAGAAAAAGAAAAAGAAAAAGAAAAAGAAAAAGAAAAAGAAAAAGAAAAAGAAAAAGAAAAAGAAAAAGAAAAAGAAAAAAAGAAAAAGAAAAAGAAAAAGAAAAAGAAAAAGAAAAAGAAAAAGAAAAAGAAAAAGAAAAAGAAAAAGAAAAAGAAAAAGAAAAAGAAAAAGAAAAAGAAAAAGAAAAAGAAAAAGAAAAAGAAAAAGAAAAAGAAAAAGAAAAAGAAAAAAAGAAAATTATGGACTATCTGAACTCCAGAAGGAGAGTTTTGTATGCATACTACTCATGAAAGAATAAAGACTGTATTTTCCAATGATCACCTATAGTCTTTAGGAGCGCTGTCCCACCTGTATCTTCAAAACAGCATCAATATTTTGAGACTCCAAAGCTGTAAGTTTCCTATCTTCATTCATTACAGTTCATCTGATGTATATATACTGGTAAAACACAAAAGCATAAATAAGTTAATAACCTCAAAGGAATTCAGTTGGTCTCCGTTTCTTTAGTGAATTCTCTCAGTACCCTCTCTGAGTAAACACAGCTCTCTCTGGACTTCTTGAGTTCCAAGTGTTCCTTCCCATAGGAAAGACTGCAACAAGGCATCAAGATCATATACTTCTAAAATTAGAACCATTTGAAGTGCAGATGTTGTTGTGAGAGTTCTGGGGGGAAAAAAAACAAACAAACAAATGACAACAACAACAACAAACCAAACACCTTTTACCAGGGAACACATTAGGGTTGATGGCAAAAGGACAAGGTGCTATGATTTGGGAAACTAGCTTCTGCAATCTCAGGTTCAAGTAGATGCTCACAATATTACTGTCATAGTAAAGGAGAAACAGTGCATGTGCTTTTTATGTAAGACAGTCAAAAGGTTTGTTAAGTAGCTTTCTGCAGAGTTGGAAAAAAGGATTTTTACAGTGGCTGATATTGTGTGATCTAGGTTCCTCTGCATGGGGAGGAAAGATTGGAAAGCAGTGCCAAGTAGCAAAGTCTCCTGTAGTGCTGTGCATCCTGCTGCCACCAACTGCTCAGTGCCAGAGTAGGTCTGCCTCTGCCCATCATTTCTGGTCCTCCCAAATATGGCACATGTTGCCTTTCAGGAGTGTCTGTTCAGAAGGACCCAGAAATCTGTTCAATTTCAGTCAGGTGTGATAGCGGTAGCACTCTTCATACATTTTATCTCTTTTAAATTTCCTAACAGTGAGCAACAGAGCTACCTAATAGATAATAACAGCACCACCCACTGCTGGAAACAAAACTGTCTGCACAAGAAAGAGAAGTAAGGAATTTTCATAAAGAATTTCGCATGAAGATGGCAAATCTCTTAAAAAGAAAACAAACAAAAACCATGTAGTACCAAGGTTGTGACTGCCCTATGTATCCATATACTTGTACAGGTGAATCTGTTTTTCCTTTCCCACTAGAATTTCATTTTCATCAAACTCAGCCCCAAGATGCTTTCATTATTCAGAGAGTTCCAATTTATTATGTTTGTTTTTAATGTTAAGAAACAAAAGCATCTTTCTGTGACCAAGCATGAAGAAAATAAATAAATAAATAAATAAATAAATAAATAAAAGCCGAAGGAGTATTTGTAAGAAGAAGCAATTAAATTAGCTTCTAAAGACCTCAGAAATGCCCTGAACTTGTAGCATCCTCCAGCAATTATATGATCACTGACTCTTTTATGTGTCATGTTTAATCTCCATGTCTTCACGCCAGCTCAGGCTTTTCTCACCTGCAGTGTAGTGCATGCAGGCAAATGTACACACAAGCAAGCTGTGCAAACCTTGTCAGCATATGCATCACTGCTCACAGCTCTCACAGGCACAAGGTGTTCTTTGCATCCTATGCAACCTGCTTTCTAAAACCTCACTGGTTATCCTGAAAATTTGTCAGTGGTGCTTGCTCCAGGACATGCCCCCCATCTGTACTCTGTTAAACACGCACTTTTGAATCTGTTGTCCACTTCTAGACTGGCGGTTGGCTTGAAAATGAAAATTTCACTGTAAATACTTTCCAGATTTAAAAATAGAACACAGGCACCAACCTATGTTGAACGGTAATGTTGCATGACCTGGTATTAATGACTTGTTGACACTAGTATAGTACCAAATAGTCATGAAATTCTTAGTCACAGTGAAATGTTTAATCATCATAGAATCATAGAATTACTCAGGTTGGAAAAGACCTTGAAGATCATCAAGTCCAACCGCAGCCTAACCAGTAGCCTATCTCTTAAAAAAACAACCACAAAACAATACCACAACAACAAACCTCTGCTAAATCATATCCCTGAGTACCACATCCAAGCGACTCTTAAACACATCCAGGGATGGCGATTCAACCACCTCCTTGGGGAGCCCATTCCAGTACCTAACCACCCTTTCTGTAAAGAAGTTCTTTCTAATATCCAACCTAAACTTGCCTTGGCGCAACTTGAGGCCATTTCCCCTCGTCCTGTCACAAGTCAGTAGTGAGAAGAGACCTGCCCCACTCTCACTGTAAGAACCTTTCAGGTACTGGAAGACAGCAATAAGGTCTCCCCTCAGCCTCCTCTTCCTCAGACTGAACAGCCCCAGCTTCCTTAGTCTCTCCTCATAGGGCTGATTCTCCAAGCCCTTAACAAGCCTCGTTGCCCTTCTCTGAACCTGCTCCAGTACCTCCATGTCCTTCTTGTGCTGAGGTGCCCAAAACTGGACACAGTACTCGAGGTGAGGCCTCACCAATGCTGAGTACAGGGGCAGGATGACTTCCTTAGTCCTGCTCACCACACCATTCCTGATACAAGCCAGGATGCCATTGGCCTTCTTGGCCACCTGGGCACACTGCTGGCTCATATTCAGCCGACTGTCCATCAGCACACCAAGGTCCCTTTCTGTCTGGGATCTTTCCAGCCACACCTCCCCAAGCCTGTAGGGTTGCCTGGGGTTGTTATGACCAAAATGCAGGACCTGACACTTGGCCCTGTTGAAACTCATTCCATTAACCTTGGCCCATCGATCAAGTCTATCCAGGTCAACCACTTCTAGCTTGAGAAATGTTTAATGTAAAAAATCAGACCTGAGAGCATTTCTTCTTATTCTCCGTCCTTGAATTCTTTTAAAAGGCATGTTATTTTCCCTGTATTAGGAATTCTGCTTAATGCCTATCCATTAGATGGTAATTGTTCACTATCATTTCCTGTTGGGCTCATTTTCTTTTGCTATATGACTGGATTTTTCACTGTATTTATGGAGAAATTACTAATAGGGTATTATTATAGCTGTCATCAGTGGGCTATTGGATTTCAACACTTGAATGATATTATTAATTTACAAATTTTAATTCACAGTGATTGCTTTCTGTGCTGTCCTTGGTGCTTGCTTACCATCCCAGATAGCTTTGAAATATATAAACATGGTGGAGATCCTAAATTTCCTTATAGTTCCAGATGTACAGTCCAGC